>NC_133504.1:38728214-39060000 GCF_049354715.1 Callithrix jacchus
GATTGCATCAGTCTATGATTTGGCTGATCCAGAAATCTGCCACTACTTTTCTTGTAAAAGCAGAAGTGGTAAATTAATATTTTTGGAGAAAAATAACATAAAGCAGTCACAAGAAATAGTGTAATTACTTCATTAGTGATTTTTATCTTTTATCCACAAATTTTTTCTTCATTTTATGTTTTTCTTGCTGATATAAATTATGGTAGATAGAGAAAACAATTTATAAGTGAAGAATGACTCAGGTAAATAGTGAGAGCCCAAGGAAATCAACATTAATTCACATTAGTCACGTGCCAGTGTGAGTAACAATTGTCAAGAGCCCTCATAGACTAAGGCAATCACTCACACCAGCTGAAAACTGGGAACACATACATAACAAAACTTTCTAAAAACAAATTTATTTATTTATTTGCAAGTTGGATTGGAGCTTCCAATATCAAAGAAGAAAACCAAACATCATTCGGGGTTAGGAAAGCTATCTACACTCAAGAGTGTGTCTTTATAACTTACACACATATTCGTACCTAATTTCTTCCATGCATTTTTCCACGTTTCCTACCCACAAGACATTTGCATATCCTATTCTTTCTGCCCAAACACTCTTCTTCAAGTGCACCAATTTGCTTCTCATAAACTTCGTTAGGAACTGTTGTGGGATGCCATTGAACTCTCACTACCATCACACATTGAGGCTTTTCTCCAGTTGTTTTCAAAGTAGTAATTGCACTCTAATTACTGGGGACCAGCGACAATCAAGATAAGATCTCTGCCTTGAGAACCTTAGAGGAGGAGACACCTGAAGTGAACTTCCAGCAAAGGGATTTTGTTTTGTTTTGTTTTTAACCCTTGTCTCTTTTTTTTTCTTTTTTTATTGCATTTTAGGTTTTGGGGTACATGTGCAGAACATGCAAAATAGTTGCATAGGTACACTCATGGCAGTGTGTTTTGCTGCCTTCCTGCCCCTCACCCACATTTGGCATTTCTCTCCAGGCTATCCCTCCCCAGCTCCCTGCCCCCGCTGTCCTTCCCCATTCCTCCAATAGACCCTGATGTGTAGTACTCCCTTCCCTGTGTCCATGTGTTCTCATTTTTCATCACCTGCCTATGAGTGAGAATACGTGGTATTTCATTTTCTGTTCTTGTGTCAGTTTGCTGAGAATGATGTTCTCCAGATTCATCCATGTCCTTACAGAGGACACGAACTCATCGTTTTTGATTGCTGCATAGTATTCCATGGTGTATATGTGCCACATTTTCCCAGTCCAGTCTATCATCAATGGGCATTTGGGTTGGTTCCAGGTCTTTGCTATTGTAAACAGTGCCACAATGAACATTCGTGTGCATGTGTCCTTATAGTAGAACGATTTATAGTCCTTTGGATATATACCCAGTAATGGGATTGCTGGGTCAAATGGAATTTCTATTTCTAAGGCCTTGAGGAATCGCCACACTGTCTTCCACAATGGTTGAACTAATTTACGCTCCCACCAACAGTGTAAAAGTGTTCCTATTTCTCCACATCCTCTCCAGCATCTGTTGTTTCCAGATTTTTTAATGCTCACCATTCTAACTGGCATGAGATGGTATCTCAGTTTGGTTTTGATTTGCAACTCTCTAATGACCAGTGATGATGAGTATTTTTTCATATTTTTTTGGCCTCATGTATGTCTTCTTTTGTAAAGTGTCTGTTCATATCCTTTGCCCATTTTTGAATGGGCTTGTTTGTTTTTTTCTTGTAAATCTGTTTGAGTTCTTTGTAAATTCTGGATATCAACCCTTTGTCAGATGGGTAAACTGCAAAATTTTTTTCCCATTCTGTTGGTTGCGGATTCACTCTAGTGACTGTTTCTTTTGTGGTGCAGAAGCTGTGGAGTTTGATTAGGTCCCATTTGTTTATTTTGGCTTTTGTTGCCAATGCTTTTTGAAACAATCTTACTACTTGCATAGATTTTGGTCAGTCTGGAATGAATGAAAAAGGTTCTTCCTGCCAAGGGCTCCCTCCTAGGCACAGAGGAGAAAGTAGCTGGTCTATCTTCTCAGCTCATACCATGACTTCATTTCCAATGAAACCTCTTTTGAAGGGGAGAAACAGAGTCAGAGCAGCCACAATTCCTTTGCTGTCTTTCTGTGAGGATAGCTTCACAAGGATATGGTGCCTCTTCCTGCCTTCCAGGAAAGCTCAGCTGTTGGGATAGGGGACTCTTCTGGTAGCAGCTCTTGCTCAACCTCTTAACTCCTCATATTTGATAAAATAAGTCTTCATGTTTTATAAAATGAAAATTAAATAAAATTAATCCATGAAAAATGAGGGGGTAACTAAATTTTGCAATCAAAGGTTATCAATTTTTCTAGAAAAAAATGCAATATTAAGATGATTCTGGATAATAAAAATCCTATTTCTGTCTTTTCATTCTGAAGAAAATAATTAAATAATAATAAATTTGAAATAAATATTTTAAGGAAATGAGAATATAAAAACTAAATATTTTAAGTCATTTCCTAACATGTAAATTGCCAACAATAGTTAATACAGGAATATTACTATCTACTTAATAATACATGAAATTATAATAAAAGTTTTGGGAAAAAAAAATCACAAAATGAAATTTTTAAAATGTGAGTCATTATTAGCATGGTAATGCTGGCCCTAGAGTCATTCTGTGGTTTTAATTCTGACTCTGCCATTTGTTTACTATGTGATATGTTTTGGATGTTTGTCCCCTACAAAACTCATCCTGAAATTTGATTCTCAATGTTGGAGGTGGGGCCAGATGGAAGGTGATTGGATCACAAGGGCAGATCCCCCCATGAATTGTTAGCACCATGCCCTTTGTGATACATGAGTTCTTGCTCAGGTCACTGGAGATTTGGTTGCTAAAGGGTCTGGAACCTCTCCCTTCTCTCTCTCTCGCTCCCTCTCTTGCCGTATAACATGCTGGCTTCCTTCTTCCACCATGATGGTAAGCTTCCTGAATCCCTCGCCAGAAGCAGATGCTCTTAATATGCCTACAGAACCATGAGCCAACTAAACAACTTTTCTTTGTAAATTACCCACCCAGTCCCCGGCATTCCTTTATAGCAATGCAAGAGTAAACCAACACACTATGTGACCTTCAGGGTCACTTAACTTCTCTATTACCGTTTCTTCATCTGTAAAAACAGAGAAATAGTAAATAAATGAATTCATTAAAAATATTTTAAGTGATATTTGCCCTCATTAAGGAGAATAAGCTATATATTTAGTAATACATAATTATTTTAAAAGAAATCCATATATTATTAAAATTGTGTAAGTGATTTCTATTATTATTAACTATGGCATAGCAAAACAATACTAATTTTTCATTTTTTTGCTATTCTTATAATCATTTAATGATATTCTGTTGTATCTAATAAAAAGTTATACTCAGAGTCTACAAAGCCTCTCACACTCCCAGGACCATGCTCAGTTCTCAGTGGTCTAGCTATGATATTTTTCTTTCTTTCTTTCTTTCTTTCTTTTAATGTGCCCATCTGAAACCCTCTCCAAGAACCCATGGCCCTTAATGTGAATGGGGTGGAGGGACAGTGGAGACTTCTTTTCTTGAGGGGCTTATTTCCTTATTTCCTGGCCACCCTGATCCACCAGCACAGGTCTTCCTAACTGTTGTTGCCATTATGCTGAGCTGCTTGGAATAAAAGGAGTGACCCCAAGTAAAGTGGCACTCAGAACTGAGCTGACCCAAAAGGACTCAAGGAGATCTTTCTTTTTTTTTTTTTTTTTTTTTTAAATTTTTTATTGGATTATAGGTTTTGGGGTACATGAGCAGAGCATGCAAGACAGTTGCGTAGGTACACACATGGCAGTGTGCTTTGCTTTTCTTCTCCCCTTCACCCACATTTGGCATTTCTCCCCAGGCTATCCCTCCCCACCTCCCCCTCCCACTGGCCCTCCCCTTTTCCCCCCAATAGACCCCAGTGTTTAGTACTCCCCTTTCTGTGTCCATGTGTTCTCATTTTTCATCACCCACCTATGAGTGAGAATATGCGGTGTTTCATTTTCTGTTCTTGTGTCAGTTTGCTGAGGATGATGTTTTCCAGATTCATCCATGTCCCTACAAACGACACGAACTCATCATTTCTGAGTGCTGCATAATATTCCATGGTGTATATGTGCCACATTTTTCCAATCCAGTCTATTATCAATGGGCATTTGGGTTGATTCCAGGTCTTTGCTATTGTAAACAGTGCTGCAATGAACATTCGTGTACATGTGTCCTTATAGTAGAACGATTTATAGTCTTTTGGATATATACCCAGTAATGGGATTGCTGGGTCAAATGGAATTTCTATTTCTAAGGCCTTGAGGAATCGCCACACTGTCTTCCACAATGGTTGAACTAATTTACACTCCCACCAACAGTGTAAAAGTGTTCCTTTTTCTCCACATCCTCTCCAGCATCTGTTGTCTCCAGATTTTTTAATGATCGCCATTCTAACTGGCGTGAGATGGTATCTCAATGTGGTTTTGATTTGCATCTCTCTGATGACCAGTGACGATGAGCATTTTTTCATATGATTGTTGGCCTCATATATGTCTTCTTTCGTAAAGTATCTGTTCATATCCTTTGCCCACTTTTGAATGGGCTTGTTTGTTTTTTTCCTGTAAATCTGCTTGAGTTGTTTGTAAATTCTGGATATCAGCCCTTTGTCAGATGGGTAGACTGCGAAAATTTTTTCCCATTCTGTTGGTTGCCGATCCACTCTAGTGACTGTTTCTTTTGCCGTGCAGAAGCTGTGGAGTTTCATTAGGTCCCATTTGTCTATTTCGGCTTTTGTTGCCAATGCTCTTGGTGTTTTGTTCATGAAGTCCTTGCCTACTCCTATGTCCTGGATAGTTTTGCCTAGATTTCCTTCTAGGGTTTTTATGGTGCCAGGTCTTATGTTTAAGTCTTTAATCCATCTGGAGTTAATTTTAGTGTAAGGTGTCAGGAAGGGGTCCAGTTTCTGCTTTCTGCACATGGCTAGCCAGTTTTCCCAACACCATTTGTTAAACATGGAATCCTTGCCCCATTGCTTATTTTTGTCAGGTTTATCAAAGATTGTATAGTTGTATGTACGTTGTGTTGCCTCCGGTGCCTCTGTTTTGTTCCATTGGTCTATATCTCTGTTTTGGTACCAGTACCATGCTGTTTTGATTACTGTAGCCTTGTAGTATAGTTTGAAATCCGGTAGTGTGATGCCCCCCGCTGTGTTCTTTTTGCTTAGAATTGACTTGGCTATGCGGGCTCTCTTTTGGTTCCATATAAAGTTCATGGTGGTTTTTTCCAGTTCTGTGAAGAAAGTCAATGGTAGCTTGATGGGGATAGCGTTGATTCTGTAAATTACTTTGGGCAGTATAGCCATTTTCACGATATTAATTCTTCCTAACCATGAACATGGAATGTTTCTCCATCTGTTTGTGTCCTCTCTGATTTCGTTGAGCAGTGGTTTGTAGTTCTCCTTGAAGAGGTCCCTTACATTCCTTGTGAGTTGTATTCCAAGGTATTTTATTCTTTTTGTAGCAATTGCGAATGGCAGTTCACTCTTGATTTGGCTTTCTTTAAGTCTGTTATTGGTGTAGACGAATGCTTGTGATTTTTGCACATTGATTTTATATCCTGAGACTTTGCTGAAGTTGTTTATCAGTTTCAGGAGTTTTTGGGCTGAGGCGATGGGGTCTTCTAGGTATACTATCATGTCGTCTGCAAATAGAGACAATTTGGCTTCCACCTTTCCTATTTGAATACCCTTTATTTCTTTTTCTTGCCTGATTGCTCTGGCTAGAACTTCCAGTACTATATTGAATAGGAATCTGGTACTAGACAAGGATGCCCTCTCTCACCACTCCTATTCAATAAAGGAGATCTTTCTTGCTGCAGGTCTTTGCTCATCTTTTCTTTGACATCCTTTCCCCACCATTGTTACCTCTCTTTGCCTCTTTCCTTCTGGAGAATCTATAACACATTCCTAACCCTTTCCTACCACTATATCGCGATCATTTCTTTATTAAATGGCTCTTCCACTAGACTGTCAATAGATTAAGGGCAGGGATTATTTCATTATATTTTACACTCTTGTACCCTCTGAACATAGCCCAATAAGTTCCCACTGAAGTTGTTCAATAAATGTTTGATAAACAAATGATGAGGATTAAAGTTGAAAAAATTGCTCTGAAAATAAACCTTGTCTTTTTTGAGACAGTTTAAACACTAGACTAGAATAGTTCTAGACCACTCTAGACCAGTGGTTCTCAAGATTGGCCTCACATTAGAAACTACCCAAAGAGCTTTTTAAAAAAATACCAAAGTTCTGAACCTGCCGTTTTTTTTTTTTTTTTCTTTTTCTTTTTTTTTTTTTTTGAGATGGAGTTTCGCTCTTGTGACCCAGGCTGGAGTGCAATGGCGCAATCTCAGCTCACCGCAACCTCCGCCTCCTGGGTTCAGGCAATTCTCCTGCCTCAGCCTCCTGAGTAGCTGGGATTACAGGCAGCGCCACCATGCCCAGCTAATTTTTTGTATCTTTAGTAGAGACGGGGTCTCACCATGTTGACCAAGATGGTCTCGCTCTCTTGACCTCATGATCCACCCGCCTCGACCTCCCAAAGTTCTGGGATTACAGGCATGAGCCACCGCGTTCCACCGAACCTGCCGTTTTTAATCATCAGAATCCCTAAGCAGTGCTACCCAGACATAAATATTTTTTAAAGTTCCCAAGTGATTCTATTGAAACATTGTAATTGAGAACTCTGGTCTAGGAAAATATTGTTTCAGGACTCAGTTCATAAGAATAGTTATAAACAAAACCTGAAATCTCCTAAATCTAAAATCCTGCATCTACGAGTGCCTTTAAGATACTGGAACTCATAACAGTTATTTAAGCCCATGGAGTTTTTGATGTTATTAACTACATTTCCAACAATTAGATGAGGAAAAATTACAATTACTTTTTGTTTCTGTCAGGTAATCTAGACGGGTTAAGTACAACCGGGACTGCAGAGTTTTATTTAGTTGCAGAATTACATTGTTAAGTCAGTCCTTAAATGTCCTAACTTTCATTTGGGTCATGTTAAAAAGTCCTAGCTGATATGCAAATGTCTTGCATGCTCTGCACATGTACCCCAAAACCTGAAATGCAATAAAAATAAAGTCCTAGCTGAATAATAAATTTGAAAATATATTTAGAAATTTCTCTCTCTTGAATGTTCTATATGCATCTGAAATTCCCAGTTAAGTCTTAATCACTGAAACTTCTTACTAGTGTTTTCCAAGTTCAAATACAATCATTGCTCTATATCCACAGAGGACTGCTTCCAGTACCCTCACAGATACCAGAATCCAAAGATGCTTAAGTCCTTATGTAAAATGGTGTGGTATTTGCATAGAACCTATTCACATATCCTTCACTTAATCTCTAGATTACCTATAACACCCAATGCAATATAAGTGGTATGCAAATGGTTGTTACATGGTATTGTTTAGGGAATAATGACAAGAAAGAAAGATCTGTACATGTTCTTTACAGATGCAATTTTAAACATGTTTTTGAATTTATGGATGCAAAACTCATGGATAAAAAAGGCCAACTGTATATGCTTTTAACAAAATTATTCCTTGTCATTTGAATTTTAATCTACACTTAAATGGTCACCAAAAATATTATAGTTGATTCTTTTCTCTCTAGACTGGAATAGAATGAGAACAGTACATTTAACAGCAGCTTTTTTAATCAACGGTTTCCTGGTCAAAAATGGTCAGTCAGAAAGGTCAGCCAGACCATTAATTATGTTTAAGTTATCATAATATTTTATGTTATACAAATATTATCATAGCAGAGTTTTTAATCCCTGATATTTTAAAGCTCTTAGAACCACAGAACTTGATTTTCATTATTTTAAGATGCTGTATCTATTTTGGAAAGCGATATTTCTCCATGTCAATATTTTGATAGGAATATATTGCTAGTGTTGTAAATTCTTATATCATGGAATTTTTATCCTCATGTCATTGCTATTTATAAAAGCTTGAATGTCCTAAAAAATGAAACGAATGAAGCTATTTTAGTAGCTTAAATCTTCTTTGTATTTGGGATCTGCATATCTATTGTTTAGTAACAAATTTTTGTTTTACATTCTCAACTTCAAAGTTGAAACTAAACTGATATTTTTTAACCTATTACTAAACTTAGGTGGACAATTAGAAGATGAATTGTGATCATGTAGTTTATATTGTAAAAATAAAATTTTCTGAAGGTAACTAGAAAAACATCTAAAATTGAAAAGCAAAATAAAACTTTGGCAACAAATGTTTTGAGAAACATGGAACATTAAAAGAAACGTGAAATGTTTTCCCATAGCTTCAGAGCTAAAACTTAATTCTTGCACCTAACTTATGTACCACTATTTTATTATATATGTTTACAACATTTCTAAAAAGATGAATTAAAAAGAGTAGAGATTTCAATCAGTCAATATGTCCGTTGTGTCATAAAGTACTTTTAGTTTTTGATGCTGTCTGCTAGGTGTGAGAGCTATCACTGTTTTGGGATGGTAATGCCCAGGTTATGAATTGCACTTTAGTTTGGAGCACACGAACACTAACAATTTTCTTCAGGTTTATGTGGAGTCCTTACTACATACCTGAATGAAGAGTGCCAGTGAAAGCTAATAAGTGTCATTTTGAATATAACACTTGACATTTTGTAAAAACTTATTTTAATTAAATGTTCTTCACCTACTAAAACATTGAGAATATTTTTTAGTATAATTTTAACATCTAACAATTGGTATGAGGAAATGTGTATCATTTCCAGGTCCACAAGGGGGCGTAGTTTTAAGGGCAAGAACTTCCTAGCACCATGCCCCCCCTCCCATCTCTCTCCATCCAGGAGATTTAACCGTTTATATTTGAATTTCGTGGGAGCGGGAAGAAACTAAGAGTCAATCACTCCAGCAGAAGTACTAGGGAACTCCTTTCATTGGCCCAGGGGTCTTAGAGAGGGTGGGGGTTCCTCCCAGGTTAAAAGTCCCCTTCTTCCACACCCCTTTGGACTCCATGATTGGATCCCCTTCCACAAACACTCCCTTCATGGAAGCTGTTTTTCTCTATTCTGGATTTTTCCCTGGAGTACCCTTCCACACTTTCTTGTGGAAGCCTCTCTTCCCCTCCTAAACTTCATCTGTCTATTCCCTTCTACTCAGTGTGGAAGCTGCTCTCCTCTCCTGGATTCCATCTGTCTGGATTCTCTCACTTAGTGTGAGAGTTAGCTCTTTCTTTCTCTCTCCTTCTGTTTCTCTGTCTCTTTAAATAAATCACTTTCTACAAACACTTTTGAGTCTGGCATTTACTGTGCACTGCACCGTGGTCCCCTTTCTCATTCTTGAGAGGGCAGGAGACCAAGAACCTGGAGAAAGGTCCTCTCAGGGGAGCTGAGGGCACCCTGAACCCCAATATTACAGGTACAGGCCAACCTATCCACATTTTGCTCAGAAGCTCCATAAACTTTGCTTGGTATAACTGGTGTTTCAGGACTGCCCATCTGAGCTCACAAAACCTTGAGATTCACTAAAGCTATGACTTTGCAGTGTTCTCAAAATGTAATATACATTCAAACCACTGGGCACATTGTTAAAACCAGATTCAGATTCAGTAAGTCCAGGATGTGGATGAGTTTCCGCAAATGCAACAAGCTCCAGTGATGTCACTATCACGGTTTCATGGACCACCTTTTGCGTAGCAAGAGACTACTATTACCAGTTGTGTAATTGCCTGGATTTTTCAGTCTCAGTGCTATGTTACAGAGATAAACAAGTCTTTTTTAAGATGGTAAATGTGTTGATAAGCACACAACATTACAACATTTTATGACATTCTTTTTGAACTTGAATTCTCAAAATATTTAGGATCAACCACTCGAGAGGGCATCTTTAGAAAAAATTTGAAGTAATAGAGAAAGACAAAGACCTTTACTATACGCATATAATTCATTATAGGGTGACAAATATCACTTCTCAAATTCCAAGCATAATATAATAAAATTACCTTTACAAAGGTTGTGGCCCTGGGTCTAGCACCAAACCTTCAGGGCATTTGACAATTAACAGTGAAATTCAATTTGTAGTCAGACAACATGAGTGATAAAATTGGGGCTTTGGAATAGATGTGCTGTCAGGAAATATAACAAAGGCACAGGAACTAGGATGAGTGGATTTAAAACTTCTTTCAGATTAAACTTTTATACAAATTACATTCATGTAAAACATATATCCCGCAAAGTTCTGGTATTTTAACTATAACACAAAAGCATTATATAAGATGACATTTTTATTCTATTTTTTTCACTAAATATTATCAGAAGGCTATGTGTGGAATTTTCTTCTAATTGTAAAACCGTTTTGATTCAAAGAGTGGGCAAACACTTTCAGTATATTGATGCTAAATAACATGTACTTTTTATTTTTTGAGGAGTCTCACTCTGTGCAATGACACGATCTCGGCTCACTACAACCTATACCTCCCAGGTTCAAGTGATTTTTCTGCCTTGGCCTCCTGAGTAGCTGGGACTACAGGAGCATGCCCTGCTAATTTATATATATATATATATATATTTTTTTTTTTTTAGAGATGGGATTTCACCATCTTGGCCAGTATGGTCTCAATATCTTGACCTTGTGATCAGCCTGCCTGGGACTCCCAAAGTGTTGGGATTACAGGCGACATCCAGCTAGCAAGCTACTTTTACATTTGCATTTGCTTTCTTCATTCTTTTTTTAAATAAATGAAATGTCATGAAGTCAACTTTAACAATTGTTTACGTAATAAATACTTATTTCATGTATTAGATATTTTTCAAAATGAGATCTATTGGTGAGTGTAAAATTCCCTCTTTGCCTTAGCTTTTTTTCCAAGTTTGCTGAGTATTTCTATACCCTTCCTTTCACTGTCATGTTTTCTTCATACTAGTTCTGCTGAGAAAAGTTTTACCAAATCCTTTTATAAACTTGAAATTGATAGAGAAACAAAAATAAGATATTACTCATATATGTGATGAAAAATTAATCCTATTTATCTTGATTTATAGCAGAAATTGAAATCAGCAACTAATTTTTATGTCATTACAATGATAATGACATAAAATAATGACATAATAGTCATTATTACTATTTTTCAAAAATATCAAAATTGAGAAAAATGATTTGATTAGTGACTATGGGAAATTTTTAAAAAACAATTTGGTTCTAACATCAGATATAAGAAATGAAATAATATTAATGAAACCAAACCTATAAATCTGAACTACTTAGAGTAGAAATGTAAATGTAATATGAATAAGCTCTGGAGTAACTGATGAGAATATTTAGATTTGGGGCAAATTCAGAACTAGAACGATTTCCAAATGATAAGAGGAACAAATGTAGCTGGCCCATAAGCCCTTCTGTGGGAGGAAAGAAAATCTATTTTTGTAGCAACCATTATTTTTTATCTAGCTTTTAAAATATGCATAAAGTGCTGATTATTCCAGAATCTCCTGGGAAACAGGCACAGATTTCCATGGCTTTAGCTGTTAGAAATATCAGATCTCAAGATTATTATATTCTAAAGCACCAAATTATTTTTATTTATCTTTTGAGGAAGGGTCAAAACTCTGATAGTATGAAGGTTAACATGTCTCTCTCTCTCTCTCTCTAGTAAGAATTAAAATCCAATAATCTCTTTTTTTATTAGTTTACAACATGTGTTTTCTCCCATCTTCACAGATTTGGAAACTGAAGCTTAGATGACTTGGTGTCACCCCGAGTGTCAAAATAGGGACTGAATCTTGATCTGTCTCCAGTAGCCAATGTAATAATCCATTCCCCTAAATTAAAAAAAAAAATTATAAATTTTAAAATTAGGACAATACAACTGATTGAACACCAATCATGTCCTAGCCCCTTTGAGAGCAGAAATTTTTTTTTCACTGAATGAGAGCTTCGCTACAGAGGTAATAATTATTATCTGATGCAAAATTACTTAACATTTTCAACTTTACCTCTATATTTTCTATCGCATAAAATACAGATAATATAATATCTCTATATAGAGTTCTCTAAGAATTAAATAAGGCAATGTATTTAAAATATTTATCAAACAATCTAACACATCATATGCCTCCATTAAATGTTAGTTATAAAATTACAATTCTACTGTCATATTCATTTACGTTTCAAAACAGTAAATATGTGTAGATGTAATGCCTATTTTTGTTAATAAGGAGCTGCAGTTTGAATCGAAAGCAATTTTTTCAGGATTTCCTGACCATAATGGAAAGGCCAGGATCCAAACCGACAACTACCTGATTCCATTCCCTATCATGTGCTTTGGATAAATAAAACCTAACAAATCAAAACTCCAAATTGTACAAGTTATGTTCTTGATTTAAAATCTGTTCTGCTTTTTTTTAAGGCTTTACATAAAATGCAGTGCTTAGCCTTTTTTTTTTTTTTTTTTTTGCTTCTAAATATTTACTAAGTTATATGTAAATCTATGTATTTTGTCAGAAAAACAAATTGTATCCAGAGATACATTTTAAGTGTGTGTCATCTTAACCTTCTGTAAGGCAGAAAAAGATGGGTCATAGTTTTAAGGGTTGATTTTAATAAATGTATTGAGAATAAATCCCAAATTTTTAGGAAGGAATATTATTGAAGGTGTTATTTTAGCTCAACAATTTGTAAATCATGCATGTTTTACAGATTTATTGTTGAAAAGTCAATTTTTGAGAAGCACTTGTAGCCTGCTTGATAAAGAATGATTTCAGAAAACACTGGAAACTATATGATAATAATAAGTGTCATGTTTTCCATGTTTATTTTCTGTATCAAAGATATTAAAAATGATGAAAATATTTTCATTTCCTGAATTCATTCATCTTTCCACTGACATTTTTATAGCTTTTAAGTAGTACCAAAGAAATAGGTGAATTACCAACAGTATAATTTAATTCATTGCAATTTATTGCAATTTTTCCAGTGACTATTCAGACTTAAAATCATACTAACATAGAGAGAAGGCAATGTGTGGTAAGATAAATATGTACTAATTTTGTATTTTTAAGCCATGCTTACACGACCAATTTGATTAACTGGAGCATTTGAGAAATGTATGGATTGATTTAGATCATTAGTAACTAAAGACATTTTGCAAATTATTAAGTTCTCCCTCCCTTTCTTAGGGACCACTTGGCCGGTAGATGCCGAATATATTCAGCTGGGTACTATTCCTTAGAGAATATAAGAATTCTCCGTGGCAGGGCTGAATATACATTTTGTGATTTTCCTATACATTTTACCTTCTATGCTTAAATTTTGTTTTGTTTTGTTTTGTTTTAGGTGCTTTTAAAAATTTACCCTTGTTTAACAAGAGAAATCTTGTATCAGGCTGTTTTTGCCTTGCTATAAATACATACCTTTAACTATGCAATTTATAAAGGAAAGAGGTTTTATTGGCTCACGGCATTGCAGCCTTTACAGGAAGCATTGTACAGGTATCTGTTCAGCTTTTGGGGAGGCCTCAGGAATCTTTTACTCATGGTAGAGAGTAAATAGGGGCTTGGATACCCAGGGAAAGTAGGAGTGAGAGAAAGTGGGAGTGGGGCAGGTGCCACCCTTAACCAGATCTCAGGAGAACTAAGTCACTATGAAAAGGACAGCACAAAGCTGTGAAGGTTCTGCCTCCTAACCAAGTATCTCTCACGGGCCCCACATAAAGCAATGTAGGAAGGTATATATATTCACACTATCTCAAACCTCTTATACATGTGTTAGGGATGGTCTGAGATTGGTATTTGGACTATATTTACAATTGTTTTTAAGTGCCAAGGATGGAAATACAAAATTCATCAATGCTTTTCTATCGCACAGTATTTCCATTATTTGAGTGAAATAAAACTCTAAACAATTGTGATAAATCTTCGTTTGAAATTTAATCAGCTCAAACTTCACTGGCTCTTTTCCTGGCAACTGAGCCTCTGCTATAGATGTCCTGGCAGCAGAAATCAGCTAAGAGCACCCTGTGCTTGTGGCTTTTTATATTGAAAGTAGTTTTCATGATTATTGGAAACAGTGGGGCCAGGTTGAAAAATCTTTAATGTTGCAAATGCTTACTAAATTATTGTGCTGTTAAGATGACCCTCCCTTTTAGCACTCATTCAGGAAAAATTCTGGCTTGATTATTTTATGAGGATACTAACGTTGGACTTCACACTAATAATCTACTTATGACCTATTTTTAGCTTTACTGTTTCCCAGAGTGGGGCAAAAGAATAACTGGTGATTGAGTTAGATCTGAACATCTGGGGGAAATGGTACAAGTCAGAAGAAGATGGGGCTTTTTAAACCTGTTTCTAGGTAGTCATTAGAAGCCGAAGGTAGCAGCTGGAATGAGTTACTGCCATCTGCCCAGTTTGCCCACCGCTCCCACCACCACAAGTGAGTATGGGAAAAAGCTAATAAAATAAGTTAAAAAAATAACAAAAGTAAAAAAACAATTTTCTAGTTATCACCGACAGACCAAAATTCGTGCAAAATGATTTACATTTGTTATATTATTTGTCTATTTTTAACATAATTTATTTTGAGAGAGAGAGGCAGGCTTTTCCCAAGTGGATCAAGGTAGAATACTTAATTTGAAGAAGGGAAACTAGAGGACAGGTGTTTAACACCTGTGGGGCAATGTCTGTGGTTCCACCCAGGTGGAATTCACCACTTTGGCTTACCTATTCAGCCAGTGTGTTTCAAGTTGGTAGTTTGAAGCTTCAGAAACTATCCCTGAGAAAGAACACAGGTTTCAAAATAACTTCATTCTTTCTTTGTTCCATCTTACGTCACTCATTGTGTCTGTATCATCTGCCTTATATTTCCTCTGTTCTGAAATGCTGCTATCTTAGAAACTGATAGCTAGTTTGGGTAGTTTACTTTCACCCTAAGAATTGTCTCCAGGCATAAGCACTTGTTTTTATTTACCAAAGTATTAACTAAAAACTCTCAAAAATTTTTCCAGCTAATTCTTTTTTGTTTTGAGACGGAGTTTCGCTCTTGTTACCCAGGCTGGAGTGCAATGGCACAATCTCGGCTCACCACAACCTCCGCCTCCTGGGTTCAGGCAATTCTCCTGCCTCAGCCTCCTGAGTAGCTGGGATTACAGGCACACGCCACCATGCCCAGTTAATTTTTTTGTATTTTTAGTAGAGACAGGTTTTCACCATGTTGACCAGGATGGTCTCGATCTCTTGACCTCGTGATCCACTCATCTTTGGCTGTCTCAGAGATAAGAAGGCAAACCAAAACACCTAGCTCCAGAATCCTAATAAAACATTAGCTACAATCTTCCAGTAGGTCAAATTATCAGTTCACAAATGTAAAACTTGGTATAATGTTATAGAAAAAAGCTTCATGCCACTTACTTGTCTGGCTTGTTAAAAGTTTTTAGATAAGAAAAAGTGAATGGAATACTTTTAAAAGGCTCAACTATTAAAAGAAGTAAATTTGGATAAGACTTGATTTGCTGGAAAATTCTGACAGTGTTTATATCTGTTATAGAATCTCACTCATTAAAATTATGAAAGTGGCACCATGACAGTAATGGATTTTGACATCTGGTGCATTGCAGTGAGAAAATGTAACTAAGCAGATGCCTGAGCAATTGCTCTTAACTATGACTTTTGTATTGCAAAAATGTCATGCAAAATATTAGAAAAAAATATATTTTTTTTCTGCTGGAAATATAAAAAATTTAAATTGTAAAGGCTTTTTTGAGTTCATTTCTTATGTATTCAAAACATTTATTGAATGACAGCTGTTTAGTATTCACAATAAAACAAAGGCTCTGGCTTCAAGAAATTATACTCCTAGCATTTTATTTACTTCATTGGCAAACTATATGGTTTTGAGATGAGTTATAAAGTTGCTTTTCTGATTTGATAGCATTTTTAAAATTGAAACCCTGAATGTACTCAAAGTTCTAAGAATGTCTACTCTGGATATATAAGATTCCATTGTCAGCAATGGAAGTGAATATAATCATAGCAAAACTGGTTCCCAGGAGAAATAATTAAATCTATTTATGATTGCAATTATCCATTTTATCACTTTGTGGATCCAAAATTCAGTTATTTTAAGTCAAATATACAATATCTTTGAGAATGGAAAGTTTCTGGTATTTGAGAAGACATTTAATGCTCTAGAAATTTTGCTTGGCCACTGCAGATTACCTGCAGAAGATGTTTCTTAAAAATGATTTCCTGAAATAAGTATCTGTATAAAGATGCCCCAAATCTGATATATTTTCATAAGACCTTTAAGAGCTTTCTGCTAATATTTAATGTTTGAAATCATTTTGCTTGAGTAGAAAAAAATATAATTGTATTGTATGCACACATTTATATACTTACCCAATTTCTTTGACTTTCTCTCCTTCCTTCTCTTTCTCTCTACACACACACACACACATGCACACACACACACATATACACACACACACACAGTGTCAAATATATAAGTACTACATAAGCTATAAGCCATAGAAGAACATAAAAATGTATACACAATATGCGAATCTGTATTGATTTGTCATAGAACTTCAGAAATTAAGAAAAAAAATAGATGTATTGAAATTCATTGCAAAGATCTTTAGGTTTCACCATGACAGAGTAGCTGGTGTAGCTTTTACTTTGTCATTATAAGAAGCTATTTAAGCTGGACAAAGTTTTAAAAACAATGTCAGCATTCTTAGATAGCAACCAACATTCCTTGAGAGAGGAATCCTGAGATGAGCTCCATAGTTACAAATATTTTCTTCCTGACAGTATTTTCCAAATCATAGTAGAAATAGTGAGATCAACAGCCCTGAGTAATACAACGAGTAATCAGTATGAGTCTTCCATGGCAACTTGAATTTGGGAGAACAGTGCCCATGAAATAGGAGCTATAAAGGAGTACTAAAAATCTATGCAAAAATCATAGTCTTTAGTCAGCTTCTACATTGTAGTTACATATACTGAGATTCTAAGATATCTGGGGCAGGGGGGTGTGGAAAAAACATACAAGCAGAATTTTTTTTTTAAATTTGGATTTTAGCATAGCTAAAGTACACACACCTTTCAAGTGAGAACCTTGAAAGCCTAGTCCCTATAAATTGTAGCTGTGCTCTAGGAAAGAATAAATTGTAGAAGTAATGGAGAAACTGAAAGAGATCTGGTTTAATGAGGACTAAAATCAAGACTTAAGAGAATTTACACAATTTAATTGATAGTTCTCTGTAGAAGACATCCTGACTCAGTGTCTCTACAGTATGTTAGCATAACAAAAAAATTATTAATCACACTAAGAAGTAAAAAAGTGACAGATAATTAAGAGATAAATTAATAGAAGTAGATTCAAGAATGATCTAGATGTCACAATTGGCAATAAAGGACTTCAAAATAGCTGAAGAAATAGATAATTGAGAATAGATTAAAACCTAAATCATTTCAAAAGAGGAACTGATTCTATAAAAATAATCCAGTCAATATTTTAGGACTGCATTATATGATATTAGAAAATCAGAACTAATTTGTTTAAAAATAGAGTTAGTGAACTCAAAGAGAGGATAATAGAAAAATATTGAAACTAAAGCAAAGGGAGAGAAAAATGCAGATATAGGCCTAAAGAAATACTAAGTGGGATTATTCCAAATTTGACATAAGACATGAAGTCATAGATTGAAGAATCTCAGTAAAGCCCAAGTTAGTCCACTGAAAAATTTTTCTCTACACATAATGCATCTCCAAATGAAAATGATATAGTCAGCTTGAAATTATTGTGGTTCTGCTGTAAAGTGTCTAACAAGTCCGATTCTTGACTTTATTACTAAAAATAGAGTTGTAAAGCAATCCTTCAAACGATCATTTATGTAGACCACAAACTATTCAGACCCCATAGATGTCAAATAGTAGACTCACAGAATATTTGCCTTTGGCAAAAAAAAAAAAAAAAAGATGGTGACACTCTCTCAATTAAATTCTAATCAATGTAAGTGACTACTTTTCTCCTGGTTTTCAAGCATTTGGATGGGTATTTGGTAAATACTTTTCTATTGTATCTTTTGCATAAGAGGTATAAACATTTTTACATATTTACAGTGCTTTATTAACATAAAAATAATGCCTCTGGGTTAAAAACACTGGAGCATGAACAGCTTTTTAAAAGTACTTTAAATGGGGCTGGGCGCGGTGGCTCACGCCTGTAATCCCAGCACTTTGGGAGGCCAAGGCCGGCAGATCACGAAATCAAGAAATCAAGACCATCCTGGCCAACATGGTGAAACCCCGTCTGTACTAAAAATACAAAAAAAATTAGCTGGGTGTGGTGGCGCGCACCTGTAGTCCCAGCTACTCAGGAGGCTGAGGTAAGAGAATTACTTAAACCCGGGAGGCGGAGGTTGCAGTGAGCCGAGGTCGCGCCACTGCACTCCAGCCTGGCGCCTGGTGATGGAGTGAGGCTCTGTCTCAAAAAAAAAAAAAAAAAAAAAAAGTACTTTAAATGTAATTAGCATCTTTATCATCTTTAGCTAACAAGGATATATATTCCCCAATATACTTCAATAAATTATAGTAAATTAAGAGTTAAGATAATATTACACAAAAAATTGATTTTTATATATGAAGAAAGGCATGTGAGTTATTTAGAACTGCACTGTCTTATCTAGTAGGTACTAGCCATAGAGGTTATTGAACACTGAAAATCTGAAAACAAATCGAACACCAAAAATATTTTGTCTGCCTGAAATAAAGTGTATCATCTTCAGTTATTGCCTTCAGTAGTCAATACATAATCATTTCGTCAAAATTTTTTCTTGGGTTATTTATTATATTGTTGCTGATTTCGATCTGTTTCTTCCCCTCAAATACCTCTTAATGTTGTGAATTTGTGCTGTTTCCTTGAAATTTCAGTAATTTTGTTTTATATATTTCAATGCCCCCATATTAATTGCATATAGGCTTGGAATTTATACATCTTCCTAATATATAAGAAACTTTCCATCCATATGAAATAACCCTTTATAACTAATAATGCATTGTTTTTGCCTTGCAGTTTATTTTCTCTGATGTGAATGTAACAATATTACCTTCTTTCTGGTTCAGGTTAAGTAAGATACTTTTCTCTATTGTTTTACTGTATACCTTTGGTAAATTCATGTTTTGATATCTCTCTTGTAAACACTCAATATTAACTAATTTTTATGTAATTATCTACAAATCATTTGAGTAGATAATTATGTTCACAAATATTTAATATAAACACTTTTTTAAAGATACATATCTGCTATCTCACCACGTGCTTTCTCTTTACCTTTTTTATGTAGGTTTGTTTGTGTAGTTTTCTCATGGCCTTCTTTGGGTTTTCAATCTTTTTGAATGTTTTAAGATTTGTTTTGTAACCTAACATATGGTCTATCCTTGAAAATGATCCATGTCCTGAAGACAAAAATGTGTATTTTACAGCTCTTGGATGAAATGTTCTGTAATAAAAGATATATGTTAGATCTATTTTGTCACTAGTGTGTATTAAGTTTCTTTGTTGAGTTTCTATCTGGAAGATCTGTCCATTTTGAAAGTGACGTGTTGAAGTGTCCAGCTATTGTTGTATTGGGACCCATTTCTCTCTTTAGTTCTAATAATATTTCCTTTGTATATCTGGGTGTTCCAGTGCTGTGTGAATATGTATTTATATTTAAAATTGTTATATCCCTTTGCTGAATTGACCCATTTTTTCCTCATATGGTGGGCCTTCTCATAGTTTCCTATAGCTGTCTCTTCTTATAGTTTTGGTCTTGAAATCGTTTGCCTGATGTAAGTAGAGTGACTCCTGCTTTTTGTTGGTTTCCATTGGCATGAAATATCTTCTTCCATCCCTTTATTTTCATTCTATGTGTGCCTTTATAGGTGAAGTATGCTTCTTGAAGGCAACAGATCAATGGGTCTTGTTTTTTTTTCATCCATTCAGCTGGTCTATGCCTTTTGATTGAAAAGTTTAGTCCATTTACATTCAATGTTATTATTGACAAGTAAGGACTTTACTCCTGCCATTTTGTTATTTGTTTTCTTGCTGTTCTGTGGCCTTTTCTTCCTTCCTTTTTGTCATTCCTTTGTTTCTCTAGTAAAGATGCTTTTCTCTGGTGATATGATTTAATTCCTTGATTTTTATTTGTGCGTTCATTGTATGTTTTTTCGTTTAAGGTTACCATGAGGGTGATAAATACTCATCACCTATTATTTAAACCTGATAACAGCTTAACATTATTTGCATGAACAAGCAAACAAATATAAAGAAAACTAAGGAAAATTTACCTTAATTTCATCTTCCTGCTTTTTAACTTCTTGTTGTTTCTATTAATACCTTATTATACTGACTATTCTTGAGAAGTTATTTTAGTTATTTTTGATTGATTCATCATTTAGTATTTCTACTTAAAATAAGAGTAGTTTACACATGAGAGTTGTAGTGTGATATTATTCTGTTTTTCTGTGTGCTTACTATTACCAGTAAGTTTTGTATTTTTATGTGATTATTGCTTGCTCATTAATGTTCTTTTCTGTCATTGAAGTACTCCTTCTAGCATTTCTTGTAGGATGGCTCTGGTATTGATGAAATCCCTCAGCTTTTGTTTGTCTGGGAAAGTCTTTATTTCTCATTTATGTTTGAAGAATATTTTCACCAGATATACTATTCTAGGATGTGTGTGTGTGTGTGTGTGTGTATGTGTGTGTGTGTGTTTTCCCTCACCACTTTAAATGTGTCATGCTACTTTCTCCTGGCCTGTATAGTTTTTCACCAAAAAATCTGCTTCCAGATGTATTGGAGCTCCATTGCATGTTGACTGTTTTTTTTTCTCTTGCTTTTAGGATCTTGCCTTTATCCTTGACCTTTGGGGGCTTGATTAATAAATACCTTGAGATAGTCTTCTTTGTATTACATCTGCTTGGTGTTCTATAACCTTTGTGTACTGAATATTGATATCTTTCTTTAGGTTTGAGAAGTTCTCTGTTATTATCCCTTGGAATAAATTCTCTACTCCTATTTCTTTCTCTACTCCCTCTTTAAGGCCAATAACTCTTAGATTTGTCCTTGTGAGGCTATTTGCTAGATCTCATAGGCATGCTTCATTGTTGTTTATTCTTCTTCCTTTTGGCTCTTTTAATTGTGCATGTTCAAATAATCTATCTTCAAGCTCACTAATTCTGTCTTCTGCTTAATCAATTCCAATATTAAAGTATTCTGCTGCATTCTTCAGTATGTCAGTTACATATTTCAGCTCCAGAATTTCTGCTTATTTTTAATCATTTCAATATGATTTTTAAATTCAGATAGAATTCTGAATTCCATCTCTGTGTTATCCTGAATTTCTTTGCATACCCTCAACACAGCTATTTAGAATTCTCTGTCTGAAAGATCACTGGTCTCCTTTTCTCTAGGATTGGTCCCTGGTGCCTTATTTAGTTCACTTGGTGAGGTCATGTGTTCCCAGATGGTGTTAATGTTAGTATATGTTCTTCAGTGTCTGTGCATTGAAGAGTTAGGTATTTATTATGGACTTCACTGTCTGAACTTATTCATAGCCATCCTTCTTGGGAAGGGTTTCACATATTTGAAAATATTTTGGTGTTGTGATCTTCTTAAGGGGGCACCCCAAGCCCGTAACACTGTGGTTCTTGCAGACTTGTAGAGGTACCTCCTTGATCATCTTAGACCTGATCCAGGAGAATTCTCTGGATTACCAGGTAGAGACTCTTGTTCTCTTCCCTTACTTTCTCCCAAACACACAGAGTCTCTCTCTCTCTCTCTCTGTTCTGAGCCACCTAAAGCTGGGGGTGGATTGACAAAAGCACTCCTGTGTACACTGCTACAATGACTGTGCTGGTTCACATTTGAAGCCAGCCCAATGCTGGGTCTTACTCAATGCCTGCTGGAAACACTCCCTGGCTACTGCCTATGTTCACTCAAGGCTCTGAGGCACTACAATCAGCAGGTGGCAAAGCCAGCGAAGCCTGTGTCCTTTCCTTCAGGGAAGCAAGCACTGTAGGTGAGTCCAATAGTGCTGTCCAGGAGTTGGGAATAGAGTTAAAACCCTTAAAAGTCTACCTGGTATTCTATTGTATTACAGCTGAGCTGTCACCCAAACCACAAGACACAATCCTTTCTATTCTCCTCTTCCCTTTCCAATGGCAGAGGAGCCTCACCCCATAGCCACTGCTACTGCAGGCCATAAGGAGTACTGCCAGTCTACTGCTGATTTTTCCTTAAGGCTCAAGTTCTCTTAAGTTAACTTGTGTGTATGCTGCCTGGCCTGGGACTCATCCTGCAGGACAGTGGGATCCCCTTTGCACCAGGAAAAGTTCAGAAATGCCATCCAAGAGCTGAGCCCTGGAATCAGAGACCCCAAGAGCCCTCTTGGTGGCTTACTCCCGTGTGGCAGTGTGGCTACCTAAGGTGCAAGACAAAGTCCCCTTTTCTTTCCCCTCTGCTTTTTTCAAGCAGAAGGAGTTTTGCTCAACAGCCACCACAGCTGGTAATGTGCTGAGCTTACCTTAAACCAGAAAGTCTCAGAGACCCACCAAAGCTCTCAATGTCATACTTGGATATCACTGCTGATTATTCACGTCCCAAAGACACTTCAGTTAGCAGGTGATAAATGCTGCCAAAACTGGGTCCTTTCCTTCAAGACAGAGGGTTACCTTCTGGTCCAGGGTGTGTCTTGAAATGTTGTCTAAGAGCTGGAGCCTGGAATGAGGATCTCATGGCTATCACTTGTACCCTATTCTGCTGTGGCTGAACTGCTATCTAGGATGTAAGACAAAGGCCTTCCCTTTCTTCCTTTGGCTCTTCTCAAGTAGAAGGAAAGGGTGTCTTTTGGAGTCATGAGCTGTGAAGCCTGGGGTTAAGGGAGGGGTTTTACTAGCACTCCCTCGGCTGTCACAGCTGGTGTCTCAATATGTCACATGCTCCCCTAGTTCACTGTGTCTGGGCCTAGTTCAGCTCTAGGATTCACCAAAGAGTTACAGTCCTTATGGTCTCGACTGCCTTTCAAGTTTACTTAGAAACCAAGAGCACTTTGATGCTCAGTGGCAAGGTTTGCAGGCACTCAATCTCGGACCACTGGGATCCATGGTTCCCCTCTGATTAGGGTTGGTTTAAATGCTCCCTATGTGAAAAAGCATCAGCTGAATTTGGTCTGGTTCTTCTGAGACCAATGCCTCAGAATTGTTGTGTTCCCCCTCTCCTAGTGCTCAGAGAAGCTCTCTGCACCACACCACTGCTGCCAGGGGTCAGGAAGGCATGGCATTGGCGATTCAGGACTTTTTTTTTTCCGTTCCTTCAGTGATACAAAGTTAAAACCAGGTACTATTGAAACCTTAGCTTAAGGTTGGCTATAATGAATATATTTTAATGAATCCTGCTAACTCCATTTTACCACCCTGAGCTACGTAGGACATTTTCTTCCAAAAGCTTGCCGTCTGAGACACCTGGCATCTTTGTAACCAATTTTCTGAGTAACAGGGCCCACCAGCCCTTACATCCTGTATCTACAACTGTGTAACAGTTACCCCACGTTGCTACCCCATATCCTGAATAGAAAAACAATTTTAAAGACTTAAAGAAAGCCAAATCAAGAACGAACTGCCATTCACAATTGCTACAAAAAGAATAAAATACCTTGGAATACAACTCACAAGGAATGTAAGGGACCTCTTCAAGGAGAACTACAAACCACTGCTCAACGAAATCAGAGAGGACACAAACAGATGGAGAAACATTCCATGTTCATGGTTAGGAAGAATTAATATCATGAAAATGGCTATACTGCCCAAAGTAATTTACAGAATCAACGCTATCCCCATCAAGCTACCATTGACTTTCTTCACAGAACTGGAAAAAACCACCATGAACTTCATATGGAACCAAAAGAGAGCTCGCATAGCCAAGTCAATTCTAAGCAAAAAGAACACAGCGGGGGGCATCACACTACCGGATTTCAAACTATACTACAAGGCTACAGTAATCAAAACAGCATGGTACTGGTACCAAAACAGAGATATAGACCAATGGAACAAAACAGAGACACCGGAGGCAACACAACATATCTACAACTATACAATCTTTGATAAACCTGACAAAAACAAGCAAGGGGGAAAGGATTCCCTGTTTAACAAATGGTGTTGGGAAAACTGGCTAGCCATGTGCAGAAAGCAGAAACTGGACCCCTTCCTGACACCTTACACTAAAATTAACTCCAGATGGATTAAAGACTTAAACATAAGACCTGGCACCATAAAAACCCTAGAAGGAAATCTAGGCAAAACTATCCAGGACATAGGAGTAGGCAAGGACTTCATGAACAAAACACCAAAAGCATTGGCAACAAAAGCCAAAATAGACAAATGGGACCTAATGAAACTCCACAGCTTCTGCATGGCAAAAGAAACAGTCACTAGAGTGGATCAGCAACCAACAGAATGGGAAAAAATGTTTGCAGTTTACCCATCTGACAAAGGGCTGATATCCAGAATTTACAAAGAACTCAAACAGATTTACAGGAAAAAAAACAAACAAGTCCATTCAAAAGTGGGCAAAGGATATGAACAGACACTTTATGAAAGAAGACATATATGAGGCCAACAATCATATGAAAAAATGCTCATCATCACTGGTCATCAGAGAGATGCAAATCAAAACCACATTGAGATACCATCTCACGCCAGTTAGAATGGTGATCATTAAAAAATCTGGAGACAACAGATGCTGTAGAGGATGTGGAGAAAAAGGAACACTTTTACACTGTTGGTGGGAGTGTAAATTAGTCCAACCATTGTGGAAGACAGTGTGGCGATTCCTCAAGGCCTTAGAAATAGAAATTCCATTTGACCCAGCAATCCCATTACTGGGTATATATCCAAAAGACTATAAATCGTTCTACTATAAGGACACATGTACACGAATGTTCATTGCAGCACTGTTTACAATAGCAAAGACCTGGAATCAACCCAAATGCCCATTGATAATAGACTGGATTGGAAAAATGTGGCACATATACACCATGGAATATTATGCAGCAATCAGAAATGATGAGTTTGTGTCGTTTGTAGGGACATGGATGAATCTGGAGAACGTCATCCTCAGCAAACTGACACAAGAACAGAAAATGAAACACCGCATATTCTCACTCATAGGTGGGTGATGAAAAATGAGAACACATGGACACAGAAAGGGGAGTACTAAACACTGGGGTCTATTGGGGGGAAAAGGGGAGGACCAGTGGGAGGGGGAGGTGGGGAGGGATAGCCTGGGGAGAAATGCCAAATGTGGGTGAAGGGGAGAAGAAAAGCAAAGCACACTGCCATGTGTGTTACTATGCAACTGTCTTACATGCTCTGCTCATGTACCCCAAAACCTAAAATCCAATAAAAAATTAAAAAAAAAAAAAGAAAAACAATTTTAAGTTGAACTTTTTGTTAGGACCCCCTTCTCCCCTAACCTGCTCCTTCTGCTTCTATAATAATCTGCTTACCATCTCCTGATCCTAAACTGGTATAAAAATGTTGACCGCCCTTTGCTCTGGGCTGAGAGGTTTGAGCTCTAGCTGACACTCGGACGCCGGCCAAATAAAGGTGGACTCTCAACAAACTCTGCTGTTTAAATTCGCTCGGGTATAACACTATGAGTGCTCACCTAAGTTTCTGGTTCTTAGGAAGGTTTTTGTTTTCTTCTTTTGTGTAGATAGTTGTTTCCGGGTGTCCTTGCAGGGGCTGTATGGAGAACTCTCAGTGGAGCTTTGTATTCTGCCATCTTGCTCTGCCTGTAAATTGCCTTTTTTTTAAATCCTCATAGGATGTGTTAGCTTGGCAATTTCATGGCTTGATATATTTCATTAGCTTGGGTAATTATTTTAGTATCTCAGTACATTTTGTTCTGCCATCATTTCTCTTTCTTCTCCTCTGGGATACAAATAAACACATATTAGAAATCTCCTTGTTTTCTCTCTAAATCTTTCTTATCTTCTATGTTTTACTCAATTGACTATCCTTTGTTAATTTGGATATTCTTCCTGATCTATATTCCAGTCCATTCTTCTTACTTGTCTCCAATATATTCACAAACCATCAATAAAATACTTAATGTTCCTTTTTGTATTTTTAAAGTTCTATTTCTATCCAGGTCTTTTTGACTTCAAAAATACGATATACTTTCTATTTCCTTGCTAAAATAGAAAGTTTAAACTTTTTTATATCCATTAGCTTTTTAGTCTGTATATAATGATTTCATTATCTGGAGAGAATATAATCTTTCTACTGTTATTTACACTGATTCTCATTTATGTCATTATATATCATCATAGGTCTATATTCTTGCTGATTGTGTTCTAGACTTTGAATCAAAAAGCCATTATTTTACAAAACAGTTGAGGCCCAGAATGATGGATCTTGTCTTCTTTCTGAGAGTATTTATATTTGTTTCTGCCAATGCCTAAATAGACTATAAATCTGGCATCATCTTCATTCAGAATTAGACTCAAGATATACAAGACCACTCAGATGATTCAAATGTGGGTGTGATCTGGCAAGGGAAGGTTTGCTTGTAGTTTACCTTTTCTCCCAGAGTGCAGTTCTGTAAGTTTCCAGTGTTTATACTGGAAGATTTACCAAAGCTTCACTCTTGGGTATAATCTGGACTTCAATTTGTATTTCTTCTAGGCTAGTGAGGCTGTGAAAAGTGTTGTTCAGGCCAGGCGCGGTGGCTCAAGCCTGTAATCCCAGCACTTTGGGAGGCCGAGGCGGGTGGATCACGAGGTCAAGAGATCAAGACCATCCTGGTCAACATGGTGAAATCCCGTCTCTACTAAAAATACAAAAAATTAGCTGGACATGGTGGTGCGTGCCTGTAGTTCCAGCAACTCAGGAGGCTGAGGCAGGAGAATTGCCTGAACCCAGGAGGTGGAGGTTGCGGTGAGCCGAGATCGCGCCATTGCACTCCAGCCTGGATAACAAGAGTGAAACTCTGTCACCAAAAAAGAAAGAAAGAAAGAAAGAAAGTGTTGTTCAGCCTCTCAACTATCTCGTCTGAATCAGTCCAAGATCCAGAGCAAAAACTACTTATAGCTAATTTACTTGACCTGACCTCTATTTGTCTCAATTTTCTTTTTTTTTTTTAAAGGGTAAATTTTATTTATTTTTTTATTTTATTTTATTTTTCTTCTTTTTTTTATTGCATTTTAGGTTTTGGGGTACATGTGCAGAGCATGCAATACAGTTGCATAGGTACACACAGGGCAGTGTGTTTTGTTTGCTTTCTCCCCTTCACCCACATTTGGTATTTCTCCCCTGGCAATCCCTCCCCACCTCCCCCTCCCACTGGCCCTCTCCTTTTTCCCCTATAGACCCCAGTGTTTAGTACTCCCCGCTCTGTGTCCATGTGTTCTCATTTTTCATCACCCGCCTATGAGTGAGAATATGCGGTGTTTCATTTTCTGTTCTTGTGTCAGTTTGCTGAGAATGATGTTCTCCAGATTCATCCATGTCCCTATAAACGACACGAACTCATAATTTCTGATTGCTGCATAATATTCCATGGTGTATATGTGCCACATTTTCCCAATCCAGTCTATCATCGATGGGCATTTGGGTTGATTCCAGGTCTTTGCTATTGTAAACAGTGTGGCAATGAACATTCGTGTTCATGTGTCCTTGTAGTAGAACGATTTATAGTCCTTTGGATATATACCCAGTAATGGGATTGCTGGGTCAAATGGAATTTCTATTTCTAAGGCCTTGAGGAATCGCCACACCGTTTTCCACAATGGTTGGACTAATTTACACTCCCACCAACAGTGTAAAATTGTTCCTTTTTCTCCACATCCTCTCCAGCATCTGTTGTCTCCAGATTTTTTAATGATCGCCATTCTAACTGGCGTGAGATGGTATCTCAATGTGGTTTTGATTTGCATCTCTCTGATGACCAGTGACGATGAGCATTTTTTCATATGATTGTCTCAATTTTCTTTTACATAAAATGAGATACACATTAGAACAAATCTAAGATTGCAGTGAAGATTAACTGAGTCAATAATGTAAAACCTGTAGTGTCTACCCCTTATCAAGTGCATAAATTATTTTTTACCAATATAATTTATAATGCTGGCTGCTCTGAAGTATTTTGCTAGTAGCAGTTTACTACTCTTGCCTGGAGAGCTGCCTCTGTAAATCAAACTTGTTTATCAATTTTATTCCACAAATATTTATTGAATAATTTTATGAATTAAAGTGCTTGTTAAGAGAGTAAGAAGTGGCACCTGTCACTATGGGTTCTATAGAAAATCAGGAAAAATTAATACACAGACTAACAAGGACTATTAGGGTATATCAGCGAAAGCATTCAGACATTTATCAAGGAAATTCTGAGAGGCTTGCTTTCTGCATGATGCCATCCAAATAAAAATGAACTTTATATTTAAAATACTTGGTCTTATTTGAGCAAATAATTTATTATTTACAGTGACATAAAATGTTGGTGCTACTGTTTACAATAGCAAAGACCTGGAATCAACCCAAATGCTTATCGATGATAGACTGAACAGGGAAAATGTGGCACATATACACCTTGGAATATTATGCAACTATCAAAAATGATGAGTTCATGTGCTTTGTTGGGACGTGGATGAACCTGGAGAACATCATTCTCAGCAAACTGACACAAGAACAGAAAATGAAATACCGCATGTTCTCACTCATAGGCGGGTGTTGACCAATGAGAAAACATGGACACAAGGAGGGGAGCACTACACACTGGGATCTATTGGGGGGAATAGGGGAGGGACAGTGGGGGGTGGGGAGTTGGGGAGAGTCAGCATGGGGAGAAATGCCAGATATAGGTGAAGGGGAGGAAGGCAGCAAATCACACTGCCACGTGTGTACTTATGCAACTATCTTGCATGTTCTTCACATGTACCCCCAAACCTAAAATGCAATAAGAAAATAAAATAAATTAATAAAACAAAGAGGAAGTCAAACAAGAGAAAGAAATGTTTGTTCTAACACTAAACTCAATTGCAATTCTGTAGCACATACAAACTAAAATATATTTCATTTAAAATGTATAAATAAATTTGAGTAATGGAGTTTTCTTTTATTTGATTGGTTTTGCATTTCCTTTGGCTCTACTTTACTAAGCATTAAAAGTTCTTTAGTAAATATAAAGAGTTAAGTTAAATAAGAAAGCAAATACCAATTATCATTAGTTCAAACAGCTGGGCATACATTAAAGCCATAAATTAATAAAACATCACATTAGAATAAAGAGTGGCCCTGAAGGGATAAAATCATCATGATTAAGGGTGATTTTGTTGAAATGTTAACTTATTAGAACCAGATTCTGATATATCCTGGTATTAGGCATGGTATAATTTTTAATGCTGTGAATGTCTTATTCTTTAGAATGATTATCCACTGAATATTTTGATCCTACTCTACATGCTACATTATCAACACAATGAATATTGCAATTGTCTCTATGCAGATTGCCTCTTCAGTATCCATAGTGAGGAAATTAGCATTCTTTGTTAGCAGAGCTCTGAACAACCACTTAAATTTTACAGTTAAATGAACTAACATGGATGTTTATGTCACCTGTATGATAATAAAGCAAAATTTATTCATGTGTTCTCTTACACTGTATTTTTATTAAATTTCCTGAAATTGTTTGTGATTTTAAAGTAGTTAATTGTGAGAGGTAGGACATTCAAGGTCCTCTACACTTCAGTCCCTCCCTAACTTGGAAACAGTACATAAATTCCTCCTCTGCATTTCAAGGAACCTCTATCCCTAGTATACAAGATATAACATTTTTTGAATCACACTAGCAGAGACATAATAATGTCTGGAGCTGACTCACCCAGAGTGGGAGCAATTCGAAGAAAAATTATCTGAACAAATTTTAAAACATAATAAAGACAACCAAAACATATTGGCAATTCTAAATAATATCAATAACTGTATTCTCTAGCCCCAAATTCTTTTGTTGTGACTTAATAATATGCATGTAAGCTTTAAAATAACAGAATTGCATTTATTATCCTTCCATAAAAATTAAATATATATTAATTTGCAGAACTGCTATTTCTGTCATCCTCTGGCATACAAAGCCATTGCTACATGAGATGACTTTTAGCACATTTGAACTATTTCTTAACTGAATAGTTTTGACTTCATAAAGGTTTCAGATTGTTCAGGCATATTCAAGCTTATTTCAGGTACTTCTGGACTCCTTTCATCCTTTGTTCATTAGTCTATTGGAGTCCTGGTTTTACTGTGCATTGAATCACACTATTAGTTGTTTATAAGTATATTTTTCATATTTCTTCCAGTGGATGATATTGTCATATCACATTTGATAACATCCTTTGAACACTATTTATGACTAATAAATATTTATTAAATCAATACATCTCAGTTCAAGTGAATGGAATTATTTCCTCCATGTATCAACCATGTGTTCTTTATACTCTAAAATACACAAAATAAAAGTCATCCTATTGAAAGGAGACACAAATTCTGCAGGCACAAAATACTATTGGGATAATTGAAACTATTATTTTGAAAATTTTATTATACGAACAATCTATTCTTTGACAAATGTTGTCTACATTTTCTCTGAAAATACACAAAACAATTAAAATATCTATTCCTCAAGATAACACTAGAAATCACACTCAGTATGACAATAACAATTTAGGGAAGTTTCTTCAGAAATCTTTATGAATGCTTCCTACTATTCCACCTTCCAGCCTAGATTTTTATGAAAAAAAAAAAAAAAATTTTTTGAATGCATTTTGTTATTCAGTCCACCTGTTTCTTTCTTTTTGAGATGGAGTCTCACTCTGTTGTTGCCCAGTCTGGAATGCAGTGGCTGGAGCTCGGCTCACTGCAGCCTCTGCCTCCTGGATTCAAGTGATTCTCCTGCCACAGCCTACTGAGTAGCAGGGACTACAGATGCATGCCACTATGCCTGACTAATTATTTTTATTTTTATTTATTTATTTAGTAGAGATGGGGTTTCCTTATGTTGGCCAGGTTGGTCTCGATCTCCTGACCATGTGATCTGCCTGCCCCAACCTCCCAAAATGCTTGGATTACAGGCATGAGTCAGCATTTCTTAACTGGATGTTCTAAAGGTGTTTGTTTTATTGAAAGAACAGAGAACAGTTTATAACTAACATAACCATGATTAACTCTGCATGCTCCTGTGTTTTAATTAATGCTAACCACAATCCCCTACAAATACTAATTATTTTTAAGTTTATGAGCTGTGAATTAATTACAACATTTATTTAAGAGTGCTGACTAATCAGAGTAACTAGAGAAATAAGGGCAAGTTCTAAGAGTGAAAGGAATAAAATAATAAGCACCAATATTTTTAAAGTTTTAAATAACTGGCTCTGAGTGAGAAAAATTACATTGATGTAGATGAAAAGATATTTTCCAATATGCTTCACACATTACTAAGAAGGGTCAACTTTTGTAGGTAATAGTTTTAAGTTAGAGACTGTCTTAATTGCTTCATTTGCATAATCTTCTTTAATCCTTATTGACAATTCTATGAAATGAGAAGGTTACTATTCTCATTTGATGGAGCAAATAAAGATGAGTGAAAGTGAAGAACTTGCCCAAACCAACACAGGTTTAAGTAGTTGGTATGAATTCAGTCAGCCAGACGCCAAGCTGAACACGTTCTATAATCATTTTGCAATAAATATGATGCCAGAATTAACTGCTGAGATTTCCCAGGGTCACACATCAAAGATAAAAATTTAGTTTGTTGGCCAGTGTGTTGGCTTACGGCTGTAATCCCAGCACTTTGGGTGGCTTAGGCAACCGGATCACAAGGTCAGGAGTTCAAGACCAGCCTGGCCAACATGACAACACCCTGTCTCTACTAAAAATACAAAAATTAGCCAGGTGTGGTGGCGGGCACCTGTAGTCCCAGCTACTCGGGAGGCTGAGGCAAGAGATTCACTTGAACCTGGGAGGTGGAGGTGGCAGTGAGCTGAAGTAGCACCACTGAACTCCAGCTCAGAAAAAAAAATTGTTAGCATTTGTATTATATTTGTTTATCATGGGTAAAATAGTAGTCAGTCATTGCAAATAGTAAATTAAAATCATTAATTTGATATAAATACTTCTGCAACACATTGAAATTGGAAATCAAGATATATTGGACATCTGGGTAGCTGTAGGCAATGGCAGCTCCCAGGTTCACTTCTGCAAATATTTTGTCCAAAACAGAAGAGAAAAAATAACATAAAACATACACATAAACATATACTAAACATGCCTTCCACATAATGTAAGGACAAAGAATGCATAAACTTCAAAATGATGATGATGATCAGAAGTAGAAAAAATAATCACACTAAATCATATGTGGCAACCACTCAGACACCTATCTTATCACATATCCTTATACAGAACAAATATAGGCTAAGAAAAATTAAGGGAAAAAGAGGAAGCTAACAATTAGCCTATGGTTAACATAACACCAGGGATAGAAAAGCTAGGTCTACTGTAAGTTGGAAAACACAGAAAGAATTCCCAGAAGAGCAGAGAACAGATGGCAAAAAAGAAACTGAAGAGTGCAGGTAATTTGAAATATCAGTCTTTGAAAACCAGAGCTTCTCAGGGTTAGGTATGTGGGGAGAACAGAAATGGTGAGAGGTACTCTCCTTGTTGACAGTTGGGTGAAGAAGTAATGAAGCAAAAAAAAAAAAAAATTAGGTTTCTACAAGACAAAAGAGAATAAAATTAAGAGGACCTAAGAAGTTCCCTTTGCCCTACCTCCAAGGAAATGATGATGAAGCAGAAAACAAACAAACAAGAAAACCCGGGACAATACTCCAAACTAAATTAAATTCCATCAAGTAAACATTTGTGGGTTCATACTTGTGGAAGAAATGCAACCTTTAAAAAAACAGGTGAAAACCAAGATTAAAAAAAAATGAGAAAGAATTGGAATAAAAGTCAAGATTAACTGAGAAATGATTACTAAAGTACATTGTGACCAAGGGACAATAGACTCAAATGATAATTTAATAAGATCATTGAAAGAAGGCAAGAAAACATCCAAGAGAATAAAGTGGAGGTAAGAGAAGGGTTTAAATGAGCCAGAGAAAAAATGTGGGCATATAAGACAAGCAAAGGATAAATAATATTTGTATAACTGTAGACTGTGAAAAAGAAATAAAACAGTTGAGCAGAATGGAGGTTCAAAACTACAGTCAAAGAAAACTTTGCAGTAATAAACTATCTGAATATAACCATTCAAGGGAATGTGTATTTTAGTAAATTAACTCAAAACTGTTAATTCTGAAACATATCGTAGAATAACTATTTGGCTACAACAATGAAGAAAAGTTTTTACAGTCTCCAAGAAAAAAAAAAGATCAAATAATTTACAAGGGCAAAATAATTAGAAAGGCATTACATTTTTCAAATCAGCGTAAAAAACAAGACAATGATAAAATATTTCTTTTTCTTTTTGTTTATTTTGTTTTGAGACGGAGTTTCACTCTTGTTGCCCATGCTGGAGTACAATGACATGATCTCAGCTTACTGCAACCTTCACCTCCTGGGTTCAAGCAATTCTCCTGCCTCAGACTCCTGAGTAGCTGGGATTATAGGCATGAAACAGAGATTTTATATCCAGCTAAATTTCTTCAATTATCAATGCTATAGGATAACAGTTTTTAAATCTGCAAGAACTTAAAAAATCCTGTAGGTACGAACTCTTCTTGAGAATCTACTGGAGGATGAGTTTATATCAGACAAGAGTTGGTTGGGAGAACCTGAATAACAGGATTGCTGTTGAGCATTATGTATATGCATATGTGTACATGCATACATAAATCCACACAGATGTGTGTGTTTGTGCATGCACACAAGGCTAAAAAAGATAAGGGTTGAATACTAATATGTGATGATGATACAAACATTGTAACAAAAAATGGAAAAGAGGAGGACAAAAAAAGGAGAAAATAGAAAATTTTATTGATTGTTGTGTAAACACAAAATATTCTAAGCCCCCCAACCAAGTGATGGACCATTCCCTCAGTCAAGGGCATTCCACAGTTAACCTGATATACCAGTTGACACCATGATGGGAAGTGGGGTGGGGATGTGACATGCCTCATTATATCCTCTCTTTGGAATTTAGGCACAGCCGACAAGCACTAACATTAAAACAGAGACCTTAAAAGACTGATAGAACAGACTCTGTAAGTCTGATAAGAAACATCCCCTTCTATTGATCTTTTTTTGTTTAGACAGAGTCTCACTCTTTTTGCCTAGGATGAAGTGCAATGGTGTGATCTTGGCTCACTGAAACCTCTACTTCCTGGGTAAGAGTGATTCTCTTGCTTCAGCCTTCCAGGTAGCTGGGACTACAGGTGCCCGCCACCACATCCAGCTGATTTTCATATTTTTAGTAGAGACAGGATTTTGTCATGTTGGCCAGGCTGGTCTTGAACTCCTGATCTCGGGTGATCTGCTTGCCTAAGCTGCACAAAGTGCTGGAATTACAGGCATGAGTCACAGCTCCCAGGCCACAACTCCTTATCTTAATCTAAACATTCTCTGCTACTGATTCCAAGTCTTGAGACAATAACTTAACTCTATTGGGGGGAATAGGGAAGGGACCGCAAGGTGGGGGAGCTGGGGAGGGATAGCATAGGAAGAAATGCCAAATGTGGGTGAAGGTGAGGAAGGCAGCAAAACACACTGCCACCTGTGTACCTATGCAACTATCTTGCATGTTCTGCACATGTACCCCAAAACCTAAAATGCAATAAAAATAAATAAATAAAATAAACCAATTGCCAATTAGAAAATTCTTGAATTCACCTATGACTTGGAAGCCCCTGCTTAGAGTTGTCCTGCCTTTCTGGACTGAACTAATGTACAACTTAGATATATTAATCGATGTCTTATGTCTTCCTAAAATGTTTAAAACTAAGCTGTAGCCCAACCATCTTGAGCACATGTTCTCAGGATTTCATGGGGCTGTATCAAAGGCCATTAATCACTAACATTTGGCCCAAAATAAATATCTTCAAGTACTTTATAGTTTGACTCTTTTTGTCAAAATTGTATAAGCAATAAGTATGAATTAAAGAATGATATTAAAAACTGGAAAACTAAATTGTAAAATGTTAAATAATGAAATGGGACTGAGAGCATTAAAATTCGTGTAAATACCAATGTAAAAAATTAGAGTATAAAAACTACTAATCTGTCAAATTATGTAAATAAAAACAGAATTATTAGAACCAAATGATAAACCTTTTTAAATATTGAAAATTAGCTAAGTCAAAAACAAAAAATACACATCTTATAGAGAAATGAAGCAAATATGTCATAAGACACATCACTCAATAAAAAGTTTTTAAATTTAACTCACAATGAAACAACTAAATTTTATATGTTTAAAAACATTTAAAAGAAATGAATTGTGAAAGGCTAAAAATAAAGAAAAAGGTATACAGGTAAATGGAGACGATAAAAATGCAGGAATCATTATTTTGAATAGAAATCAGGCAAAAAAGATAAACATGATAAAGAAAAGCATATTTTAATATAAAAGCCACAGTTCATAAGGAGGATAAAGCACAAACCTACAAGAGATGCAAGATGACAGATAAAAATACATTAATAATGGGAGATTTTTATATAACACTCCCAACACAAGACAAATAAAGCAGGTGAAAAATAAAAACCTTAAATCATGAGAAGCAGAATATACGATTTAGTAGGTTGACAACATTTATGTAGTCTCAAATTTTTTCCCCAAAACATCTTTATTAATTGCAAAGGAGACAATGTAACTTTATAGTGGAGACCCTTGTATGATGCCACTTATACAAAGTGATGAAAATTAACACCAAGAATAAAGGAAGTCAATATCATGTTGACATGCTGGCTTGAGAAAGGTGACACATTACTTTAGTTAGATTCTTTTCAAAAGTGCATAACCTAAATTTGGTCATGAGACTAGATGAGAAAAAAACCAAGTGGATGGACATGTACAAAAATAACTGCTCAGAGCTTTTAAAAATAGGAGAGTCATGAAAGACAAATAAATTATCCTAGATAAAAGAAGATGCAACTATATGCAGCGTGTATACTGGATTCTACTCTGATGTACAAAAATAATGTTAGAAGGACAGTTGATGAAATTCCAACCTGTAGACTACTTGATGGAATTATATCACTGTTAATTTCCTGGTTAACTGTGAGTATGGAAAATGTTAACATTTGAAGTAGCTGGGAGTTAGACATGTGGACATTCCTTCTAACATGTTTTGCAAATTTATTGTAGGTCAGATTTTACTTCAAAACAAAAAAAGGAGGCAGGCGCGGTGGCTCACCCCTGTAATCTCAGCATTTTGAGAGGCTGAGGTGGGTGGATCATGAGGTCAGGAGTTCGAGACCAGCCTGACCAACATGGTGAAAAACCCATGTCTACTAAAAATACAAAAATTAGTTGGGTGTGGTGGTGCGTGCCTGTAATCCCAGCTACTGGAGAGGCTGAAGCAGGAGAATTGCTTGAACTCAGGAGGCGGAGGTTGTAAGGAGCCGAGACTGCACCAGTACACTCCAGCCTGGATGACAGAGCAAGATTCCATCTCTAAATAAATAAATGAATGAATGAATGAATAAATAAATAAATAAATAAAAGAACTGAAAAATAATGAAGAAAATAAACTTAAGCCAAAAATATCTTTGTAAAATTTTAAAATGATTTTATAGTATGAAAAAGCACATTTGGATATGATTTAATATATCCATACGTATGGTAATTTTGCTTTGCAAAGGACAAAAATTTCAATTCTTGCCAAAAAAAAATCACTTCAGGTTTTTTGTTTGTTTGTTCTTTGTGGAGTTTGTGTGTGTGTGTGTGTGTGTGTGTGTGATTTATGAGGAACAATGAGAAAATTGAAAGCATACTAAAAAGTGTTAATTTAATTACTCAATTGCCTGTAAAAGAAACACCTTGAAGGAATATTTTATTTGGGGCAGGTATATCCTATGAATCTTTATTTAACTAGTCATTGTGAATAAAAGAAAAACCTATATAGTTCTGAAAACAAATAGAATGACCAACTTAAGAAGCAACACTATCTTAAATCTATATTTTAAAAAGTGTTAATAAAGGGTTATCACTAGCATACAAATTACTGTATGCCAGCTTTAAGCCAGTTAATTATGCTGGAAAACAGCCTTTGTCTCATTTATACTGACAAGCCACCTGCAGGTAATTAATTTGGCTTCCATTGTTTCTCTTAAGATTTAAAGAATATTTTAAACTGTGCATTATAGTGTGATATTAAAGTTGATGCAATGCAATTCCATACACGTAAAATTCAGCCAGAGGATTTAAAAGTAAATCACTGGAAATAAAATGAAGATGATTTTAAACAAACCTTTTTATTGGATTTTTAAGAACCGTGAACTTAGAGCAAAATCTAAAGTGCACAAGGCAAACTATGAGCATGTAAAGCTTGTCTATAGGGCAGTCTTTTAAAATTGGAAGAATGTAAATCAATATTTATTGTGAAATTAAGATATATTCCCCAGGCGAAACCATTCTGTGTAAAACAACACAATGACAGTCTATAAAATATATTAAATGCATCGGTAGTGCTAGACATATAACCACAACACCATCTACCTGCACCTGTACAAGAAAACAGCAATTCATTATCATCCTGACATAATGATCACCAGGATTGATGCTAAACAACACCTGCCAAGCATATATCAAAACACACCATATTTTAACTTGAACATAAAGATAATATGCATTTTTTTAAATTTTAAGACCATTTTGCTCTGTTGCCCATGCTGGAGTGCAGTGGCGTGATCACAGCGTCCGCAGCCTCTGTCTCCAGGGTTCAAGAAATTCTCATGCCTCAGCTTCCTAAGTACCTAGGATTACAGGTGAGGGCAACCACCATGCCCAACTAATTTTTTTTTTCTGTATTTTTAGTAGATACGAAGTTTTGCCATGTTGGCCAGGCTGGTCTTGAACTCCTGACCTCAAGTGATCTTCCTGCCTTGGCCTCCCAAGGCCTGGGATTATAGATATGAACCACTGCTCCTAGCCACATATTTTTCTTAATGTAGAAACAACTAAAGGAAAATTACTATTTCCATTAATTATCAATTAGAAATATTGAATACTCTAATCCCAATAATTGCATGAAAGCTTTGACCAAATTATAATGTGTATATGTTTTAGAAAAATGGGATCATAGAAGGAATGCATTTCTAAAAATTTCTTTTTGAGGACACATTTTAAAAAATATATGGAGAAAAAAAGCAACAATGTTTATAAGTATATAAAACTGCAAAATACAAGCAGTTAGACGGGTCATTTAAAAAATACATTTCTGTATGGTAAAGCTGAGTTAAATTGCTCAGAGTTCTTTTAGCATGGTGTCACTTTTAGTAGGGTGAACATGTCTCTCAATTGCTTGCTGTGTTGTACCAGCATAATTATTAAAAATGTCCTCTTTTGCTCTCAAAATGTCCCAGTTTAGAAAATAAGCTAGTTATAAATCTTGATACTGTAACCCCCTTAATAGGACAGACCATAACATATCAGAATTGAAGAGTTGCCAACTGATTTATAGAGACACCCTATTACCATTCTTATTAGTCCACCTGTATAAAGCAAATGCCTTATATCACTGAATGATTTTTAAGCCCATTTATTTGAGAAGCAAACAAAAAGAAGATAACTTTTTGATTCCATTGAGAAGCTTGCTACTTGTGCTGTGGTGAGCCAACTGGCAGTATTAGAATAGCCTGGAAGCTTGTCAGAAATGCAGCTCAGGCTAGATTTGCTGATTCTGCATTTTGAGAAGATTCCAAGTGAGTCATATGTGCATTATGGTTTTAGGTGCACTGGTTTACAGGACTCTGAGAGAAGGATGACTGAATCCAAGCTTGCTTCCCCTCCAGATGCACCTGGGCTATGGATATCAAGTTAATGACAACTTCTGGACTGTAGCTGAGCAGTGATGGTCCTATCATTTTCACCCCAAAGATCACTGATGAAAAGGATTTACTTTCAAGTAGAAATCATAACAAGTTAAACACAGAACACAGTCCTGTCTGCAAAGGTGACAGTGCCTGTTCTAGCTCCTGTGGTAGGTACAGGCATCACCCTCAAAGCAATTATTTAAAAAGCAGGGTAGGGAGGAGTACCGGGGTAATATCTCCTCAGCTTGGAATACCCATTGATGAATAGGAGTGCTGTAACTTATACTGGATTGGAGACTTTCTTTATAAAAAAATTAGTAAAGCAGATTGTCATTTTTGAACATATACAAACCATTTTATTTTTGTTTGTGATCATTTTTAGCTAGCCACTAGTTAAGTGTGCCAGTGGAAACTATTTCCTTCTCCTTTCCTGAGGATGGGTCAGTGATAGGGTTGTGGGGTCAAGTTCAGTAAATGAGTGGTGAAAAATATTATTTTAAAGGAAAATTTGCATGAAAAGTCTTAAACTATATTCACTTTTTCTTTTCAGTCCTTCAAAATAGGTAATCATAAGAGTTTTAAGAAAATCCTCTAAATAACAGTATATGTGCAAGCAACTAATATTGCAAGCTACTTTTCAAATTACATTATTTTTTTTTTCGGGCTTAAAATATGGAGAAGTTATCCAGAGCAAAGACTTTTAAATGCCTCCCATGATCACCACGTGCAGAGGAATCATTCAAAAAGGTGATAACTCTAAATATTAATACATCAATTAATAGCCAAAGAGAACAACAAAAACCTCTCTGATCAAACAAACAAGAAAAAACAGTTATTAAAGAACATAGATCTAGCAGTTGCAGGATCATTAGAAAGAAGCTATACTTTCTTTTTCTTTTTTGCTAAGCACTCATAATACTTTAGGAAAAGTTATAAGCAAAGAGCTAATATAAGGTAAAGGCTTCTGTAAAAATGTTCTTTTTCCAGTGGGTAACAGTTATTACTGGCTCCTTAATAAAAAGGACCTGAACACTGTTATCTAAGTTGTACATATGTGGACAATTACAGAGTTCTGGCAATCTTTTTGAATCTAGCTGTGATGGTTATCAAGTCCTGGGATAGAATCTCTGAGTGTTGCTGTATTTAAATGTTTGATTATCCTTATTTAATAACAGTCACATGTGAAGTATTCAGAATAAAAAAAGAAACAAGCAGTAGGATTCCTGGAAGAATTTGGACTGAAGGAAGCTTATTTCCTGCTGAAGTCTCTACATATATATTAAATTATTGAAAATGTTTTATTATGTGGGTTAGTAAATTCTGCCAATGTTAGAATATCAGTGTTACAGTGCATTGTTTTCCAATTAAAACACTAATATCCAGGCTTCCCCCCCCCCTTTTTTTTTGGTCAGTTTTTCTATAGGAAGCTTATGATAGTAAAATCTCTGTAAGAAAATGAAGAGGACAGCATAAATGATGTGAGGATATTGAGAAGGAGAAAAGAGAAATTTGTTTAAAATAATATAAATACCAAAAGAACAATATATCTAAATAATGTGCTAAGAGACTGATTTGTTTTCAAATACAAATATCATCTTAAAATCCAGACATGAATAAGTTTCCCAACCTGTCTCCTTTGATTCTCTTAAAGAAACTAGCAAAATTCTGTGCTTAAAAAACCAGCCATGAGTGAAGCAGCGGAGGTTCCCCCTGGGAGGACAGGAGGGATTATATTTCTATCCACATGACCTCCCCCATCCAAAAGAGACAGGTCAACCGAAATTCTAGGTCAACTTGTACTCTAATATAGGCTATTAAAATTTTTGCTAGTAGTGTGAGACCTAAACACCAAGCTTGGAATGAGAGTCAGAGCCTTAGAATTAAGAATTCCCCTGCTTTTGTTGTACTTCCTGTGATTTTCTACTTTCCCTTTGCAGTGTCAGGCGCCCCTTTCATTTCTATCCCTGTTCTTTGACGGTCAATCATTTCTGTTCTATAGGTCTGTCACGGTTGTTACCCTCTCTTACATTTAGGGCCGGTCTCATGCTGGCATCTGTCCTCCAGTCCCATCGTGTCCTCCACTTTTAGTCAAAAACACATTCTTACAACTCCAGGGGATCTATATCTAGATTTAGATCGATAGATAGATATAGATAGATAGATACAGATAGATAGATATAGATATAGATAGATACAGATAGATAGATAGATAGATATAGATATAGATAGATATATAGCTATAGATAGATATAGAGAGAGAACATAGATTTAGCAGTTGTAGGATCATTATAAAGAAGCTATACTTTTTTTTTCTTTTTTCTCACGGTCATTTTCGTGTATATTACAAACACACACAAAGAATAAAGCAGTTCTGCTTTACTCAGAGTCTAATCAGCTGCTTTTTCTAAACTGTGAACTGAATTCTATGGAGAGCTAACTAGAAATGCAGCCTAATAAGAGAATATCACAGCTAACACAGATAAAGATTTCGGTATCAACTCATAAAAGTGAATTAAACTTAAGCAGATGTAATGATTTTATGATGTGATTAAGTAGTATTTAACAATTAGATTTTCTTTTTTTCTTTTTTTGAGACAGAGTTTCGCTGTTGTTACCCAGACTGGAGTGCAATGGCACGATCTCGGCTCACTGCAACCTCCGCCTTTTGGGTTCAAACAATTCTCCTGCCTCAGCCTCCCGCGTAGCTGGTACTACAGGCGCGCACCACCATGCCCAGCTAATTTTTGTATTTTTAGTAGAGTTGGGGTTTCACCTTGTTGACCAGGAGGGTCACGATCTCTTGACCGCGTGATCCAACCACCTCGGCCTCCTACAGTGCTGGGATTACAGGTGTGAGCCACCACGCCCGGCCAGATTTTTCTTTTTTTAAATAAAAAATTTATTCTATCATGTCTTCATTTTGTATTGCATTTTAGGCTTTGGGGTACATGTGAAGAACATGCAAGATTGTTGCATAGGTACACACGTGGCAGTGTGATTTGCTGCCTTCCTCCCCATCACCTATATCTGGCATTTCTCCTCATGCTCTCTCTCCCCAACTCTAGATTTTTCTAGACATTATATCCTTGCAGAGTTATAATGTTAATTCACTTTAAAAATAAAATTAAATGCTATTTTGACTCCCTTTATCATAAAATATTTAAAATTATGTTTAAAAAATTGTTACATTCCAATGCCCATTACTGTACATCAAGCATGCTGTTTAAAGATACAAAGAATCTTTCCACTTTTAAAATCCCTTATTCAAAAAGTATAACTAATATGTCAATATATTAGTGTATCCTCTTTAAAATGCTAATATCTTTGGGAATTTAATATGATAAAATAAAATGCCAATTTGGTATTGTAAATATTAAAATACATAAGGTCTTATTAATTGTGATATGTAATTTATTTGTAATGCATTGTTAGACTACAGATAATATTTATGTATGTTAAATATATGCTTTTCACATTCTTATTTTATTTTTCAAGCAGGTTTTTGAATTAGGAAAATATAATATATACCTGATTATTTGTCATTGAGAAAATTAACCTCAATAATTAATTTCCCTATTGTTGAGGAGTTCATTGTTCAGGGGACAAATATATAAATAATGTAAAATAGAATAAATACTGTACAGATACAAATAATGTTGCAACTCAGCACAGAGAAACACACAGGCAGCAATCAGCTGAGAATAATGTTACGGAAGATCGTGGAGGAGGCGCTATTTTCCTTGTGTCTTGACAAATGAATACAAATACTGAGGGTGTGGAGGACTAGAGGACATCTAGGAAGAAGAAATAGCATTGCCAGATGTATAGAAGTGTACAATGGTATTATGCTTGGAAGACAAAAGTGATTTTTTTTGTAAGTAGATTGCAAGATATGTTTGGATTGTGGTTGAGGTTGTTAATAAAGAGAAGGGATGGACTTTGTGAAACTTATTAGACTTTTTCACCATAGAAAATGGGGAGCCAGTAAAGATATTTGAGTAGAAGAGAAATATAATGGTTGTTTTGTTTTGTTTTAGGTTTTCCTAGGGAGCATATTTAAGAACTGATCAGACTGAGGGCAGACAGTACAATGATGAGATGGCTGCCAAATGCCACTTACGGGTGAGTGTCTAGACTTAAACACAGAAGGAAGGTTTTGTTTTGTAGCTAAGCCTATTCTGTCTATGGGAAAGCTTTATCATATTTGGACAGATATTAGTTAAAGCCTCTAGTTAAATGTGATAGTGGAATTTATTTCCATCTCTTTCCCTGAGAATGAGTCAGTGATAGGGTGGCTAGAGTTAAGTTCAGTAAATTGGTGGTGAAAATTATTATTTTAAAGAAAAATTCGCATAACAAGTCTTAAACTATATCCACTTTTTTTCTTTCCAGTCCTCAAAAATAGGTAATCATAAGAGTTTTGAAGCGTTGCACGTCAAGAATTTGTGAGGCTTTCAATCTGAACACTGACACGTTACTCATGTGTGAGTGAGAGAGCAAGGTGAACCTGAGTTAGAAGTCAGACTATGTCTTTTCTATTCAAATACTAACCCTCAAATATTTTCACATAAAATGTACATTTTAGATTAATTTTTAGCAATGTTCTAATGAAACCACAGTTTCTAACACCTTGTTTTTAAAGCAAAATGAAGGAATATAAATAAATATTTGGCTGAAGTACAGAGAACTACATAAATAAAAGCGTCCTGAAGCTAAGTGAACATACTTTGTGCAGCTGCAGTCCTTAAATTGTGCACATGCCATTCAGAAAGGTGATCACAGGGGAGAAATTGAACAAAAGCACTCTAAGAACATCTCATTTTCAAAGATAGTCAATTCTTCATTTGGTTATGGATAAGCAGAAGTGACCAAATTTACAGTTAATCCTAACCGAAATTATGTGAATAGACTTGAACATTTCTAAAAACATAATTGCCAGTCAGAAATACTGCAAGTCCGGCTTGGTGTAGTAGCTCATGCCTGTAATCCCAGAACTTTGGGAGGCTGAGGCAGGCAGATCAATTGAGGTCAGGAGCTCAAGATCGACCTGGCCAACATGAGGAAAATCCCACTCTACTAAAAATACAAATTAGCTGGCCATGGTGGCATGGGCCTGTAATCCCAGCTACTCTGGAGGCTGAGGCAGGAGAATCACTTGAACACAGAAGGCGGAGCTCACAGTGGGTCAAGATCTTGCCACTGAACTTTAGCCTGGGTGACAGAGTGAGACTCTGTGTCAAAAAAAAAAAGAAATATTGCAGGTCAAAGAGGGCCCCATCCTTCTGTTCACTGCTTCTGGAGGAGCAAGAATACTGCCAGGAGTCTAAGGAAGACAAGGTGGAGGTGAGCATGACTAACACCTCCAGAGTTGTGAAAATAAAAGGAATAGTAGGAAAAGAACAAGGATAAGAAATTCCAGCTCAGAATGCATCCTTTCTCAATTCAGTTCAAGTTTAGTATTAGAAAAGAATCAGAGCTGTTTGAGGGAGCATAATATAAATTACAACAGATAGCTTTGACCTTTCCTCATCAATAAATGTATGTAATGTTATTGTCTTAAATCATTGTGTATATATATTATTTTTATATGTTTAGATGACCTTTATAGAAGAGTAAACTTGTCTGTAATTACTGGATATATTTCTAGCTAAGTAAGTTTACATTAAAATTATTTTCAGTTATATAGGCTAGTGTCATTTTAATTGCTTTTTGGTACGTGTAACCTATATTCTGCTTTTATTCTGGCTAACTTAAATTTTACTCTATAGCAATTATTCTTAACATTTTCAGAGCACATGTTAAATATAAATGACACGTTAAATATAATTTCTTTTTATTTCAAAAGAAATAAAAGCTGACTAAATTATTAATTTACATTGTGCTCAAAATTATTTTTTAATAACTATGGCAAAGATAAATGTCCTTCCAATTAGCACATTAATTGAGCAGCTACTATGTGCTGGGCACTATTTTGGACACTGACTATGAAAGTCAGATAGTATACTGTATTGAATTCATTTCTATAAAAATGTATAAATTTATTAATTAAAATAACAGACTATATGTGGAATAAGCTAGAAAAGTGGTATTAGTTATCACCTACATTTTCCTTGGAAAATTGTAATTCTGTAAGTGAAAAAAGCCAGAGAAGAGGATTCGGATACATCAAATGCCAATGATAGTCCAGATGTGTACATTTTCTTATTTAACATAAAAACATTTTGAAAGAAATGATAGATGTTAGACCTATTTTATTAATAGAAGTTTTTCAAGTCAATTAATAGACCAAATCTACATCACTCATAATAGGATATATGGCACTGCACAACAGTTTAGTCTCACTTCATAGGTCTGGTTCTATCACCTATTACAAGTTATAAAAATTATTTGAACTGAGTTTGAAACAATGGTGAAAATTGAATGAGGAGAGTCTTAGATAATTTTATGTTCAGGAAAGGCACAAGCAAATCACAAGGCAAAAATTTTTAGGAATACTATGGATAATAATAGATGTTTTCCTCTGCTTAGATAAAAAAATATATTAAGAAAAGTGGGATGAAATATCTTTGAAAAGGAATTTGTCCCTAACTCATAAATATCTCTGGATATTGGGATAAATGTTGGACTTTATTCTAGAGGTAACTGGAAGGTTTTGAAGGCTTTTTTTTGAGATAGAGTCTTGCTCCATTGCCAGGCTCCAGGCTGGAGTGCAGTGGCACAATCTTAGCTCATTGCAACCTCCGCCTCCTGGGTTCAAGCAATTCTCCTGCCTCAGCCTCTCGAGTAGCTGGAATTACAGGCATGCGCCACCACACCCATCTAATTTTTGTATTTTTAGTAGAGACGGGATTTCACCATGTTGGCCAGGATGGTCTCGATCTCTTGACCTCGTGATCTACCCGCTTTGGCCTCCAAAAGTGCTGGGATAACAGGCGTGAGCCACTGCTCCTGGCCTTGAAGGTTTTTTAATTAGGTAAAAGGAATTTTGTAAATTGCTCCCAGAGAGTGCAGAGAAAGCAATAGAGATGGAAACATTGTGAAAGAGACAATTAGGTCATGAACCAGAGTAATAGGAGTAGAGTACTAAAGAGGAACAAGTGAAAAAGGAATTTCAAATTAGAAAATTTCTTAAATGGAGAAAAACATTTATTATTTCACCTTTGTCAGATATTGTAGAAAATTAAAATTAAGAATTAATAGCCAAATTTTTGGACAAATTAACTCTAAATTACCAGAAATAAAAAAGAAAATGTCTTTAAAAGATGTGAAACATTTATGAAAAGTATAAACAAAAAATATTGAAAACTAGATGATTATTGTCAAGAGCAAAAACAAATATAAGGAAATATTAAAATATCAGTAGCTGAACTTCTTAATAGAAAAAAAGACTGAATACATTTAAAAATGATGTTTTATTTATAGAGGAGATTTCTTGAATGAGATAAAGGAGATGACTTGGAAAAGTTAAAGAAGGTAATTATCCTCAAACTTTAAAAATGTAAAAAGAAAGCAATGTCAAAAATATTTAAATTAGGCCAGGCGCCGTGGCTCATGCCTGTAATCCTAGCACTTTGGAGGAGGCCAAAGCAGGGGAACCCTTTGAAGGCAATTCAAGACCAGCTTGGACAGTGAAGTGAGACTTCATCTCTACAAAAAATCATGGTGACATTTGGCTGTAGTCCCAACTAGGCTGAAATGAGAGGATCTCTTGAGCCCAAGAGTTCAAGTCTGCAGTGAGTTCCAATTGTGCCACTGCATTCCAGCCTGGGTGACACAGCAAAACACAGTCTCTAAAACAAAGAAAATAAAAAAATTAAAATCCTAAGCCACACAATTTTTTCAATATATATATATATATGTTTTGAGAATTTCAAATAAAAATTTCCAAAGGTAAATTTTGATGGGCAGTGACCATCTGTATTTTTAGTTTCCAATATCATGTTAAATACCAACATAAGAAAACAACAAATATTTCCTCAAAAAACTAATTTGCAACCATAGTCAACTATTGATTATCTAAGAACAAATGAAACAGCTGTAAAATTAACCCTAATTAAACTCAAATAATATATTTGAACAGTGAAGAGATTAAGATAGCTACAAATCAATTTAATTACTATTCTTTTCCCAATCAAGTCATTTATATCAGCATAATGTTGTAAACGAAGTATTTAACGTGGGATCAGGAAACTTCACTCTAATCTTAGCTCTGGCTTTAATTAGTGGGTTATAACGATCATGCCAATTTCTCCACGATTTTCTTTCTATCTTTGTAAAACTTGGAGGAGTTGAAGTAAGAGAGCTAAATATCAATATACACTCAGTAAAAGGAATTTAAATTATCTTTAAATATTTCCAACTAATTATTAAGGCTAAGAAAAATATATACATATGTAAAATTTAGAAAGCATTAATTTTATTTCCCATATAAAAATGGATATCCCAATTTGGTTGTCAAAAGAAAATTTATCCTGTAATAGTTTATTCATTCTTTGTGATGCATGTAAGTAGTTTGGGGTTTATTTTCCTTTCTGTTACATCCCTACAGTTTAGCCATGTTGATAGAATTGACCACAAACCATTTGCATTCTCTGTAGAATGTGATTCAATTAATAAACACACCATACTTTATTATTTAGTAAAGGGAAATACTGCATAGTTAAGTGAATTGCTTCCGGTTTTGACATTATACAAGGTGCTGCATTGATCATGAATGTCCATATCTTCTGACAACTTGCAATAGTTTTTTTGGGTATATAGCTACCTATTGGATTGTAAAGTATGAACTATTTTCAGCTTTACTAGGGAATGGCAACTAATTTTCTACAATATTTCTGCCAATTTACAACACTACAAGGAAAGAACGAGCATTTTCTTGTGCCACATCCTTGTATTTGTAAGACTTTGTGGTCAGTACAGTGATTAAATGGTATCTCATCACAGTGCTATTAATTTTTCTTGTAATAAAATTCCAAACCTTTCTTGGCAATCTATTTGATGAAGCAAGTAGTTTGAACTACAGGCTGGTAGTTTGCCCATTTTTAAATGTTATATTTTGTTGTTATGTACAGGACACACACACACACACACACACACACACACACACACGATCTATTTAGGGGTTCTATAATGTTTTCCTATAATACTATTTTTATCCAGAAAGGTATTATATATATTTTGTTAGATTAAATCCTCAATATTGAGGGGAAAAAAAGTGATTGGTAGCATAGTGCCTTTAAAAAAATTATATTCTCTATTTTTTTGGTTGATAGAAATGTAAGTAAACTTATATGCTAAATTTATGTCCAAATCTTTGCTAAGTAATACTAATTACTTATCCATATTTTCGTGTAGGTTTATAGCTACATTATTATACCATGTGAAAACAATGACAGTTTAATTTTTACTGATATTCTAATAGGTAAAAGTGCATTCCAGCAATTAAATCTAACTTGAACATGATATATTATTGTTATATTGGGATTTAGGGGTTCAGGGTGCCCTCAGCTCCCCTGAGAGGACATTTCTCCAGGTTCTTGGTCTCCTGCCCTCTCAAGAATGAGAGAGGGGACCACGGCAGTGCCGTTAAATGCAGGACTCAAAGGTGTTTGTAGAAAGTGATTTAATTAAAGAGAGAGAGAAGCAGGAGGAGAGAGAAAGAAACAGCTAACTCTCACACTGAGTGAGAGAATCCAGAAAGATGGAATCCAAGAGAGGAAATCAGCTTCCACATTGAGTGGAAGGGAATAGAGAAAGATGGAGTTTAGGAGGGGAAGAGAGGCTTCCACCAGAGAGTGTAGAAGGGGATCCCAAAGGGGAAATCCAGGAGAGAGAAACGGACCCTGGCCAATGAAAGGAGTTCCTTAGAACTTCCACAAGGGTGATTGACCCTTAGTTTTTTCCCCGCGCCTACAAAATTTGAACATAAACTGTTAAAATCTCCAGGTTGGAGAGAGATGGCAGTGGGGCATGGGGCTGGGAAGTTCTTGCCCTTCAAACTACACCCCCTTGTGGACCCAGAAAGAGAACACATTCCCCCATTATTATTTTTTAATAAGTTGCTGTTTAGTAGATAATGTTTTGCTTGAGATTTTTGCATTTGTGTTTATGATAGAGCTTTATCTATAGTGCTTTTATCTTAATGTTTTTGACTGATATTGACATCAATGTTGTGCTAGTCTCATAAAATACGCTGGTAATTGCGCAGTTTTTACTCCTGACAATTTGTATACCATTATTTATTTTAAAAATGTTTTTGGAACCCACTGGTAAAACTATTTGTGGGTGACTTTTTATTTGTGGGAAGATTTCTAAACTACTGATTCGATTACTCTAATTGTTATCTCCTTCAGGTTTCATATTTCTTCCTCAGTTAATTTTGTTAATGGAATTGTCTACTTCATCTAAGTTCCAAAGTGCACTGACATCAGGTTAGTAAAATTTTCTTGTCATATTTATCTCTGCAGTATCTGGTATTATGTACTTTTTTCATTCCTTATGGAGTTTATTTGCACCATTACTTATTTTGCCTTAATGAACCCTGTCAGAGGATGATTCAGTTTATTTTATTTTACACTTAGGAATAATTTTGGTTAATATGATTCTAATTATAAACTTTTATGATTTATTAATTTCTACAGTTTTTCTTTTACTTTCCCAGTGTTTATTCATTACTTTTCAGCTTTTTTTTTTTTTTAATAGTAAGCCTATGTGATTCCTTTTAACATTACCTTACCTGTATCTGACAAGTGTTGATACAGGATGATTTTTCTTTTTTTTTTAATTGTAGATCTTTATTATTTGATTATATGTCCTTTCAACTTTGGCAAAAACAGGTCCTGTTAAATCATATGACAGACTTTAATTTGCAAGGTATAATTGAATTATATGCATTCCAAAACTTATCTAAAGCATAGTTTCATGAAAAAATGTGTTTGAAAATTTAAATGTTTATTATTTACACCCTCCAACCATTTACAAACACTTTAAGTTTTGTCTTTTAATTATGTAAGTCTATTAGAGAGATTTCTATGTGGGTTGAAATCTTTTTTTTGGTCACCAACAGTTGAATTGAGAGCAATTATTTTTGAAAAACTCCTGCAAAAAGTCTTACTTTGATATTATAACTGTAACACATGTAGAAAAGTATAACTGTGTTTATTCTATCATATTTTTTTAACTGTACTTTAGGTTCTGGGTACGTGACCAGATCATGCAGGATTGTTGCATAGGCACATACATGGCAGGGTGGTTTGCTGCCTCCATCCCCCAGTCACCTCCATTTGACATTTCTCCCCATGTTATCCTTCCCGACCTTCCCACCCACCACTGTCCCTCCTCTAGACATCCCCAACAGACTGCAGTGTGTGATGCTTCCTTCCTGTGTCCATGTGTTCTTGCTGTTCAACACCCACCTATGGGTGAGGACATTCGATGATTGATTTTCTGTTCTTCTGTCAGTTTGCTGATAATGATGGTTTCCAGATGCTTTTTCTATTGACAGCTCCAAATATGTTCTAATTCTCATTTTGATTTTAATAATGATCAATCAGTTTAAATTTAATAACATTTCCTACTTTATTTTGTATAATAGTTAAAATATATTTTACTGTCTTTTATTATTAAATCATCCTAATTATGTTGTTGTCAGTTAACGTTGTCTGAGGTTCATGAAATGTAGTTTCATTTTATTTACTATCTTATAAAAATATTTTTATGTTTTATTTATGTATTTTTAATTTTTAATTTTTTAATATTAATTTTTATGTATTTTTAATATGTTGTTATATTTATTTATTTTTTTAATTATACTTTAATTTCCAGAGTACATGTGCAGATCTTGCAGGATTGTTACATAGGCATATATTTGACATGGTGGTTTGCTGCCTCCATCCCCCAGACTCCTGCATTAGGTATTACATTTGGTCATTACATTAGGTATTTCTCCCAATGTTATCCCTCCTCAATCTTCCCATGCCCTGATATCCCTCTCCTACTCCCCCACCCCCTCAAAAGACCCCACTGTGTGATGTTCCGCTCCCTATGTCCATGTGTTCTCAGTGTTCAAGACCCACCTATGAGTGAGAACATGCAGTGTTTGGTTTTCTGTTCTTGCATCAGTTTGTTGAGAATGATGGTTTCCAGATTCTTCCATGTCCCTGCAAAGAATATGAACTCATCTTATTTTATGGTTGCATAGTATTCCATGGTGCCACATTCTCTTTATCCAGTTTATTATTGATAGACATTTGGGTTGGTTTCAGCTCTTTGCTATTGTAAACAATGCCACAAGGAACATACCTGTGCATGTGTCTTTATAATAGAATGATGTGTAATCCTTTGGTTATATACACAGTAATGGGATTTCTGGGTCAAATGGTATTTCTATTTCTAGATCCTTGAGAAATCGCCACACTGTCTTCCAATATGGTTGAACTAATTTATACTCCCACCAACAGTGTAAAAATATTTCTATTTCTCTACATCCTCTCCAGCATCTGTTGTCTCCAGATTTTTTAATGATTGCCATTCTAACTGGCATCAGATGGTATCTCAATGTGGTTTCAATTTGCATTTCTCTAATGACTAGTGATGATAAGCATTTTTTCATATGTTTCTTGGCCTCATATATGTCTTCTTTTGATAAGTGCCTATACATATTCTTTGCCCACTTTAGAATGGATTTGTTTGTTTTTTTCTTGTAAACTTGTTTTAGTTCTTTGTAGATTCTCAATATTAGTCCTTTGTCAGATGGGTAGCTTGTGAAGATTTTTCCCCATTCTGTTGATTATGATTTCACTCTAATGATTGTTTCTTTGGCCGTGCAGAAGCTCTTAAGTTTAATTAGATCCCATTTGTCTATTTTGACTTTTGTTGCTATTGCTTTTGATGTTTTAGTCATGAACTCCTTGCCTATACCTATATCCTGAATGATATTGCCTAGGTTTTCTTTTAGGGTTTTTATGGTGTTAGATCTTATGTTTAAATCTTTAATCCATCTAGAGTTAATTTTTGTATAAGGTGTAAGGAAGGGGTCCAGTTTCAGCCTTCTGCATATGGCTAACCAGATTTCCCAACACTATTTATTAAACAGGGAATCCTATCCACATTGCCTGTTTTTGTCAGGTTTGTTTGTCAAAGAGCAGATGGCTGTACATGTGTGGCACTGCCTCTGAGGCCTCTGTTCTGTTCCATTGGTCTATATCTCTGTTTTGGTATGTACCATGCTATTTTGATTTCTGTAGCCTTGTAGTATAGTTTGAAGTCAGGTAAGGTGATGCCTCCAGCTTTGCTCTTTTTGCTTAGAATTGACTTGGCTATGCAGGCTCTCTTTTGATTCCATATGAAGTTTAAGGTGTTTTTTTCCAGTTCTGTGAAGGGGGTCATAAGTAGCATGATGGGGATAGTGTTGAATCTATAAATTACTTTGGGCAGTATGGCCATTTTCACAACATTGTTTCTTCCTATGGAATGATTTTCCGTTTGTTTGTGTTCTCTCTTATTTCCTTCAGTAGCGGTTTGTAGTTCTCCTGGAAGAGGTCCTTTACATTCTTTGTTAGTTGTATTCCTAGGTATTTTATTCTATTTGTAGCTATTGTGAATGGCAATTCGTTCTTGATTTGACTCTCTTTAAGTCTGTTATTGGTGTATAGGAATGGTTGTGATTTCTGCATATTGATTTTGTATCCTAAGACTTCACTGAAGTTGCTTATCAGCTTAAGGAGATTTTGGACTGAGACAATGGGGTCTTCTAAATATACAATCATGTCATCTGCAAATAGAGACAATTTGACTTCCTCTTTTCCTAATTGAATACCCATTATTTCTTTTTCTTGCCTGATTTCTCTGGCTGTAACTTCCAATACTATGTTGAATAGGATTGGTGAGAGAGGGCATCCTTGTCTAGTGCCAGTTTTCAAAGGGAATGCTTTCAGTTTTTGCCCATTTAGTGTGATATTGGTTGTGGATTAGTCATAAAGAGTTTTTATTATTTTGTTATACGTTCCATGGATACCTAGTTTATTGAGAGTTTTTAGCATAAAATGCTGTTGAATTTTGTCTAAGGCCTTCTCTGTATCTGTTGAGATAATCATGTGGTTTTTGTCACTGGTTCTGTCTATGTGATGGATTACATTTATAGATTTGCATATGTTGAACCAGCCTTACATCCCCACTATAAAGCCTACTCCATCGTGATGGATAAGCTTTGTAATGTGTTGTTGCATTCAGTTTGCCAGTATTTTATTGAAGTTTTCTGCATCAATGTTTATCATCAATATTGGCCTGAAATTGTCTTTTTTAGTTATGTTTCTGCTGGACTTTGGTATCAGGATAATGTTGCTCTCATAAAATGAGTTAGGGAGGATTCCCTCTTTTTGTATTGTTGGGAATAGTTTCAGAAAGAATGGTACCAGCTCCTCTTTGAACATCTGGTAGAATTTGTCTGTGAACCCATCTGGACCTGTACATTATTTGGTTGGTTGGCTATTAATTGCTGCCTCAGACCTTGCTATTGGTCTATTCAGGGATTCAACTTCTTCCTAGTTTAGTCTTGGGAGGGCATAAGTGTCCAGGAATTTATCCATTTCTTCTAGATTTACTGGTTTATGTGCATAGAGTTGTTTGTAGTATTCTCTGATGGTAGTTTGCATTTCTATGGAATAGGTGGTAATATCCCCATTATCATATTTTATTGCATCTATTCCATTCTTCTCTCTTTCTTTTTTTGTTAGTCTGGCTAGCAGTATATCTGTTCTGTTGATCTTTTCAAAAAAACCAGCTTCTGGATTTATTGATTTTTTTGAAGGGTTTTTTGTGTCTCTAACTCTTTCAGTTCTGCTCTGATTGTAGTTATTTCTTGTCTTCTGCTAGCTTTTTTTTTTTTTAATCTTGCTCCTCTAGTTTTTAAATTTGTGATGACAAGGTGTCTATCTTAGATCTTTTCTTACTTCTCATATGGGCATTTAGTGCTATAAATATCCCTCTAGACACTGCTTTAAATATGTCCTAGACATACTGGTACATTGTGTCTTTATTCTCATTGGTTTCAAAGAACATCTTTATTTCTGTCTTCATTTCATTTTTTATCCAACAGTCTTTAGGAGAAGGTTGTTCAATTTCCATGTAGTTGTGTGGTTTTAAGTGAGCTTCTTAATCCTGAGTTCTAATTTGATTGCACTGTGGTATGAGAGAATGGTTGTTATGATTTCCATTATTTTGCATTGCTGAAGAGTGATTTACTTACAATTATGTGGTGAATTTAGAGTAAGTGAGATGTGGTGCTGAGTAGAATGTATATTCTGTGGATTTGGTGTGGAGAGTTCTGTAGATGTCTGTTAAGTCCATTTGGTTCAGATCTGCATTCAAGTCCTGGATATCCTCGTTGATTTTCTGTCTCATTGATCTGTGTAATATTGACAGTGGAGTGTAAAAGTCTCCCACTATTATTGTGTGGGAGTCGCAGTCTCTTTGTAGGTTCTTAAGAACTTGCTTTATATATCTGGGTGCTCCTGTATTGGATGCATACATATTTTTTTTTTTAATTTTTTATTGGATTATAGGTTTTGGGGTACATGAGCAGAGCATGCAAGACGGTTGCGTAGGTACACACATGGCAGTGTGCTTTGCTTTTCTTCTCCCCTTCACCCACATTTGGCATTTCTCCCCAGGCTATTCCTCCCCACCTCCCCCTCCCACTGGCCCTCCCCTTTTCCCCCCAATAGACCCCAGTGTTTAGTACTCCCCTTTCTGTGTCCATGTGTTCTCATTTTTCATCACCCACCTATGAGTGAGAATATGTGGTGTTTCATTTTCTGTTCTTGTGTCGGTTTGCTGAGGATGATGTTTTCCAGATTCATCCATGTCCCTACAAATGACACGAACTCATCATTTCTGATTGCTGCATAATATTCCATGGTGTATATGTGCCACATTTTTCCAATCCAGTCTATTATCAATGGGCATTTGGGTTGATTCCAGGTCTTTGCTATTGTAAACAGTGCTGCAATGAACATTCGTGTACATGTGTCCTTATAGAACGATTTATAGTCTTTTGGATATATACCCAGTAATGGGATTGCTGGGACAAATGGAATTTCTATTTCTAAGGCCTTGAGGAATCGCCACACTGTCTTCCACAATGGTTGAACTAATTTACACTCCCACCAACAGTGTAAAAGTGTTCCTTTTTCTCCACATCCTCTCCAGCATCTGTTGTCTCCAGATTTTTTAATGATCGCCATTCTAACTGGCGTGCGATGGTATCTCAATGTGGTTTTGATTTGCATCTCTCTGATGACCAGTGACGATGAGCATTTTTTCATATGATTGTTGGCCTCATATATGTCTTCTTTCGTAAAGTATCTGTTCATATCCTTTGCCCACATTTGAATGGGCTTGTTTGTTTTTTTCCTGTAAATCTGCTTGAGTTGTTTGTAAATTCTGGATATCAGCCCTTTGTCAGATGGGTAGACTGCGAAAATTTTTTCCCATTCTGTTGGTTGCTGATCCACTCTAGTGACTGTTTCTTTTGCCGTGCAGAAGCTGTGGAGTTTCATTAGGTCCCATTTGTCTATTTTGGCTTTTGTTGCCAATGCTCTTGGTGTTTTGTTCATGAAGTCCTTGCCTACTCCTATGTCCTGGATAGTTTTGCCTAGATTTCCTTCTAGGGTTTTTATGGTGCCAGGTCTTATGTTTAAGTCTTTAATCCATCTGGAGTTAATTTTAGTGTAAGGTGTCAGGAAGGGGTCCAGTTTCTGCTTTCTGCACATGGCTAGCCAGTTTTCCCAACACCATTTGTTAAACATGGAATCCTTTCCCCATTGCTTGTTTTTGTCAGGTTTATCAAAGATTGTATAGTTGTATGTATGTTGTGTTGCCTCCGGTGCCTCCATTTTGTTCCATTGGTCTATATCTCTGTTTTGGTACCAGTACCATGCTGTTTTGATTACTGTAGCCTTGTAGTATAGTTTGAAATCCAGTAGTGTGATGCCCCCCGCTGTGTTCTTTTAGCTTAGAATTGACTTGGCTATGCGGGCTCTCTTTTGGTTCCATATGAAGTTCATGGTGGTTTTTTCCAGTTCTGTGAAGAAAGTCAATGGTAGCTTGATGGGGATAGCGTTGATTCTGTAAATTACTTTGGGCAGTATAGCCATTTTCACGATATTAATTCTTCCTAACCATGAACATGGAATGTTTCTCCATCTGTTTGTGTCCTCTCTGATTTCGTTGAGCAGAGGTTTGTAGTTCTCCTTGAAGAGGTCCCTTATGTTCCTTGTGAGTTGTATTCCAAGATATTTTATTCTTTTTGTAGCAATTGCGAATGGCAGTTCGCTCTTGATTTGGCTTTCTTTAAGTCTGTTATTGGTGTAGACGAATGCTTGTGATTTTTGCACATTGATTTTATATCCTGAGACTTTGCTGAAGTTGTTTATCAGTTTCAGGAGTTTTTGGGCTGAGGCGATGGGGTCTTCTAGGTATACTATCATGTCGTCTGCAAATAGAGACAATTTGGCTTCCACCTTTCGTATTTGAATACCCTTTATTTCTTTTTCTTGCCTGATTGCTCTGGCTAGAACTTCCAGTACTATATTGAATAGGAGTGTTGAGAGAGGGCATCCTTGTCTAGTGCCAGATTTCAAAGGGAATGCTTCCAGTTTTTGCCCATTCAGTATGATATTGGCTGTTGGTTTGTCATAAATAGCTTTTATTACTTTGAGATACGTTCCATCGATACCGAGTTTATTGAGGGTTTTTAGCATAAAGGGCTGTTGAATTTTGTCAAATGCCTTCTCTGCGTCAATTGAGATAATCATGTGGTTTTTGTTTTTGGTTCTGTTTATGTGGTGAATTACGTTGATAGACTTGCGTATGTTGAACCAGCCTTGCATCCCCGGATGAATCCTACTTGATCATGATGAATAAGTTTTTTGATTTGCTGTTGCAATCGGCTTGCCAATATTTTATTGAGGATTTTTGCATCTATGTTCATCATGGATATTGGCCTGAAGTTTTCTTTTCTCGTTGGGTCTCTGCCGGGTTTTGGTATCAGGATGATGTTGGTCTCATAAAATGATTTGGGAAGGATTCCCTCTTTTTGGATTGTTTGAAATACTTTTAGAAGGAATGGTACCAGCTCTTCCTTGTGTGTCTGGTAGAATTCGGCTGTGAACCCATCTGGACCTGGGCTTTTTTTGTGAGGTAGGCTCTTAATTGCTGCCTCAACTTCAGACCTTGTTATTGGTCTATTCATAGTTTCAGCTTCCTCCTAGTTTAGGCTTGGGAGGACGCAGGAGTCCAGGAATTTATCCATTTCTTCCAGGTTTACTAGTTTATGTGCATAGAGATGTTTGTAATATTCTCTGATGATGGTTTGAATTTCTGTGGAATCTGTGGTGATTTCCCCTTTATCATTTTTTATTGCATCTATTTGGTTGTTCTCTCTTTTACTTTTAATCAATCTGGCTAGTGGTCTGTCTATTTTGTTGATCTTTTCAAAAAACCAGCTCTTGGATTTATTGATTTTTTGAAGGGTTTTTCGTGTCTCAATCTCCTTCAGCTCAGCTCTGATCTTAGTAATTTCTTGTCTTCTTCTGGGTTTTGAGTTTTTTTGATCTTGCTCCTCTAGCTCTTTCAATTTTGACGATAGGGTGTCAATTTTGGATCTCTCCATTCTCCTCATATGGGCACTTATTGCTATATACTTTCCTCTAGAGACTGCTTTAAATGTGTCCCAGAGGTTCTGGCACGTTGTGTCTTCATTCTCATTGGTTTCGAAGAACTTCTTTATTTCTGCCTTCATTTCGTTGTTTACCCAGTCAACATTCAAGAGCCAGTTGTTCAGTTTCCATGAAGCTGTGCGGTTCTGGGTCGGTTTCTGAATTCTGAGTTCTAACTTGATTGCACTATGGTCTGAGAGGCTGTTTGTTATGATTTCAGTTGTTTTGCATTTGTTGAGCAGTGCTTTACTTCCAATTATGTGGTCAATTTTAGAGTAGGTGTGATGTGGTGCTGAGAAGAATGTGTATTCTGTGGATTTGGGGTGGAGAGTTCTGTAAATGTCCACCAGGTTTGCTTGCTCCAGGTCTGAGTTCAAGCCCTGGGTATCCTTGTTGATTTTCTGTCTGGTTGATCTGTCTAGTATTGACAGTGGAGTGTTAAAGTCTCCCACTATTATTGTGTGGGAGTCTAAGTCCTTCTGTAAGTCATTAAGAACTTGCCTTATGTATCTGGGTGCTCCTGCGTTGGGTCCATATATGTTTAGGATCGTTAGCTCTTCTTGTTGTATCGATCCTTTTACCATTATGTAATGGCCTTCTTTGTCTCTTTTGATCTTTGTTGCTTTAAAGTCTATTTTATCAGAGATGAGAATTGCAACTCCTGCTTTTTTTTGCTTTCCATTAGCTTGGTAAATCTTCCTCCATCCCTTTATTTTGAGCCTTTGTGTATCCTTGCATGTGAGATGGGTTTCCTGGATACAGCACACTGATGGGTTTTGGATTTTTATCCAATTTGCCAGTCTGTGTCTTTTGATTGGTGCATTTAGTCCATTTACATTTAGGGTTAATATTGTTATGTGTGAATTTGATACTGCCATTTTGATTCTAAGTGGCTGTTTTGCCTGTTAGTTGTTGTAGATTCTTCATTATGTTGAAGCTCTTTAGCATTCAGTGTGATTTTGGAATGGCTGGTACTGATTGATCCTTTCTATGTGTAGTGCCTCTTTTAGGAGCTCTTGTAAAGCAGGCCTGGTGGTGACAAAATCTCTGAGTACTTGCTTGTTCGCAAAGGATTTTATTCTTCCTTCACTTCTGAAGCTCAGTTTGGCTGGATATGAAATTCTGGGTTGAAAGTTCTTTTCTTTAAGAATGTTGAATATTGGCCCCCACTCTCTTCTGGCTTGTAGTGTTTCTGCCGAGAGATCTGCTGTGAGTCTGATGGGCTTCCCTTTGTGGGTGACCCGACCTTTCTCTCTGGCTGCCCTTAGTATTCTCTCCTTTATTTCAACCCTGTTGAATCTGACGATTATGTGCCTTGGGGTTGCTCTTCTTGCGGAATATCTTTGTGGTGTTCTCTGTATTTCCTGCAATTGAGTGTTGGCTTGTCTTGCTAGGTGGGGGAAATTTTCCTGGATGATGTCCTGAAGAGTATTTTCCAGCTGGGATTCATTCTCTTCGTCCCCTTCTGGTACACCTATCAAACGTAGGTTAGGTCTTTTCACATAGTTCCACATTTCTTGGAGACTTTGTTCATTCCTTTTTGCGCTTTTTTCTCTGATCTTGGTTTCTCGTTTTATTTCATTGAGTTGGTCTTCGACTTCAGATATTCTTTCTTCTGCTTGGTCAATTCTGCTATTGAAACTTGCGTTTCCTTCGCGAAGTTCTCGTATTGTGTTTTTCAGCTCCTTTAATTCATTCATATTCCTCTCTAAGGTATCCTTTCTTGTTATCATTTCCTCGAATCTTTTTTCAAATCTTTTTTCAAGGTTCTTAGTTTCTTTGCATTGATTTAATACATGATCTTTTAGCTCACAAAAGTTTCTCATTATCCATCTTCTGAAGTCTAATTCCATCATTTCGTCACAGTCATTCTCCGTCCAGCTTTGTTCCCTTGCTGGTGAGGAGTCTTGGTCCTTTCTAGGAGGCGATGTGTTCTGGTTTCGGGTGTTTTCCTCCTTTTTGCACTGGTTTCTTCCCATCTTTGTGGATTTGTCCGCTGGTCGTCTGCGTAGTTGCTGACTTTTCGTTTGGGTCTCTGAGAGGACACCCAGAATGTTGATGATGAAGTATTTCTGTTGCTTGGTTTTCCTTCTACCAGTCTAGCCCCTTCGCTGTACGACTGTTGAGGTCCGCTCCAGACCCTGCTTGTCTGGGGTGCACCTCTAGTAGCCGTGGCACAGCGAGGGATGCTACCAGTTTCTTTTTCTGCTCTCTTTGTCCCAGGATGATGCCTGCCTAATGACAGTCTTTTGGATATAGAGGGGTCAGGGAGCTGCTTGAGGAGACAGTTTGTACTTTATAGGGGTTTAATTGCTGAGCTGTGCACTCTGTTGTTCATTCAGGGCTGTTAGGCTGCTATGTTTGATTCTGCTGCAACACAGCTCATTAAACAACCCTTTTTTTTTTGCTCTGTGTTGAGGGGTTTGGGCTTTATTTTTGGATGTCCGATCAGGTGTCCTGCCCAGCTCGAAGGCAGACTAGCCACTGTTTGGCTGCCGAGGCTCCGCCCTGCTGTTGTGTGATTCGCGCTGTTCCTGCCGGCTCTGCTGTGGTCTCCGCCACGCCCTGCGGCGGAGTCTCTTCGTTGTAGCGTGTTGCCTCAGCAACGGCAGGCTGCGTCAGCAGTGGGCGTGTATCTCAGTTGGGGCGGGTTGCCTCGGCAACGGCTGGCTGCCTCAGCAGTGGGCGTGTATATCAATTGGGGCAGGTTGCCTCAGTAGTGGTGGACGCCCCTCCCCCACAGAGCGTCTCGGACCGTCTGCCCGGGATAGTTTGAAATCGTGGTTTTGTTTGTCCCACTGGGTATCCCAAACGATCTGTCCCTGCAATCCCCTGGGCTGGGCTACTGTGCAAGTCTCGTTCAGTCTCAAGTCCAGCCCTCTCAAGTCTCAGGTTGCCGGTTCAACAAGGCACCCGGACAAGCGCGCCCTGTGGGGATTGCTGGGTAGGGCCGGCCGCCGCCGCCCCGGCTGCCGGCTTCGCCAGGCAGACCTACTGCCTGGCGTCCCGTGTCTTTTTATACTTGGGAGTTTCCCCGTTCTGTGGGCAACAAAGATCAGTCTGGAAATGCAGCACTGACTCACCGTTTGCGAATTCAACGCGGGCTCCAATCCTGGGTTGTTCTCACAGCGCCATCTTGAGTCCCCTCCCCTCTGGATGCATACATATTAAGGATAGTTAGTTCTTCATGTTTCATTGATCCTTTTACCATTATGTAATGCCCTTCTTTGTCTCTTTCTACCTTTGTTCTTTTAAAGTCTGTTTTATCAAGAGACTAGGATTGCAACCCCTGCTTATTTTGCTCTTTATTTGCTTGGTACGTCTTCCATCCCTTTAAGTCTTTGTGTGTCTTTGCATGCCAGATGGTCTCCTGAATACAGCACACCATAGGGTCTTGACTTTTTATCTAAATTGCCAGTCTGTGTCTTTTGATTAGGGCATTTAGCCCACTTACATTTAACATTAATATTGCTATGTGTGAATTTGATTCTGCCATTTTGATACTAGCTGGGTTGTTTTGCGTGCTAGTTGATGCAGTTTCTTCATTGTGTTGATGGTCTTTACCATTTGGTACATTTTTGCAGTGGCTGGTACTGGTTGTTCCTTTCCATATTTAGTGCTTTTTTCAGGAGCTCTTGTAAGGCAGGCCTGGTGGTAATGAAATCTCTCAGCAATTGCTTATCTGTAAAGTATTTTATTTCTCCTTTACTTATGAAGCTTAGTTTGACTGGATATGAAATTCTGGGTTGAAAAATTTCTTTTCTTTACAGATGTTGAATATTGGCTCCCACTCTGTTCTGGCTTGTAGGGTTTCTTCTGAGAGATCCAATGTGAGTCTTATGAGCTTCCCTTTGCAGGTAACCTGACCTTTCTCACTAGCTGCCCTTAGCATTTTTTTTCTTAATTTCAACCTTAATGAATCTAATGCTTATGTGCCTTGGGGTTGCTCTTCTTGAGGAATAGCTTTGTGATTTTCTCTGTATTTCCTAGATTTGAATGTTGGTTTGCCTTGCTAGATTGGGGAAGTTCTTCTGTATAATATCCAGACGAGTGTTTTCCAACTTGGATTTATTCTCTCTGTTACTTTCAGGTACACCGATCAAATGTAGATTAGGTCTTTTCACATAATCCCATATTTCTTGGGGGCTTTGTTCATTCCTTTTCACTTTTTTTCCTCTAGTCTTGCCTTCTCATTTTATTTCATTAAGTCTTCAATCTCTGATATCCTTTTTCTGTTTGATCAATTTTGTTACTGAAACTTGTGTATGTTTCATGAAGTTCTTGAACTGTGTTTTTCAGCACCATCAAGTCATTTATGCATATGTCTTAATAAATTACTGTAACTATCATTATTATTTTAAATATACCAAGAAGATTTGTTTCTTTACTTTTTTTAAATAAAATTTTATTTTAGATTCAGGGGTACATATGCAGATTTGTTACCTAGGTACATTGCAGGATGCTGAGGTTTGGGGTATAAATACTCCTGTCACCAAAGTAGGTTAGTTTTTCAACACTTATCCATCTCCCTCCATTCTCCATCAAGTAGTTCCCAGTGTCTGTTGTCATCTTTATGTCCATATTTGGTTCCCACTTATAAGTGAGCCCAGTATTTGGCTCCCACTTATAAGTGAGAACATGTGATAATGCTTTTCTGTTTCTGCATTAATTCACTTAGGATAACGATCTCCAGCCGTATTTGTGTTGCTACAAAGAAGTTAATTTCCTTTATTTATGGCATCATAGTATTCCATGATGTGTGTGTGTATATATCATATTTTCTTTATCCAGTCCACTGTTGATGGGAACCTAGGTTGATTCCATGTCTTTGCTATTATTAATAGTGCTATGATGAACATTCAAGGGCATGAGACTTTTTGAGAGAATAACTTGTTTTCTTTTGAATATATCACTAGTAATGGGATTGCTGGATCCAATAGTAGTTCTGTTTTAAGTTATTCGAGAAATCTCCAGCTGCTTCCCACAGTGGCTAATTTACATTCCCACTGACAATGTATAAGTGTTCCATTTTCTCTACAGTCTCACCAATATCTGTTGGTTTTTCACTTTTCAATAACAGCTATTTCATCTGGTGTGAGATGGTATCTTACTGTGGTTTTGATTTGCATTTTCCTGATGACTACTGATGTGAAGAATTTTTTCATGTTTGTTGGCTGCTTGTATGTCTTCTTTTGACAAGTGTCTGTACGTGTCTTTTGCCCATTTTCTAATGTGGTAGTCTTTTTCTGTTTGCTTCATTTTTCTGTTTTTAAATTTTTTGCTTATTGAATTGGTTAAATTTCATATAGATTCTGGATATTAGGCCTATATTGGATGCATGTTTGTGAGTATTTTCTCTTATTCTCTAGGTTACTTAATTCCCATGACTCAAATATTTGCTTTTCTGATGTTATCACATGCATCCAGCAAGATTTCTTCATTACTTTTGTCTCTTTTTCCCTGAATGTGTATTTCTAAATAAACTGTCATAAATTTACAGATTCTTCTGCTTAATCAATTCTGCTATTTATGGTTTCTATTGAATTTTTGAAATTTTTATTTATTGTGTTTTCCAGGATTTCTGTTTGATTTTTAAATTTATTTTATCTGTTTATTAAATATTTTTTTGATCATTTATTGTTTTATTTATTTGAATTATCTATTCTTTCAAATTCTATGAGCTTCCTAAAACAGTTATTTTGGATTCTTTGCCTGGCACTTCTTACATCTCAATGTATTTAGGATTAGTGTCTCTGTCACCTTATTTTGCTCATTTGGTTATGTCATGTTTTCCTAATTGTTCTGGACTGTGGGGTTGTGCATTGATGACTGTTTATTTGAAGCAGCAGGCACTTATTTCAATATTTCCACACTAGCTTTATCTGAAAACTTCCCGTGACAGGTGTGGCACAAAGGCAGGCAGAAGTCCAGAGCAGACATGACTGACATGGTGCTTCCAGAAATCTGGGACCTACTGCAGCACATATGATGTTTGAGCAAACCATAAACTGGTGGTTATTACAGCTGGCATCGTACTGGACCTTATCTGAATTCCAGGGCTGCTGAGGCCTATCTGATTTTGAGAGCTGTCCAGAGCTCAGATTCTCATGTTAGTGTAAAGGTATTATATGCCAGAAATTGATTTTGCCATACAGTTCTGAATCCTGGGACTGTGTGGTTCTGCCTTGTGTTGGAGAATATCTAGTGATTCAGTTCTTAGGTAGCAACCTGGAATAATGGGGTTCTTCTCGGTGGTGAGTTTTAGTGTGGTGGGCCCAATGTTGGGGTCCAAGGCAAAGTATTATACTTACTTCACTCTTTTTCTCCAACTGCATGGTGTATCTGTTCATACCGTGCTGCCTGGGGTTTGGAGGCATGTGGTGTGGATAATGTAAACTGTCCTTTTTACCATCTTTAATATATATTTCCTTATAATTGTGCTAAGACCAGGTACTGTGGTCTTTTACCTGATTTTCTTAGCTCTTGTGAAGGTATTTTTGTTCATGGACAGTTGTTCAAATTGATGTTTCTGTGTAGAGACTATTGCTAGATTCTGCTATAGTCCTATTCCTCTTCGAGTCTTGACATTTGGTAAGACATATCTTCAGGAAGCTCTCAGAGACCTGGAAAAGAATGAACATTCTCATAATGTTTCATACTGCAATAATATTTTATGTATGTTCTATCAATATATTTTGCTTATGTTTCATGAGTTTTGTTTTAACGTTTATAAAGACTTTTCCTCTGCTTACATATATATAATTTGTTCTGTTTCTAAATTTCTAGCAGGTAAACTCAGATAATGATTTATGACATTTTTCTTTTCTTATATATGCATTTAATGATCTGAATTTTCCCCTAAGAAATTTTTAAACAGATTGCACAAATTTTTATTTGTGTTTCCATTTTTACTTAAATGAAATACTTTCTAATTTTCCTTTTAATGTTTTCTTTAGCCTCTCAGTTACTTAAAAGTGTATTTTCTAGCTTCTATATATTTAGACTTTATAAACTAAAAGTCTAAATTTTAAAAGTCTAGTTTAATTAGTCTAGATTTTTAGAACTCCATGAAACAAAACACTTTGATTTTGTTGATTTAATTATATTTGAAGCAGAAAAGATTTTTTGCATGTTTTGCATTATTAAGAATTATTTTATGACAAAGGATGTGATATATCTTGTCAAATATTTTATGTTCACTTTGTACAAATGTGCATTCTGCTATTTTGGAATGGATTGCTCTATAAAGGTCAATTAGGCCAAGTAGGTCAAATCTTATGTATCATTACAAGTTTTCTAAGTAGTTATTCTAACCACTATTGGGGGAGATGTATCGAAATCTTAGATACAAGTCAGTAAATCCAGCCCACGTTCAGGGTAGGTAATTACAAAAATGAATAAATACAGGTGGTAGCAATGATTGGAAGTCATCTTAGTGGCTGCCAACATTAGTCTTTAATTTGAACCCAACATCAAAAACTGTCCTCAGGGAAGAAAATAGCCAGAATCATCAGCTCATCTCAGGGGTCTCTTTCTTCTTCAAAATTTGAATTCATCTCATCTTTGTGGCTTCTCTAAATTTATCATGTCTTCAAAATATTATTTTTAGTATGTCTATGTTTTCTAAATTGCACTGAGAGCAATAGTCTACCATTACTTGCTGCTTGCTAACTGGAAGTGAAATATTTTATTTTAATTAGTAGGTTCCTCATTTATCAAAGTTTGATTCAGTTCCTCTTCTCAACTCTTAGTTGATTTTTAGTCTATGTTCTTCAATTATATTTTTATTTTTCTATAAATGTATTCCAAAAACTATACTTATGATATTTTATAAACTTTATCAATGATATTTTCTAAAAGTGTTGAGGGAAATAGCACTTCACTCAATCTGCAAAAATAGTTTAAAATCCTCAGAGATTAAATATACAGTGAAATCAGGAATCCAAATGATGTGTAAACTCTAAAGTTGACCCTTTTTCTTAAAAACAGAATCCTATTAAATATATTAACAATGAACACTCTATTGTATCAGTTGTAGGTAGAGAATATCATTAAGGAAAGAGAATATGAAAGTGAATTGGATGAATGGGGAAATAATTTTTCCCTTATAAATCATGTATTCAGAACACAGCACACATAGTATCTCTTATATGCCATATATTCTTAATGAGAATATTCTAACCCTCCATGGAACAAAATGCTTTGATTTTGTATTACAGACTATTTAATGTAGCCTCTACCAACCTATTCCATTGTAAAAGTGTTCAGTTCCTCTGATGAACTTAATGTCATCATATCAATACTTACATTTTTTACATATCCCGTGCTAGTCCATATTCTAACACCTTTGGTGTTCCTTCACCTTGTTACTTCCTCCTTCTTATTTCTCATGGATAATTCTTACAGTGTATGTATTTGCTTAATATTTATTGCAACTTCCTTCTAATATGAATTCTTGAGTTAGAGAATCTAGAAAGTTAAAATATTTTCCTCTTTTGACTTTCATATAAGTCTAGTAGGCATGCAAATATTGAGTTTAGAAGAGAAGCAACCAGAGAGAGCAAAAGCAGCAAATTGTGAAACATGAATTTTTTATTTGTATAATATAAAGGCATTATCAGCTTCCTGATTCAGGCAGCTTCCTGATTAGAGTAGAAAAAAAAAATTGCTCTAGAGTGGATATCTGTAGTGATCATTACTCAGACACGCAGGTGCCTTTCTGTTAATGACAAGTGTAGTAAATTCATTGGCAACCCAGTTCTGTAATGTTTTAGAATATTTTTCTGGAAGCACAGACTACAGTCTATTTCATCAATAGTCTTAATGATTAAATTTCACTTAATTGTTCATTATAAATCTTTCTTTTTGAACAATCTAGAGAGGATTACATTCTTTGCATAAAAACCCTAATTGACATACTCGTGCTTTAAAATTTGGCTAAGGTGATATCTCATTCAATATTTTAACAAATTATTTGTTTACCTTTTATGAAATTCCTCCACAGAAGTACTTACATGATGTTTTAATACTGTATTACTTTCTAGCTTGCCCTCCTCCACAGAAGTACTTACATGATGTAATATGACTTCTTGAGTAATGTAATGCTGTATTACTTTCTAGCTTGTCCTTACCAAGCTAAAATGACATTGTGTCTTTTAAAATGTTTAACCCATTTGAGGACAAACGCTTTGAAAACACAGTCCATTTTAAATATATAACAGGAAAACAGTTTATAATAAACACATTGACTCTAACAATAGTACAAGGTCCTAGTACACATGCATTGTATTTAATGCTGCCTTTTTTTCCATCCATTACACTTAGTTTAGTGACTATTACTGTTTGACAAAACCAACTTTATCCCTTTTTCTCTTCATTTCTCAAATTTACTTTTTAAATATATATTCAAACTTATTGAAAAAATTTATTTGAAATAACCATTTTATAGAGTAATTTGTGTGCCTATATTTATGGTAAATTCTTTACTCAATATTTAAGTCATTATGTTGACAAAATCCACTAATATAAATTGTTCTATTATCAGATATTTTGATGAATTATTGGATTTAATCATCTTACAAACCCTATGTAAGCTATTTACAATATTTGTATTTCACTGTTGAGGAAATTGGAATTTCTAGAGCCTCTGTATATTTAAGTCAATACAATAAGAACTGAAGAGATAATTTTAAAATAAGAGTAATTTCAAAATCAGCAGTATCAATAAATGTCAAAACTTCTCATACCCACAGATATCTGGAATTTCTGGTGAGAGATCTTAAAGCCACCAAAGAGGAAGAGGAACTAAAATAGGTGGTTAATCACTAGTCCCTATCCCTTGTCTCACACAGCTATATTTTTATCTATTTTATATATTGGGTTTTGACAAAGAATCTATCTTTGACCAAACTTTTGTCAAGTTCCTCTGAATCATCTTATCAACTAGGCCTCAACACTTGGACTTCCTTGCCTATATTTGCATTGTTCAATTTTAGAAAAAATTCTGTGAAATTTGTTTAGTGAAAATTCTGCACCCTTAATACCTGATCTACATCCCCTCATCTTTGGTGTGTGATCATCCTGATCTGCCTTCAGCAAGACTGTAGTCAAGGGAGGTTCACTGGCATTCCTCTGTCCATACCCTTTGCCTTCTTATCCCTGATGTTTCCTGTTACTAATTTTCCATCCATCAACCCCAACACTCTCCTATGGCTATAAATCCTCACTTGTCCGTGCTGTATTTGAAGTGGATTCCAATTCTGTGCTGGTCTGCTGTTCTCTTTTCTTCTATTATAATAATTCCTGAATAAAATCTGTTTTTACCAGTTTACTGTCAAATTCCAGTTTTCTTTGACAATCTCCACTGAAGACATTCTAGGAGAAAAGCATCATATAGCTAAAACTTCTAATCTATTGATGTGTGTTACATATGCAATATTTCTTAACATGAAGTCTCCTAAAAATAATTAATTTTTATATATTAACTACTTGCAATGTTTGTAGCCTTTGATTATTGACTTTAGAGTTAATAATCTTGATTTCTTTAATAACATAATTATAAGTAATTGAGTTTCAAAAAGCCATGTGTTACCTTACATTCTTTCCATGTGGAAAATGTTTGTAAGATAGTTCTGTAGGGAATAGGGACCAACAACCAGGTATAAGAAGCATTCCACTTACAAATCAAGCTTTGCAGTTGGGGTTATTAACATAGTAGATAGCAGAGCTTTGAACATCTGCTTGTTAAATGGTAGACTTCATTGCTGTTTCCTTGGAAAATACCCTTTAAAATGAATGCTATTTGTATGGTTTTGCTGTTATGTGGTAAACATATTACCAAAAATTGTATAAGGCATTAGGAGCCATAACATGGTATTACTGAATTACTATATTCACTGTTTTGCTTTAATTTGAAGATGATTTGCTTACTGTTTTGTATTATATTTTGCTCTTAAAAAATCACATATACACAATTATGAACTACCTAAGTGGAGAAATAATAACTTACCCATAGGCCTTTTATTTAACATTATAATTGATTTGGTATAGTTTCATGTCAACCCAGAAAATCAGCATGAGACTGATAGCCTATTGCTGATTTCTTTGTAGTATGTGCAAATTCTCAGTGAAGAAAAATCTTTAAGAGAAAACCGGGGCAAGTGCAAATGCTCTAACTCTTGTCAGAATTTGTTCAGGGATCTCAATTGTGTAAGTTTATGAGTGTCATAATATGGTAAATTGGTCTAACATTTTAAGATGCTGAAGAGATTTTAAAATGGCTGCTACTCAAAAATAACAAGAAAAACACCCTACATGCACCACTGAAAAATTATTTGATTGTTAATTGCTCTCAACCAACCCACACCAAGCAAATGATTTTCCAGTGTTTGTCACATTGGAGATAGTCAATTGTTCTAAAATATTGCTGTTGCTAATTGCATCTCTGTCTACCTGAACACAGCTGAAGTCATTTCATGGTGTTCTAAACTGGTACAGAGACAAGGAAAAAATAATTCAGATTCTTCTGGATAGGATTATATTCATTTTGACTTTATGTTGCAAACACAAATTCAAGGGTAATATGGAGGACCTTTAATTTAAAGTTAAATTTGGAGTATAAACCAGGAGTTCAAAGTATCTTCGTATGGCCAGTAGTTACCCTACAGTGATGCCAGAATTGAGATTCTATTAGAGAAAAAGACAAAGGAGGATGTGGTGTTCAGACTAAATGTTGAGTAAGTCAATCAAAAAATATGCTACAGGAACATAGTAAGAATGGTAAATGTTAGTAAAGAGAGCCATGTCCTCTCGTTGCAGAACTCTATGCCTCAGATAAACTTACTCATCAGCACTTAGTCCAGGGTTGATTTTAATTTTTGGCTCAGTTCACTAGCTCAGTCTTTTCTAATCCCAATCCACATTTCTACTGGAATAATGTCACAATCTGTGGCAGTCAAATATCCATTCCTAAAAGGGGTCTTCAGTCTAGTTTGTAGAATTATGCTATTTTAAGTCAGTCATATGTGCTGGAGTTTGTGTTGATTGGAGTGAGAAGATACCTGTAATTAAGGATGTATATTATGCTTTCCACAATACAAATAACCCTGATAGTAATTTCTTTTTTTAAAAAAATCATTATACTTTAAGTACTGGGATACATGTACAGAACATGCAGGTCTGTTACGTAGGTATACACGTGCCATGGTAGTTTTCTGCATCCATTAACCCAACATCTATATTAGGTATTTTTCCTAATGCTATTCCTCTGGTAGCCCCCCAACCCCTAACATGACTCAGTGTGTGATGTTCCCCTCCCAGTGTCCAAGTGTTCTCATTGTTCAACTCCCACTTATGAGTGAGAACATGTGGCATTTGGTTTTCTGTTCTTTTTTAATTATATTTTAAGTTTTGGGATACCTGTGCAGAATGTGCAGGTTTGTTACCTAGGTATACACGAGGTATGGTGGTTTGCTGCACCCATCAACCCATCATGGTAATTTCTAAGTTGTCAGAGAACAAGTGAAATCTACTTTATCTCGCTGGGTACAGAACAAAAATGATTTGATAAAGATCCGTTAGAGTGGTTTTTGATGTTATTATTTCCAAAATATCATCATAAAACATTTTCTAGGACTCTCATAGATAAGCTCTTACTTATGTTTGGCAAGGTATATTACTATCAGTTTATTGTGCCTATATAAGAAAAAAGAATTTCTTGAGATGTTAACTATAGGTTTAATTGATACAAAATATTTTATTTTCATTAGAATCCTATCTAAAAATCTGTGTTTTTCAACAATAAATAATTTATGTACCCAAAAGACTATTATTAGTAATTAGTGGTATTGGAGAAATGTGACTATGCATCTTAAAATCTAGCCTAATATATAGAAGAATATTTCTATTTTATTTTATTAGTCTTATAATCATAAAAGAATCAATATCACTCTCATATTCAATATATGTCATTTCTTAGTTAATAAAATATAATTTTGCTAATCTTTATTGAGTAACTCCAACATAACAGATGTCATTTCAAGATAGATATTAAGATATATATATATCTTAACACATTTAATCCTCCTAACGGTTCTATAGATACTTCAAATTATTATACCCACTTTATAGATATAATTAAGGTAACACATCTAGAAAATAATGAATCTAGATTTAAATTCAGAGGGCCTAGCTTCAGATCTATCCTTTCAAATTGCTGTGTGCTACAGGGATGTGTTTCCTTTAAATTTAAATGTTTGCACATTTGTCAGTGCCACTGATGATAATACAGGAGTAAGTTCTCTAAATCTTGTTCAATTCCAGCATTTTATTGCAAGGCCTTTGAGAAAGAAATTGTGTTGCATCTTTTCTTCATGATGTGTAGTCAAGGATTTGATAGATAATTTCTCTTGTTAAATATTGTTTTCTTTAATTTGTAGCAGCCATATAAAAAACAACTTAGATAATATGGATAAAAGTATAAATATTTATTGATAAAAATGTATCATGAAAGAAACTTTTAGAAATATTTCTAGTTGTCTACTTTCTACTATTAACAAAAATTATAATATGACAATAACATTTTAGGATATTTGAATTTAATAATGATTAGAAGCAGATTTGTGTGTGTGTGTGTGTGTGTGTGTGTGTGTGTGTGTGTCTGTGTGTGGTGTGTGTGTTGGTAATGAGACAAATGCGGAATATGAGACAAATTATGTTTGATGTAACATAATTTATTTATAAATATGAAATGAGAGTAATAAAACTTCGTAGTAACAATGGGAAGCCAGAAGGGCAGTCATTAATGATGTTAACTAAGTCAATCACAGGGTAGTAGAAATAAGCAGAGCTATGGTTCATGGTAAGTGGGTGACTTACTTAAGTGGCTGACTCCATTTAATTAACTGCATAACATCTATTTTCTTATTCTTTCTCACTAACAGAAGCCCAATTATGTTTGAGGCTCAATTATACTCAGTTAGAAACATGGCACATAGACACAACAAAATTGAGGTTCGGTTAGATACGAGAAATACAGAATATTTAATCATTCCTGCCATTCTAAGCTTTAATTAGAATTAAAACAAAAGAGCATAAAATAGCATAATTTAATTGTGCATCTGTAAGGTACTGAAATACTGTGAAAGAACTTCTAATTTGCGTCTATAATCTCAGGAAAATAGCTTTTTTGTGGTAGGGAAAAAGGGGGAACAGATTTAAAATAGCTGGGGATATTTAATAAATCTTGAGTGACTGAATGTGAAGAAAACATATTGGTACAGGGATATAGTTCGCTTTGACTTGAAAAAACTCATAATGGCTTTGACTTGAAAAAAAAATACAGATGCCTTCAGATACTGGAATAAATAGCCAATTCTAAATCTGGGGCAGAAAGTATACAAGGTAATCTGGAATGATTTGCCTTATAAGAAATCAGGCTATCAAACACTACTGAGGATGTTTTAAAGGACTCAGTAGCTAGCTAGAGAGCCTTCTATTGTCCAAAGGAGGGATAGATGCACAACTTACAAATGGAATAGGCAGAGCACAGAAGAATTTGAGGGCAGTGAAGATAATGCTGTATGGCATTATGCTGATGGATACAAATCATTGCAACACCAAGAGTGAATGCTAATGTAAACTGTGAACTTGGGGTGACATGGATGTGTCAATATAGGTTAATTGATTGTAATGAATCGCCACTTGGTGGGGGCTGTAGATAATGGGAAAGGCTGGGCATGTGTGGGAGTAGGGGTGCATGGGAAATCTCTGTAACTTCCTCTCCATTTTGCTGTGGACCTAAAACTACTATTAAAAAAAAGCCAAAAAGATCATAACAACTTGTACATTGAAGGAAACCAGTTGCTAAAATACTAAATAAAAGCCAATATAAAAATGAAAAACCTCTTGGTTTTCAAGATAGAGTTTGGAAACTATGACCTGTGAGTCTAATCTGTCACACTTTCTGATTTTGTAAATAATACTTTATTGGAACACAGTACACCAACTTGTTTGCATTACTTTCTATGGTTGCATTCGGGTTATATCAGTAGAGTTGAGTAGCTGTGACAGAGGCTGTATGGCTTACAAAGCCTAAAATATGTACAATTGACCCTTTGCAAGTGGTAGGTTCAGAACATATTACTTCAAAATATAGCATCTTGGCATTTGAGAAGACAGCAGAGGCAAAAGATCACCTTTCCCTGCTATTCTCCTCTGAGGTAGGTCTTCAGACCATGTGAGAAGTGCCTACCCTATACCCAAATAAGAGGAACATCCTTATCTCTGAAGACCCAGGGACACAGAAGGATATGACCAAAAAAGCCCTGCTAAGTTCTTCAAGTTTTTATTATTAGATTATGCACCTTTTGTCCAATCATACATCTCTCCATCTGACTACTTCTTCATAAGACCCAGCATAGAAACACACAGGTTTCTCTGTTTCTTTGGGTCTTCATTTCCTTATAAAGACATCTGTCTCACATAAAACTTCTATTAAATACTTTCTATGCTTTTCAATTGTTAATCTCTCTTGTGTTATAAAGCTCTCAGCCCTGAACACGAGATGGGAAGAAAATAAGTTTCTTTTTTCCTACACGCACAAAAAAGTTTGCTGATCTGTTTTCTAAGTCATTAAGTCATTATTTTGAAAACTAAAAATAAAAATCAAGCATTTTTTCTATCTCTGCTTTATGACTAATACCTCAAATTAACCAAATGTTGGTAAGTAGATATTTTCTTTATGGATGTATTCTAACTTATGAATAAAAAATATAATAATAAAATTAGAATATAACCATTTTTCTACATCTGATGAAATAATGGATCTAATGATATAATTGATCACCAGGGCTAGCACCATAGAAAGAGTCACCCAGACATTATGTGCCTTCCGACAGCACTAAAAAATGGCTTACGATGTAGTCACAAAAAATATCAGTCCTAGATCTGACCGATACTCCAGATCCAACTACTATTTACAAGAAAAATATGTAACAGAAGTAACATATAAAACCATGCCAAGTTGATTTAATCAATAATTTCAGTCTGGGAAACTCTGAAGGAAAAAGACCCAGTTTTTATAACAATCAAGATGAAAAAAAGACAAAGAAAGAGAAACAAGGAATACTAAAGAATTTTTTCATTGTCAGGTGAAAACATGCAACTCTGCTATGTCAAAAAATAGGAAGTGAGTGTTCTCATTTTAAAGATACATGCTAAGATATATGTGGATGAAATAAAACATCTGGAATTTGCTTCCAAATGACTTACCAGAGGGGAAAGAAAAGGGGACCGCAGATAGAAAAATACTGGTACTTGTTGATGTGAGATAATTTCATCATAGTTCTTTATACTATATTCTTTATGTTTGAAATTTTCCATAATTAAATGTTTTTAAAAAAAGGAGATGGTGGGAAGAAATTAACTCAAACTGGAAAGCCTATTAAAAGGGGCTTATTGAAGAATTGTGGGTTAACATTTTGTTCTTGCATACTGTCTGTATAGAACACAGAATTTTGTTTTGGACCAAAGGTTGAATCAATAACAAATGGAAAACTGGCCAGCATGCCCATGAGAGAGTGAGAAAACTTATTTACAAATGTAACACAGCCAAGCTGTATTCAGTATCTGCTCCAAATAGCTGTCATTACCCTACCCATCTGTTTAATTTTTAAATCCATCATTGTTTACATCAGAATAAGGCAGAATTTCTATTCTAAAAGGTAGTTTTTAAGTGGTGATGAAATCACTTAGTGTGCATGACTTAGAGAACCTTATAGAAATGTAATCCTGGATCAGTTAATAACTGCATTTAACTGACACTAGCAGAGTGACAAAATAACATTTCCCTTAATAATAGTGACTTACTTTTCTTCTAATGAAACTCAGAGTTAAATAGTCTAAAGATAGTATAACTGCTTTACTATAATTACTAAAGTTCCAAACTCTTTCTTTCTGATCCAGCCATCGAGTGTACATTCTGTGTAGAAGAAAGAGGAATATTTACTGGTAGAAATGTTTACTGGCAGAAATGTTTTCTTGCTTATCAGCCTCATGTTTATGAAATTTTCTTCGGCTCCAAGGCAGTTGTCACTGTTTACATGACATTGGCTTCCCAGATCTACAAAGCAGCTGAAACGAATGTAGTTTATTAGCTGGGCAGAAAACCATCTCAACAAGATGAGATGTCACTCTGCCGTTCACTTACTGAAAAAGAGAGTGACAACTGGACTCTGAGCTCCAACACTCAAGGTTACACTAGATGTTTGCTATCGCCTTTGCTTTTGGCTGCTATCAGCACACAGTGTGTAAAATAACCACAGGAAACAGAACATTCTAAAAGAAAACTAAACTTAATTCTAAAAAGACAGGAGTATGACTTAGCACTAAGTCTGTTAGATGGGGTTGACTTCACCTTGTTTTTGGGACAAGTCATCCAAGAAATGTACAAAAAGAAAAAAAAGAAGAAAAGGAAACAACTGAGAGTGTGTTCAGTAGAATGCTGTATGTATCTAGTGGATCCACCCAGGATTAACTGATTGTCTAGGGGTGTGAACTTTTGAATGTCACTGCATGACCAGGCTGTTTAAAATTTTTGAAGGCGTAGAATTTAAGTTGCAGAAAACTAATTATCATGCGAGTGTTACCTATCCATAACAACACAGATGATTTTTCTTTTTGACAATGCAAGCAAAATTTATCAGGTAGACAATGTAAAAATATGTGGGTAAATTCTCATTTGAATTGACATCTGTCTCATTCCTTCATTAACTAATGCCTTAAACAAAAACCTTTAAAATGTTGCTATTTTATATTTTATGTTTGATTGACAGTTATAATTTTATCTTTCTGGAAATTAATCTTAAATTGTTTTACAGATCTCACTGAGAAGCTAAAATGGAGCTAACTTGATAGATCCATGCGCGGCTGTGAGGAAGGAAACCCTGAATCGCCCTTAATCCTTTTAAGCCTCTAAGACCACTTGTCCCTAGCCTTCTGCATTGCATTTCAATAGGAGAGGTAAAACCTAGCAGACTGGGTGCCACCCTTAATTGCACTCCTATAGATAGCAGGTATGATATGGAGGAATCTTTCCAGAAGGCACTGTTTTTGCTTAAACGTGATCAAACCCCCACCCAGGTCATGTACCCCTACACCTACTTCATGGATCAAGGCATTTTCATATGTAATTTCTGAGATTGTGAGCCTTTAAAAGGGGACAGGGTTTTCCAGCCACGGAGCTCAGCTATTGGGGCATTCAGGCCCACTGCAGGTCCCAGATGAATAAATCACCACTTCCTTCCAAGTTTGGTGTTTGAGTGGTTTGTTTGCAGTCTTTTCTACTTCATTATTTTGTTACCTGACTGGAAAGTGAGTTTCAGTAGGCAGTCAGCCAAAACAGTCTTTCAGGTGTTTTTCGTTGCCCTATGGAGCATCCCTGCAGAGGAAACCAGCCAGCTTGGGAGACACGAGTCCTGAGTGTGCTCCCAGGCAGGTATTGGCCCCAGTGGAATGCCTAGCCAGAACAACACAGTGTAGGTCCCTGCAGTGGATCCACCCAGTGGCTGAATACCGAGAAGGAACAGGTGCCATGAGTGTCCAGAAAACAGAAACATGGTAGGATCAATCCTGAGAAACTTGCAACCTCCTTTAGGTGGAAGCATTGCCTGATCACTCACATGTGCTGGATTTGTCACTCTTGAACTCATCTCTCTCTCTCTCTCTCTCTCTCTCTCTCTCTCTCTCTCTCTGTGTGTGTAACTAACCTTGAAAGTCTTGCTTTCGGTTTCAATTTGGATGGAGGGAGGAGTGTGATCGTGTGAGTGATTGGAGGGGTCCAGTTGGACTCAGCAGCCATGAAATGTGGGAGCGGCAGGTCCGTAGAGAGGGACCTAAGCTCTGGGTGAATTATGGGGCCAGCTGGGATTAGGAATAATCCACATAGGGATGGAAGGAGATGCCCGCACAATCTACATATTGTGAGGGGATTAACAAACTCTCTGATGCCAAAGTGTTCTCATCTGAAACACTTGCCAAAAGGGAGACAATCCTACTTACCTGAAGCAAAAGTGAAACAGAGAGTGTGTCATGTCATACAGGGCAGGGTAAACTGGGGGAAGTGTATGATTGTGTGTGATTGGAGGGGTCCAATTGGACTCACCAGCTGTGAAATGTGGAAGCAGCAGGTCCTTTAGAAAGCACCCTAAGCTTTGGGAGAATTGTGGGGCTGCCTGGGATTAGGGACAATCTGCATATGGCTGGAAGGAGATGCCCTCACAATCTAGGTAGTGTGAGGGGATTAATGAACTCTCCAATGCCAAGCAGTATCTGAAACACTCCCCCAAAGGGAGATAATCCTACTGGCCTGAAGCAAAAGTGAAACAGACTGTGTGTTGTATCATGCAGGGTGGGAGAAACTGAGGGTGGAGTAAAATTCTCTTTACTGCCTGTGAGTGCTGTTTTATTGTGCCAAAAACATGGGACACACTCATAGTAAGCCTACTTCTCTGGGGACTATGCTGAAAAATCTCAAGAAGGGATTTAGTGGGGATTGTGGAGTGACTCTGACACAAGGAAAGCTGAGGATTTTATATGAGGTAGACTGGCCAGCATTTGGGTGGATTGGCCCTCAGAAAGGAGCCTAGACAGGTCTCTTGTCTCTAAAGTATGACATAATGTTAAATGCAAGCCAGGATACCCTGATCAATTTCCATACATAGATTTGTGGCTGCAGCTAGTTCTAAACCCTCCACAGTGGTTAAGAGGACAGGTAGCAACTGTACTGATGACAAAGGGGAAGACAGCTATGAAGAAACCCTGCTCCACCTGCCAAGGGATGCAGACTCCCAAGGTCCTGGCAGATCCAGTGATGGAAGAGCTTTTGCTGATGATACCCTTCCCCTTGATCTGGAGGAAGGACTTCTCACCCCTGGGCCTGAAACCTCAGCACCTCCACCAGAATTGCACACCCCTAAACCACCCAGAGTAGACAAGAGAATGTGAAGGGACTCCTCTCATAGCTGCCTGCTTCCCAGGAAGAACTCCTCCTATAGCAGCTTGTGTGTGACCCAAGGCAGGTGTACAGAGGCCTTTAAGAGAGCAGAGATATATGGGAGTGGATGAGAGTGGCCACATGGTGGAAAGATGTGTTTTCATGTACCTACCATTCACCTCAGCTGATCTTATCAACTGGCAAAATAACACCCCATTTTATACTGAGAAGCCACAACCTCTCATTAACCTACTGCAAACTATTGTCCAAACTCATAATCGCACTTGGGCTGATTGCCACCGAATGCTTATGTATCTTTTTAACATGGATGAAAGGTGGAGAGTACTCCAAGCTGCTTCCAAATGGTTGGAGGAGCATGTTCCAGCATATTACCAGAACCCCCAAGAGTATGTCAGGGTCCAGTTACCAGGGACTGACCCCCAGGGGATCCAAACATCCTAGGGGGCATGCAAAGTCTAGTCTGGTACAGAGAGGCCTTACTCAAAATATTGAAGAAGGGAGCCCAGAGGGATACAAACATTAATAAAGTATCTGAGGTCATTCAAGGGAAAGAGGAAAGCCTGGCACAGTTCTATGAGAGGCTATGTGAAGCCTGTTGCATGTATACTCCTTTTGATCCTAAGAGCCCCCAACACCAACCTATGGTAAATATGGCATTAGTCAGTCAGTGAGCAGAAGACATTAGGTGAACGTTACAGAAGCAGGCAGGATTTCTGGGCGTGAATACTTCACAGTTATTGGAAATAGCTAGCCAGGTGTTTCTGAATAGAGATGCAGTAAGCCATAGGGAAAGTTGTGGAGAAAATGAGAGTCAAGCTCAACAGAGCTCCAACTTGATAGCTGACACTATTAGAGGAGTGACCCCAGAAGGATGGGAAAGGGGGGCTCCTGGAAGGCTACCCCATCTAATTGCCTGTGCCTGCAGCATGGCCAGTGTGCTTACTGTAAGGAAGTGGGACACTGGAAGGACAAGTGCCCCCAGTTGACAGGAAAACAGGGCGATCTTAGGCATGAGGCTTCAGATTAAAGTGAAGGAGCTCTGTTCAATTCAATGGAAGGACCATTGGACTGAAGGGGGCCAGGCTCAATTGCCCCCAAAGAGCCCATGGTCTGGATGACAGTCCTGTAATGCCCCTAACAAGAGAAATGGTTGATATTGTTGGAGCTACTGGGGTGTCAGAGGAACAGTCTTTTTACTTGCCCTGGACTTGTGAGGTTTGGGGGCATGAGGTGATTCACCAGTTCCTATACATGCCTGATTGTGCCTTGCCCTTGCTAGGATGGGCTCTGCTCAGTAAGCTATGGGTAACCATCACCTTCACCAAGAGTGGCACTTTATTGCTGACATTGCCTAAAACTGGAGTCATAATGGCCCTCAGTGTGCCTCGTGAAAAAGAGTGGAGGCTCTTCTTAGCTGAACGAGACTGGGAAATAAAATCTGCATTAGCAAAACGATGGCCTATGGTCTGGGCAGAGGATGGTCCTCTGGGACCGACAAACATGCCACTGCGCTCATTTAAGTCAAGCCTGGAGTTCAGTTATTTAGGCAAAAGCAATATCCAGTTCCCAGGGAGGCCCTAGAAGGCTTCAGATCCACCTAAAATACATAAAGGCATACAGAATTTTTGTTCCCGGACAGTCTCCATGGAACACCCCCCTACTTGCCTGTTCCTAAACCAGGGACCAAAGACTACAGGCCAGTGCAGGACTTGTGTTTGATTAATCAGGCTACAGTGACTTTGCACCCAACTGCACTTAACCTGTACATGCTGTTGGGATTATTGCCAGTGGAGAATAGTTGTTTCACCTGCTTGGACTTAGATGCTTTCCTTAGCATTGGACTGGCCTCAGAAGGTCAGAGACAATTTGCTTTTCAATAGGAAAATCCAGAGACAGGTGTAACCACCCAGTACACCTGCATCCAGCTATCCTAGGGGTTCAAGAACTCTCCCATCACCTTTGGGGAGGCAGTAGCCCATGACCTTCAGAAGTTTCCTGCTAAGAAACTTCCTGCATGTTGCTCCAATATGCTAATGGACTTTTATTGGGACACTCCACGGCAGTTGGGTGAGAAGCTAAAGAAACAGGTGCCTTACTTCGGCACCTGGAGGACTGTGGATATAAAGTTTCTAAAAAGAAGCCCAGATTTGCTGACAGCATGTGTGGTATCTGGGGTTCACCATCTGGCAGGGAGAGCACAGCCTAGTAGCAGAAAGGAAACAAGTCATTTGCAACCTCCCAAGACCTGAGACTAACAGGCAGGTGAGAGAGTTCCCGGGAGCTGTGGGTGTAGACTGGATTCCAAACTTTGCAGTACTTGCCAAACCCCTTTGTAATGTCACTAAGGTGGGAGACAAGAAACCTTGTGAATGGGGATCCCAGCAGAGACAGGCCTTTCAGGAACTGAAAGAGAAACTCATATCAACCCCAGCTCCGGGGTTACCTTCATGTTGCATGTGTCAGAAAGAGAAAAAAAAAATGGCAGTCAGAGTTCTAACACAAACAGTGAGACCTTGGCCCAGGCCTGTAGCTTATCTCTTCAAGCAGCTGGTCAGAGTTTCCAAGGGATGGCCCCCATGTTTAAGGGCCCTGGCAGCAACTGCTCTGCTAGCACAAGAGGCTAATAAGCTAACTCTGGGGCAAAACTTAAATACCACAGCACCCCATGCAGTAGTGACTCTAGTGAATACCAAAGGACTTTCTCTAAGCAGAAGGGGAGCAAATAATTAAAGAGGAATGGATCCAGCTACCAGTTGGAAGAGTAGCACTACTGACCACAGAGTTCTGGAATGGTGGAATGGATGAACTGGACTATTAAGAGTAGCTTAGGGAAAATATGTCAGGAAACAGGATTAAAGTGGGTGCAGGCCCTTCCCTTGGCATTATTCAAAATTAGATGTATTCCCAATATCCCCCTATGAAGTCTTATATCATAGGCCCCGTCCCATACTGTGGGCACTCCTGGGAACTCCCTGACAATGGGGAGAAATTGAGCTGGGAAGACAGCTACAAGTTCTAGAAAAAAATCACTCGGGATATTTCAACCTGGGTAAATGAAACAGGTCCTGTATGCTTATTCTCTCCAGGTCACCCTTTCTCACCAGGTGATTATATGTGGATAAAGGACTGGAATGTAGTTCCTCTGAATCCACAGTGGAAAGGACCCCAGACCATGATCCTGACCACTACCACAGCTGTAAAGGTGGAGGGAATCCCAGCCTGGATCCACCACAGCAGCACAAAATCTGCAGCAACTTGGGAAGCTAGACCAGACCTAGACAACGACGGCAGAATCACCTTAAGAAGGACAACAAGCCTTGCTCCAGCCACATACTGGAAGCTGGCTGGTCCACAGATGGCCAAAGCATGAGGAAATTCATCATGGAACTTCTTCTTAGGATTTGGACTTACACAGTAGGGACATTAATTTTGAAGAACACTCTCAGTGTGTGCACCAGGTTACTGAGGTAGGACAGAAAGTTACTGCCACTCTTGTTCTACAGTTATTATGAATGTGCAGGGACACAGAAAGGAACCTGTTTATATAACAGTACTCAGTACTGTAACCCACAACAATGGAACAGCCCTACTAAATTAATCGCTAAAACAGGAAAATAATGAGAGTGAGAACTCTTACTGATGTTATAGGTGAGATTCTCAAAGGTGAGAGTGAGGAAAGAGACCCTTGATAACCCTTAATCCTCTTCAACTTCTAAGACCACTTCCCCCTAGCCTTCTGCATTGCATTTCAATAAGAGAGGTAAAAACTAGCAGACCAGGCACCACCGTTAATCACACCCCTATAGATAGCAGGCATGGCATGGAGGAGTCTTTCCGGAAGGCATTGTTTTTGCTTAAACACAATCAGACCCCTGCCTAAGTCACATACCCCATGCCTACTTCATGGATCAAGAACTTTTTACATGTAATTTCTAAGACTGTGAGCCTTTAAAGGGGACAGGATTTTCTAGTCATGGAACTTGGCTATTGGGGCATTCAGGCCCACTGCAGCTCCAGGCTGAATAAACCACCACTTCCTTCCCAGTGCAGTGTTTGAGAGGTTTGTTTATAGTCTTTCATACTTCAGCTGGAGCAGTGTAAACCATCAGTGTTGAGACAGGTTTTATCTTGGTTTCCAGAGTGAATACCAAGTATTACTTCTATGTTTCTCTAGTATTTTCAGAACCCTTATCTACTAATTTTTCGAATTAACCATAAAATACTGTTTAAAATTATTATGCTTTCATCCTTGAAAAACTACAGTATTTTTAGAAGTACCTTTAGTAAAAAAGGTATGTCTTTTATTTCAGGAAGCACATTTGAACACTGTAAAGAGTACTGACATTTAAAACTGATTCAATTTACATAACATTTTCTGGGGACTAGAAACAAACTTCAAAGGAGAAATTTGAATTCTTTTTATATATCACAATACCCAAAAGGATAACCAAATATATCACTAGCTTATCTCCCTATTTTCCTGATAAGGCATATTATTTCTGCTAGCAATTGGAGGAGTTATTTCTAGTAGCAGATATGAGAAAATGCTAAAGACAGCATTTTTACAGAGTTTATTTTCAATTATATGTTTCCACTGAATTATGTGTAAAGGATGCTTGGAGAAGGTTTAAAGGTAGTTAACTTTTCTATTTTTTGCTATATGTTTTAGGCTACTGAGCATGAGGTGGACCAGAGATTTTGATAGAAAAAGAAAAAATTTTTGGGAAAAAAATCCTGCAGTGAAATCTTTAATGGTAGCCAACTTATGAATATTTTATTTATAGTTACTTAAACATCTTAAACCACATTATCATAAGTAATTCATAGACCTTTCCTAAAATATGAAGTACTTATAAAGCAACCTTTTATACTTGGAAAAGAATTATAAAATGTATTCTTGAAAGTAGGATGTTTTGGCTGGTCATGGTGGCTCACACTTTTAATCCCAGCACGTTGGGAGACAGAGGCAGGGCCATAAATGAGGTCAGTGGTTTGAGACCATCCTGGCCAACATGGGGAAATCCTGTCTATACTAAAAATACAAAAATTAGCCAGGCATGGTGGCGGGGACCCGTCATCCCAGCTACTTGGGAAGCTGAGGCAGGAGGATCACTTGAACCCAGAAGGCAGAGATTGCAGTGAGCTGAGACCACACCACTGCACTCCATCCTGGGTGACAGAGCAAGACTCCATCTCATAAAAGAACAGGAAGTAGTATGTTTTGTTTTGCCAACCACTTCCTCACTAACATTAAGTAAAATTACATGCAACTCAGTCATTGCAGTAATTGCCTGGTTTCATCTTCCTGAAGAAAAAAATAGTTCCATCATGGCTGATAGTTATAATGATTTTATATTATGTTACCTGTCCTTGTTTGTCGGTTCTGAGAATAGTCAGGGAAGATGGACTGTGAGCACATCTGGTTACCCCCTAGATCTCTTTCCCAATTTCTGTCCTCTCCTCCACCTTAGAGGAGCTCTATAAACCAAACAGGGAGCTCCCCTGACTTCTCATTTCCAGCTGGTTGGCCATGGTGTGGTCCAGCTAGAGATGAGTTAGGAGATAGAGTGAGGTTGGATAGTTGTTCCTCTGGCTTCCCTCATGCTTAAGCTACCTGTGTTCATCAACTACAGTTGCTTCATTCAACCAATCTTCTCTACAGGATTCTGTTTTTCAAGATATGATGACCACTTTTTTCCCCTTCCATTTGCACCTGCAGTGGCAGCAACTCTTCTATTACCACTACTACTGATGTGGATTTAGTTTGGATGTTTGTCCCTTCCAAATCTCATGTTGAAACGTAATCTTCAATGTTGGACGTGGGGCCTAGTGGTAGGTATTTGTGTCATGGGGGCAGATCCCTTATGAATGGTTTGATATCCTCCCTGTGGTAATAAGTTTACATGAGAGCGGCTGTTCGAAGAGCCTGGCACCTCCCTGCCTTTCTCTTGTTGTCTGTCTTACCATGTGAATATGCCGGCTCCCCGTTTGCTTTCTGTCATGATTGGAATCTTCCTGAGGTCTCACTAGAAGCTGAACAGATACTGGTGCCATGCTTGTACAGACTGCAAAACTGTGAGCCAAATACACCTCTTTTTTAAAAATAAATTATCTGGTTTCAGGTATTCCTTTATACCAGTGCAAAATGGGATAACACAGATGTATTAGGTTGGTGTAAATGTAATTGCAGCTTTTGCCATTAAAAGTAATTACTTTTGCACTAGTCTAAGATGATACTTTTTGTGACTTTCTTACACTCTGATTATAGCTTTATATGTGAGTCTTTTAGTAAATCATTCTCAAACTGTTCATATTTAACTGTCACATCTGTTGTCCTGAAAAACTTGACAAAGAGACAAACAGGAATCCGGTAATATGTTAAGTATATTCAGGTACAGTTTATTCGATTCAATTTAATTCACTATGTATTGAGAGCTTGTGAAGCAATTAAGCTCTGCAGAATGAAGGATGTGGAGGTGGGAAGTAGAAGAGCATAACGGTGTCCGGCACATGCCCCAGGGAACACAAATCACCATTTGCGTTTCTGTTGTCCCACCTTGCTTTTTGCCTGCCAATGCTCTACCATGGTTATTTTAAGATGTTTGTCTTCCTATGTTATAAAGTCTGTTGTTAGAGAATATATCTTTTATCCACTCCATAGACCCATTTGATGATGACGATAGTGCTGTTTATTTGCTACATTGTGACTCTAACAGATGTTCCTATCCAGTAAAGGTGATTGTTCTTCACCAGAAACCTAAGGCTCACAGGTCACATTAATGTAAAACTGAATGTTTCCTTCCAAATGTACTGTTGCTCCTACCATTTGCTGAAGCCCCTTGCCCTGGGTCTAGAGCACAATATGAAAATGTTCTCCCCACTTCTGATTAGTGATTTTTTTCTGCTTCCCTAGTTAATTCTTCAGTTCCATATGTTTAGAATTTTAAACTCTGCATTAACCAGAACTTGAAAAAATAACAAAGAAATAAACACACATTCACATCTATTCATATTACATTTCCATGATATGTCTCTTTAATCATGCTTTGAGTTTATTCTGAGTAAGAGAAGAATAAGAAGTTTTAAAATGAGATTATCTATAAAAAAAGGAGATTCTGTGAAATAGTTTGTTCCTACTGAAAGATAGAAAAATGGATTGTAAGTAAAAAATTGAACACTAAAAATCTTTATTAATAAGTCTAAGAAAAATATAATCTCTATATATTCTAAAAATGTCAAAATTCAAAATTTATTCTTGATTTGAAAATAGTTTTAAAAGATAATAGAAACTCTATCAGTGGAGTAAAAACCTTTTTTTAACTAAGACTAATGTTGTATTTAGTTTTAAAATATTTTTAAAAAATTTCTACGATAAGAAATAGCGCCTGTAACTTCTATTATTTAACACTCCTCTAAGACACTATTATTACTAATATCTGAGATACTACTATTACCATATACCCAATTAGATAAGAAAAAGAATTAAAGTCATAAAAGTTAGAAACGAGGACATAACGCTGTAACTATTTGCAGAGTATATGATTATATACAAAGAAAAGGCAAGGGGATCAACTAAAACTCCTCAATATATTCAGTAATTCAGCATACAGTAGAGTATAACACTAACTTAGACAAATCAATAATTGTCAAATGAACTAAAATAACAGAAAATGTACTTGGAAAAAAACTCCAGAAACTTAAAAATTCTAGGAACATATGAGGAACATATAGAACCATATTAAAAACGCTAAAAATTTTTGAATATAACAAATGAGAAACGGAAAAAGAAACAATCTTCTCCAAGTACATTAATAATCATGATCTCAACTAATATGCCATTTATTAATTACACAAATTAATACCAAATTCCTACAGAATTTGTTTAAAAAATCAAAATTCTTAACACAGAAAGAGAAAACCAAATATCACATGTTCTTACTTATAAATTGGAATTAAACATTATGAACACAAAGATAGGGACAGTAAACACTGGGGAATTCCAAAAAAGGAGAAGAAGGGAGAAGCGTAAGTGTTGAAAAACTGCCCGTGGGGTACTTTGCACACTACTTGGGCAACACGATTATCAGACGCATCATGCAATATACCCATGTGACAAATCTGCCCATGTATAACCTAAATGTAAAATTTGTAATAAACGACAAAACAATTAAATAATGATAAATGATCAATCAAACAGGAAGGTGTAGCAATTAAAAATATATATGCACCCAACATCAGAGAACCTAAATAGTTAAAGCAAACATTGATGGAGCTGAAGGAAGAAATAGACAGAAATATAATAGTAGGATACTTCCATATCCAGCTTTGAATTTTAGAATATCCAAAAAGAAAATTTAATGAGGAAACAGTGACTTGCACGGAACTATACACCAAACAACCTCAACAGACATATATAGAGCATTCCAAGCAAGAGCAGAAGAACGTACATTCTTCTCAAGGGCTCATAGAACATTCTCCAGCATAGATCACATATTAAGTCACAAAAAGTCTTAAGAATTTAAGATTGAAATTATAGTGGTGTGTTTTCCAACCACAATGGAATAAAATAGTAGTCAATAATGGAAGTAAGCTGAAAAATCCCTCAAATACATGGAATTAAACAACACAGTCTTAACCAATGGACCAAAGACAAAACAAATGAAAATTTAGCAAGTATCCCATTTCCCAAATGAAAATAAAAATAAAGCATGTGAAAACTTATGGAATGCAGCCAAAGTGGAATTAAGAGGGATGTTTATAGAGATAAACACCAGCATTAAAAAAATCATCTCCAATGAACAATATAAATTTCTATTTCAAAAAACTAGAAAAAAATAGCACTAAGCCAAAATTTAGCAGAAGGAAGAAAATAATAAAAATTAGAGGATGCATAAACAAAACAATAAGACAACAACAAAAAGATTCATGAAATAGTTTGTTTTTTGGGAAGTTAAACAACATTGATAAACCTTTAACTAAATTAAAGAGGGAAGAAAGGTAAGCTTCAAATAAAGTAAATTAGAATTGAAACAGAATACATAACAACTAATGCCACGGAAATAAGAATCATATGAGACTTCTATGAACAATTAATTATACAGCAATAAATTGAATAACCTAGAAAAATGAATACATTCTTAAAACATACAACATACCAAAACTGAATCATGAAGAAACAGAAAACTTTAGCACACCAATAAGCAAAAAGGTAATTGTACCAGTATTCAAAAATCTCCCAAAAAAGAAAAATCCAAGAGCAGATGGCTTCTAGGATGAATTCTACAAAATATTTGAAGAATAATTAATACTAATTCATCTTTTAAATCTTTATTAGGTACAGTCGACAATTATATACTCAAAAAATAAAAATTCTGGCAGAGAAAACCAATGAGGGACTTTTTTACATATTAATATGCTATGTAAATGTCAGTTATAAAAACTGTCCATAGAATAATGCAACATAACAAAATACTCAGAAAGTTACCGTAATACATTAAATAAATCTGAAGTGGAAAGACGTCCCATTCAACAAATATGAATATGTTGAGCTCTGGGGAAAAAGCTGCGTTCCTACTTGGACAAAGATGAATTCAAAATGTGGTAATGATTTAAATATAAGAAGCCATAAAGTAGAGAAGAAACATGGGAGATTTCCTTCATAAACCCAGAGAGTGGAAATCCTTTACACATTTGACAAAAATATTCTGAAGCCATAAAAAAGATTGATAAATGTAATGATATAAAGATCAAAAACTACTAGATGACAAAAGACAAAAAACACAGTCAAAAGATAAGGACCAAACAGAAAAATATCAATAACTAATATTGCATACAAGGACTCACAATATATAAAGAAATCTACAATTAGATAAGAAAGCGAATATGGTCTGGTTCTCTGTGTCCACCCAAATCTCATCTTGAATTGTACTCCCATAATTCCCATATGTTGTGGGAGGGATCTCGTGGGAGATAATTTGAATCATGGGGGTGGTTTTCCTCATACTGCTCTCATGGTAGTGAGTAAGTCTCACATGAGATCTGATGGTTTATCAGGGGTTTCCACTTTTCTATATTCCTCATTTTCTCTTGCCACTGCCATGTAACAAGTATCTTTGTTCTTCTGCCAAGATTCAGAGGTCTCTCCAGCCATGTGGAACTGTAAGTCCAATTAAACCTCTTTTTTCTTCCCAGTCTGAGGTATGTCTTTATCAGCAGCATGAAAATGGACTAACACAACAGCTAATAGAAAAAACAGGCAAAAGATAAGAGAACAGTCACAGAAAAGGAAGTGTGCCCTTAAGCATAGAAGAGATGCAAAATCTAGCTCATTATAAGAGAAACACAAATCAAAACCACAATGCCATTTCTTTTATTCTATCAGACTGACAAAAATCTAAAAGTTTATTAACTTAGCACCTTAACATTAGTAAAGTTGTGGGCAGAACCAAGTGACTGCCCTCTTCCAGTGGTTTCATTCATATTATAGCTTTTGTGAATGGTTGTTCACTACTTAACTGCAGTTGTGCAATAAGGAGGTCCTCACCATAGGGGCAGCGGAGGCGCTGGCATTGTCATATGTTATTATGACTTTATAGTCTCCATAAAATTTAATATGCATACCTCTTTGTGACAGCAAATCTTATTTTGTAGTTTCTGGTTCACATCCACCACTGCATATGCAAAAGAGCTTATGCACAAGTTCAATTGCAGCATCATTTCTAACATTCAGAAGTTAGTGCTAGTTAAGAGACATATGATATTTTTGTACAATGAGAGACACAAGACATTTTTGTACAATAAGATAATCGGTATACAAGTAAAGGAATACAATTCTGTTTCTGTCTTAATAGGAAAAAAAGCGTTCCAGATATATTAAATAAAAAGCAATATCAAAACAGATTTTTAAAAATACAGAAAAATGCATGCAGTATACTAACCTTTGTGTAAAAGGGAAGAGAAAACAATATATATCTGTATAGCTTATACACACAGAAAAAAGATCAGTGACAACTGTAATTGCAAAAAACAAACTAATAAATAATAATATTAATGTGTTGAGTGGAGGTGCTAAGTAGATTGGGTGGGAAGCTATCTTAGTTTAGGTTGCTATAACAGGATCTAATATACTAAGTGGCTTATTTCTCACAGTGTTGGATGCTGGAAAGTCCAATATCAAGGTGTCAGAAGATTCTGTGTTGGGAGACGGCTGTCTTCCAGTTTTGTAGACACCCATATTCTCATCATATCTTCACATGGCAGAGACAAAGAGAGCTTCCTATTATCTTGATAAAAGGGCACCAATCTCATTATGGGGGCTCATCTCCATGATCTCATTTAAATTCATTTACTTCCCTAAGGCCTCATCTCCAATCATCACATTGGGAATTAGTATCTCAACATATGAATTTGCTGGGGGACACAAACATTCAATCCATAGCAGAAGGAAAATTTTCACTGTGCACCTTTTAATACTTCTTGATGTTCGAAATGTGTTCATTACCTATTCAAAGCATAAAATACAAGAATTCCTAAGAATAATAGAGACAGGTGGCACCTCATCAAAAATTAAAATATGAATAAATAGGTGGCATCTTTAAATTAATCTCTCAAAGAAGAGCAGCAAGGATTTACATAAGGGTCAATAAGATATCCCAACCTTTTGTAAACGGATGTTCCTATTGCCCTTACTACCTGACCTTGGTCACCATTCAAAAGGGTTAGATTTTGCTTGTAGTCTATTTCTTTTTCAAACATTTGCATGTCTCTGAAAGCCAGGGAAATTGCATTTGTATTTTTATTAATAAAAAATATCAAAAATTTTGTATTTAAATAATGCCATAAACTGGGAGCCAAATATGTGTAATATGTGAAAAATGCAGCTACAAAGAAAATGCAAATGATGAGAGGATTATAAAACAAACCATTCCCTCAGAAAGCAGCATCCTGAATATAACCGGCTGTTGTGTTCCATATGCTAGAAGCCCCAGATGGCCAAGCATTCTGGAGAGGGTAGGAGGTGATGAAAAGTAGGAGGTGACAGAATATGGTATTTTAGGGGATTTGAACTGAGGGAAAGCACTGAATCATTTGGCTGCGACATTCTTTCTCATATGAGTGCAAGTAATCTCTATCTGCCACAAATACAAAGGAGAGAAAGACAGAGAGAGTAGTTAGGTATAGTCACAAGGATTTCCCTTGCTTCTAAAATAGGGAAGAGATTGAAATAAGTACCTCATACAAACATGAAGGTTCACAGTAGGAAAAATAAAGATTTTTTAGGGTAAGTGACTCCAGAAGAAATATCTGAGCTGGGATTCTGGGAAAAGGTCTTGTTGTGTGTGTGATGGATTATATATTGTTTACTGAGAAACGATGGCAAGGAACACTGAGCTGTCCCCAGGCAGAAAACTGCTCCGGGTGTTACAGAATAGTGAGCAATATGTACTGGTCATGTACTAGTTAAAGAGGTTCCCAAAACACAGGATACATAACCCTGTCCTCATTGCTGATTTGTGAAGAGTGCTTTCTAGTTTATTTTTATTTTAATGGTGAACAGACACTATTTGCTGTTTAGTCTATCTTTATTCTATGAAAAAAACACTGAACATCTGCTTATTAAAAATAATCACTTGTTTGCAAAGAATAAATACGGGTCAGAGTTTGCTCTGGGCTTTCAGCTGGGAAATGCTGTCAGCCCCCTGAAGTCCCACAGTTTTCCACTTTTGCACTCTATCTTTGTGTCTGTTTCTTAATTCCTTCGATGCCGCCTGGGTTGGGGTCTCCACGACCAAGCTGGTCTCGGCACTGGGAGATGACATGTGTTAATTAAATCATCTCTGAAAAAAGTATCAAAATCTCAATTATCTAATACCCAAGCAAGAGTATTGAGTTTATAAATGCAATCATCTACATAAGTCAACAAATCCTCAAATATTTGGTAATTATCTTGCTAAACTCATTGCCTCTAAAGTCACAGATACTGAGACTGTTGCCACCAAAATCTTAGGAGACTTTTCACTTTGTATGTAAATATAAATGTAAATAAAATTATATATAATTGTATATAAAAGACTGCTAATATATGAAATATATAATCTTGCTCTTTTGTAATCTTCAGGAAATTCTATTAAACAATGGAAAATGAAATTTTTATTAGATTCTTCCTCACTGAGATCATTTTGTAAAGTGTTGAATCGGTGGGAGAGCAGGAAAACAAATCGCCAAACCCATCATTCAGTACAACGTTTCTCCAAATTTGACTGTAGACTAGAGGTTCACAATCTGTGACCTCACAGACTGTGAGGTCATCATTTCTTCTGCCAAACAAAATGCCCATGACCCTGCCAACCAGCCTACATTTAAATTACAGCTGCTAATTTCCAGGGATCCTAGAATGCTACATTCAATGTTATTATATTTGCCTAGTTTTCAGACACTCTCATCCACAGTTTTTGCCCATAATTAGCTCATTCTTATCTCTATTCAGGCATGCTATATTTCCATCTTAAATATCCCACAATCACAGAATGCTTCTCCAGGCATTGCCTAATTTTATTATCCCATTAAAATGAAATATCTTGAAAGAGTTATCAATGTTTCCTATTTTATCGTATTTTTTTTTTTTCTGTTCTCTAGCCAAAGGCAATAGGACTTACCATCCATGGAAACTTGTATTATCCAAGTCACCTGTTATTTTATTGCTGCAGCCAATGGTCATTTTCAATCTCCTCACTCTGTATGTCAAGCAGCATTTAACAGAGGGTATTACACTTAATTTCTTAAATATTTTTTCATATATCCTTTAGCAGATTACTCTCTTTCAATTCTTATTCCATTATTGGCTTCAGCTTCTTGTTTTACTTTGCTATATCCTCCTCAGCCTCCTCAACTTTTTTATGTATCAGAGAAGCCCAGGGCTCGGTGTTGGATCTCTCTTTAGCTAAACTGTTTCTGTAGTTTTTATATCCCATCACTTTCCATTGAGTCTGTTTCTGAAGAGTGAAATCAAATCTACTGTCTGGACTTCTACCAAAAACTTGAGATTTTTGAAATACTCCTGCATACATTTCAAAGTTCAGTGAAGTTTCTGTTGGCAAATCAGCAGCAAGCCTAAAATATGTTTGACTTGTTGGTTCAGTTTTCAACCTAAGTTATTAACCTGTATTCTGCCTTTCTTTATTTCTCTCAATGTGGGCTCCTCGAATTGAAACACTCTGGAGTTCATCTCATTTTTTGCTTTGCTTCCAATTGCTTTCCCATTTTCTCTTTCCTTTACACTTGTAAATTTCTTCCTCTGTGTTAGTAGCACCAACCACATGGAAGAAGATTGAAATAAATTACATTTTCTGATTGGATAGTTAGTCTCTGATAGTGTATCAAGCAGTCGAAGTTATAAAAAGTGTCTGAAGTTTTAAAACCTACATAAAATATCCTTGCCAAAGACCTTAAACTAGCTATTAAATTTGGCCAGATGTCTTGTTTCTGAGCTCTTGGCACACTGGCAAAACACATGCATACTTTAAAAAATTCACTATCTTCAAAAAGAACTGCTATATTTCTGATAGTAAAAAGTGTAAAAACATAGCAATCACCCGATTATCTGGGTGATAAGTAGTCTATAGAATAAAGGCACATTCTATACCAAATTCCTGGCTTTGATTGTTAGATTAAATATCTTTTAACACTTGCAAGTAGGAAATTAAATTCCTTTTATTCATTTTTAGGTCCTTCCTGGATTTTCTTCCCTTTCCTTTTTCTCTGTTTTGTAGCAATGTGGGCAGATATTAAGGTTTGTTGATGATGCTATGGGGTCTTTTGATTCCTTTATAGTGCAGCAAGGATTTACAACTGTACTCCCCACTGGCAAATATCCAAGTAGTTACACAAATGCATCTTTTACTTTAACAGATTAGTGCCTTGTGGTGGGACAATCAAAATATAGCTACCAAATATTTCAAATATCTTCTTGCAGATGAGTTTATTTTAGAAAAAAAATGGTGGCATGATCATTGTTAAAGAGCACAGATTATGAGGTCATCATTTCTCCTGCCAAACAAATGAACATTTTGCATCGTCACCTCCCACATTTTCCATGTTACTGCTAAAGAAAGAGAACTTTCTGATAAAGAAGTAATTTTTACAGAAGCAACGTTTTGAATACTTTAAACAAATTATCTTCATACTTTACACTGGATAATTAGATCACTTGAATAATGTATCACATTTGAGCCCAAGACAAATGTAATTTGAAAAAATAGTGAACCTTTGCAACACAGAGAGCGTATATAGCAGGTGAGTGTTGCTGCTCTCTGTCTATTGTCAACTGTTCTACAGAAACACCTATTAAATAATATTTCATCTTAAAAAAATTAAGGCAGAGAGTGAAAAAGAAGTTTTGCCACAAAATCAATCCCATTGATTTGCTGAAAGGAAAATCTAATTTAAGCAAAATAATTCATTTAGAGGCATAACACTCTCTTGCTAAAATCTGTCTAAAATAATTGTGCTGAGCAATGGACTAGTTAGAGATGAACTAGTTGGGCTATGACAAGCAACTAGCTCAACTGGGAGCAGCGTGTGATTGGCAGAAGAGAAAATACGTACCACATAAGTATTATTTGAAACAGGCTGAGTAGGAATTCATTGTTGGGAATATGTAAGGTAGGAAAGAGATCTTTGGTTAATCAGTTATATTAAAGAATTAATGCTTTTCTAGTCTCACTGAGTGCCTCATTTTCTTTAGAAGTATTAAGACCCTATCTCAAATGCTGCAATTCATTAGATTACTTTTTGAAAATATGTAGTTCTTGCTTGTTCTCCCAAGTATACTGAAGGTGACTTGGGTGTAGCCCTTTGCACCTTCACGCACTGATCTTTCTGTCTTCAAGTGCATGCCATGGTGGTTTGCTGCATCCATCCCCAGTCATTTACATTAGGTATTTCTCCTAATGCTATCTCTCCCCAATCTCCCCAACCCCTGTTATCCCTCCCCTATGCCCCAACTCCCCGACAAGCCCCAGTGTGTGATGATCTCCTCCCGGTGTCCATGTGTCCTCAGTGTTCAAAACCCACTTATGAGTGAGAATATGCAGTGTTTGGTTTTCTGTTCTTGTGTCAGTTTGCTGAGAATGATGGTTTCTAGCTTCATCTAGGTCCCTGCAAAGGACATAAACTCATCCTTTTTTTATGGCTGTATAGTATTCCATGGTGTATATGTGCCACATTTTCTTTATCCAGTCTATCATGGATAGTCATTTGGGTTGGTTCCAAGTCTTTGCTATTGTGAACAGTGCCACAATAAACATACGTGTGCATGTGTCTTTATAATAGAATGATGTATAATCCTTTGAATATATACCCAGCAATGAAATTGCTGGGTCAAATGGTATTTCTAGTTCTAGATCCTTGAACTTTATTAGTCCATTTAAATAAAAAATATTTCTTCATGTCAATCAAGTTTAAAATTCTCAAAACAAATTCTATATTTTTAATACATATTTTGAATTCTTCATATAATCCTTATATGTTTACTAATTATTAGAAGTATGTTTAATAAGTAAAAATATCTTTTTATGTTTTGTAATGTTTAAAACACAATAAGACACTATTAATAATTAGGACTATATAAAATATTAAATAGAAAATACATCTTTATAGTTTTTTTCTATTTGCAAAACTTTTTTTGTCAGTTTACCCTCTTGATAATCAAGAGCTTCTTGAGATAAGTATAAAAACATAGTTATAATACATGAAGAATTTGAGAGTCCAAGGGGTTGTAGATGGCTTTCTAGAATTAGCTGGTACATCTAAATAGGGTAAATAGTTTATAGAAAATAAATTGTCCCTAACCAACCACACTGGCCCATCAAACTGAAGACTGTGGCAAACACTGTGAGGTCAATTGCAAAGAACTAAATGGAGGTGCCCATCCCCATTCCTCATCAATTCTCCCAGGGTCAAGATCCAAAAAAAAGCTAGTTGCACAATTTGGGCATTGAATCTTGGATTTCTGGTGGGGGGACATAAATAACCAATTTTAGAAAACAAATTGACTGCCAGGATCCCCATTTTAGTCACTTGTTTCAAAAGGAAAATAATTCAGAACCTGGTTAGATTTTGAAGCTCAAAGCATAAGCAAGATATACATCACAGCATCACACTCATTGCCTGTTCCCTGCTTTTCATTCCTTTCCTCAAAAGTGTATTTATCCAAAGTTTGTCTAAAGCCACAACCTCCAGAGATTTATTCATCATTCATTTATTTTCTCCTAATATCCATACAAAGGGAATGTAGAACTAGAACTCTAGAAACCTGTTGGTTTGGTTAGTTTCTTGCCTCTTTTATTAGTTAGCTCTGTTACTTCGGCAGTTCACTTCATCTTCTCTCTGATAAATTCACTCTCTACATGTAAAATTAGTGATCTGAAGTAGATAAGTTTCTCTAATTTCTCCAATGTCTCTGAAGCTGTAAGAAAAGATAAGAGTGTATAATAAATCATTTTCAAATTGTGAGAAAAGTTATAGAAAAAGATTCAAGTCATGACACTAAGTAATGCCTAATTCTGGGCTTTGCTAAAGTGTCAATTTGAAGAGAAAATGTAAGCATCCAATTTTAGCTGCCTAATGTAATTTGAATAAAATGACAGAGCCACTGATTCAATACCATTACCAAATTAGTTTGTCCGTAACCTCCAGCATAGCACTCCATTAAATTACACACTTATTAACAATACATTTGAAGACACATTTGTAGAAAGAATCTTTGTATGAGTTAGTTACAAGCCACAGTTTTAGTCTTAGAACCCCAGTACATGCTAAGCCTTAACCCGACTATAGTATTGCTCGGACACATGGACAGATAGCACGTTGCTCTTTTCGCCCTGGTCACTCCATGATCTGCCAGTAGTGCTCTCTGCTATCTCACTCTAAAGTGATCTTTCAAGCAACAACTCAGATTGCACTCACCGTGCAGGAAGCACTGCAACTAGAAGTGATTTTTTACTTTCCACTCAGCCACCCACCTCAGTTCACCCCACCTTCCACCCCACCAGGTTCTAATTGTGTCTATCCTCTTTTGACTCAAATGCTTGAAGTCACCTCTACCCCTACATGAACTCCATACTAGTCTAGAGTGGTGTAGCTAGGGGTTTGTTTCTTAAGGATTTGCCTCAATGGTTACTGCTGTCTTTCCCTTGCTAGTTCCCAAATCTTTTGGACTCCAATCATGCTTTCCTCTTGATTGTGTGACCTCAGATAGGATGCCTCTTATCCTCAGCAATTCATATTTTTATCTGCTGTCTCCAATATTCAAATTTTCAGTCTTTTAAAAAATTATTTCTGTTGACTTTTGCTGAATTTACCAAAACATTTTTTTCTTTTTCATTTCTGCCTCATTTTTCATACATTAGTTTTGTTTCATGGCATGAAATCATTATTTGCATACTTGCTATAAAATCTTACAGTAAAAACACTTTATCTTTCTTTTCATATGCCTGCATTTATAAATGCACACATGTATTTGTATTTGGGACATTAATAGCAAAATATTTTATTATATAACTTATACACTAACATAGGAACTGATAATATGGTCTGAAGAATGTCTTAAGCTTTTTGTCTTTTCCCTGCCTGTGCTCTGAAACTCACATTGCAAATATTTATGTTGAAGGTTTCATTTAAAAATCCAAGGTAAAACTCTTTAGTGTTAAAGAATAAGAAAATCATTATCAAGATATTCTTATTTTTAACAAGTCAGAGTAGATGCTTTGACTACTACATGAACTTTTGATTTTTTCGTTTTACCTCGAATTATCTTTACATATTAGTGTTTATTAATTAAAAAGTCCGTCAAACTAGTATAACATAGAACATATTATAAACACCCTTTTTTTCTCTCTTAAGTTGAAATTTAAGTACTAAAAACATGTATGTTCTTAGATTTAAATATACTGCCAGGCTATATTTATAATGTGAAGGGAAGCAATTGTTTTCCAACTGCAGCCTAATAAATCAGTACATTGTAATCGCTGCTACAGGCAGTAAAGTAGTAGTAATAAATATAAAAATCATTAAATAATACAATAACTTACATTATCCCTCACTGTTTAAGGGTATCAATTTTTCCCTCGGGTTCAGTTTTTAAGAAGAGTGGATGGATTCTCCGGGTGTCACTTCACCAGTTGGAAACCTGTGTGGCCAGTGGTCCCTTTGCCTGAGTTTTGCTTGGTCCCACAAGCTCATTCGGCCCACTCGGCCAGGCAGACTGCAGTCGGCTGGGCTGGATCCCTGGATCCCATACCTGCCAAGGGCAGGCCAGGAGTGGAAAGGTGAGGGATGCATGAGTGAACATTGGGGCTAGCCACTGTTCATAGCCAGGCAAGCCTACTGCGGTGGGCTGGGCAGCTACAGGCACCTGCATGGGTGCCGGTTTCCCGCGAGGTTGTGGCTGGGCCAAATATACCACAAGCAGCTTCCGCAGCTGGCACTGGGGAATGCGGTGGCGGCCAGAAGCTTGGAGGCACCGTGAACCCTAGAGCCCCAAAGAGGGTGTCACAGCCTTGGCTCAGGATCTCCTAGGTCTGGGCTCTGAGAAGGGCTAGAGCTCTTTTCTCCTTCTTATCACCCACAGAATGATGAACAAGGGATGTGTTTCAGCCCTGTTTTTGTGCAGCTCTTTTGCACATCCAGAGTTATTGTCCTGCGTCCTGGAAGAATTAGGTACGCAGAAGCTGGAGGGTGAGCAAGGCAAAGAGGAGCTTTATTGAGCAATGGAATAGCTCAGAGGAGACCTGCATTTAGTAGCTCCTCACTGCAGGCAGGTGTCTTGATCAGTGTTCAACTGTCAGCAGAGAGGAGCCCTTGGAGTGGGAAGCTCCTTTCGCAGCTGGTAGTCCCATCATCTCCTGGAGTCTGGCTAAGTCCAGGGCTTCTATGGGCCTCAGAAGGGAGGAAGCACGTATCAGTTGGTCGATGGGCAGCCATGGGCGGGCCTGGAAAAAGCACCGTAAGCTTCCACTCTGGTCATCGGATCGGCAGCCTGAACCCCAGGCTTCAGGCCCTCACGGCCTGAAGGTGGGGCTTCACTGGGGGTCCACCCGCTTCCACCTAGGAGCCTGTCTGCCTCCTGCCACGGCTCATGGCACCCAGACTGTTCATGACAAGGTGTACCTGCAGGCCAGCGCCGAGCTGCCCTGTTTCCCCCTCAGCCTCTCTCCCATGCTTGTCAGTGTCCTAAGTCTGAAGCGGGCCACGGCAGCAACGGGCTGGCATGTCAGCCCTGCCCCAAGTGAACACATACCCAGCCGGGCTGTGACAATGCCTGGGCTAAGTCCCAACCTTGTTCCGAGATCAGAGTGGACTCTGGGAGCAGGGAGAGGTCAGGCAGCAGGAACAGACACCTCCGAGCTTGCGAGGGTCAGGGGATCTTCCTCAGCCCCCATGAGTGCAGAGATGCCTGGGTCCCCAGCTGAAGCTTGGGTGGCTGCAGCTGTGCCCAGGAAGGTGGCACTCTTGTTTGCTGCCAGCCCTAAGAACTCAGGGATGCCTGGGTCTACAGCTGCAGCTGCACCTGGGGAGCACAAAGCTCCCATCCTGCTGACTCAGAAGAGATTGGTGCTCCACCAGCTCTGTGGAGTGGGCAGCCTAGCGGTGCCTCCCCCACCGCAGCTGGCATCATGTCAGTGGTCACTCTGGATGGGCTGCTACTGCCATCAGTAGTTAAGTAGAGTAGACAGCTGTCAGTCTGACAGTTTATCCAAATAAAAATAGAAAGCTAATTATTTACTGATGTACACTGATATTGAAAATAAATAGACCACTCCATGTAACTGCTGCAATATTTGTTTAAATATTTTACTGTCAACTGATCATAATTTTAAAAATATATAACCTAAATGTGAAATAACCCAAAGTTTTGGCATTTAATTCTATTTTCTAGTTATTTAACCTTGTTCTATAATCTATGTTCTATGTTTTATTGAACATTTCTAGTAACTTAGTTGTTTCAAGGGAATGATTTTCTATAGCCTTTTTTAAAAAAAATTCAGGATCAATTCAAACATGACATCTAAATTTGTTTATTTATTTATTTTGGCATCAGACACTCCGAGGTTCTAGTATTGGCTTTGCCACTTATTTGTCATGCAACCTCAGACAAGTGCCTAAACTTCTCAAAGCTGTATTTCCCTCCTTTATGAATAATGGATGATACCAAAAAGTAGTTTCATTAAATAGTTGATAGTATTTTTAAAGCAAGCGACGTGATGCGCCTAATATAGCATCTGACACATTGGAAGTACTCAGAAGGCATTTCTAGTGTTTTGTGTTTGGTTGTTTAGTTGTCACAGGCATCTATTTTTTTATTTGTCCCCTCAGTTTATTTGTATGATATTTACAGATATAGTCCTTTTAGAAGATTCAAAAACAAACAAAAAAAAGAATGACTTTTTTTTGTCTGGCTTAGTGCTCTTATGGGGGACAGGGGGGGTGGAGAAGCAAGAGCATTCAATGAAGGTTTTTAAAAAATATGCTACCTAGAAGTTAATAGTAAAAGATCTCTCTCTCCTGATAATGGAATCCTGGCAATCCTAATATACCACAAGAACTGACTAATATCTGATCATTTAAATGACTTTCAAGTTCCCACTTTGCTGTTTAATTTCATTGTTTCCTAAATAAAGATCTTCCCTAGACCTTTGATTTGCTCAATGAGCAAATCATAAAACTATGTGTAAGCAATAAGGAAAACAGAATTGAAACTGGCTTCAGCAGATATTTTGATTATCTTAACTGAATAAAGAATACTGCAAAAATAGCTACATTTGCATATGTATATATAATTTATCAGGAAACCAAAGGACAATCCTATACTTAGTTTGAAAATTTCATATTTTTCTGTTGGTGATATCATTTCCATTACAAGTTGTTCAAAGGATAGTTTAAGTAATTTTAATAAATTTTATTTTGCCCTAAATGTTAATCTATTCAATATTACTCAAATAATATATGTTGCATGCTTGTTCTTAGAAAAAGAATCAAGCAACATACAAAGGACAATACAAACCCACTTCTACACTAAACCCCTTTCCTCATCTCCCAGCCTCATACGCACAGGTTCCATAATAGCTTTTAGGGAGATGCTTATAAATGTCATTTGTGTTATCTATCTCTGCTGTTTGCTGGAATGCAGAATTCTCACTTTACAGAAATGAGGAGGATGTTAAGAACTATGAGAGAAACTTTAGAGGAAATGAAATAGTAAAAGAAGCAGCAACAGAACACAAGCAGTTTATACACATTAATCAACTGATTCCTCACAACAGCTCCATGAGGCACATGTTATCCCCAGCTTTCATTACAGTGAAGTACAGCTTGGGCTAAGAGAGATCCTCAAGGTTATGTTATCAGCAAATGGCAGACCTGGAACTCAACCAAATTCTATTTTTTCCAATACTTCAAATTTAGCAGTTATGCCCTGCTACCTCTCATTGACTTTTTCTGTGGGATCTTGAACTCTGTTTTAAGGGGGAAGTTTTTTCTCTAGACACATACAGGAGCATGCACATGCATACACAAATATATACATAGGTACACACATACATATGAATCTTAGGGGTGTACAGTAAACAGAATAGCATCTTTGCAAGGATATAGATGAATAATATGAATAATCATAATAACTTTTTGTGTTCATTTATTACAACAACTTCCCAGAGGCCAGAGGGAAATGATCTTTTTTCACACATTTTATTTTCAGAGCAGTTTACATTCACAGGAAACTGAGCAGAAAGTACAGAGATCCTCCTGCACCTGCTGCCCTCACACATGCATGGTCTCTTCCATTACCAACATCCACACCAATGATATTTTATATGCTGACATTTTACTTAGATAACAAATGAGATAAATATCATCTCATAGTTATGAATCTTTGACAAGTGGGTTAGTTGACTATAGGACATTACTGTGTGATGGGTATAGGCAGCAACATTCCCTCTATTGCAGTGACTTGGCATTTTAGAGCTTTGGGTATTGGCATCTCTCTCAGTAAACTGCTGACCAGTAAATTCCACTGGACACTCTCCAAACATGACCAAAAAAAAAAAAAAAAAAAAAAAGAAAAGAAAGAAAGAAAGAAAAAAACCTACTTCTAGAATTTTCTAGATATAATCTGTCCATTCACATTCAGGGTCTCCCTCTGTTCAGCCCTTTCTGGCTCTGCATTACCCCCTACAGCTGTGTATATCAGCACTTAGGCCATTTCTTGGAACTCACTTGATGGAGGCATGTTTCTTATTGAAAGGTGGTAGTTAATCTTTCAAAGATGAAAATAGAATCTTTCCTTCTTAGTTGGAGCCTACAGTGCATAGGTAAGAAGGGAGAATCTTGTCCATTGCAAATGTATCGAGTGAGAGCCCTTTTACTATATATCATGTTCAAATCTATTGACAAACAGAATATATCATTTGATTTATTGCTCTGTATGCATCTAAATGACATAGTCATTTATCAGCTATGATGTCTAGCTAGACAGTCCTAATAATGTTCCAAATTTTGTAAAAACGTAATACTTCTAAAAATTACCAGAAAAATAGACAAGCCTGAATATTTAGGATAGATGACATAAGACACATATGCTTTCATTAACTGAATCAAAGAAATTTCTTCCACCTGACATATACATTAATGATTTCTGCAGGCAGAAGAAACAGGTTGGAAAAATAAAAGTTATGAAAAATGATCTTTTGGGGAAATTTTAAATGTATTATGAAGTTCCTATATATCTATGACATATCTAAAATACATACATTTATGATTTTGTCCTATATAGTTTTTGGGTTTATTAGAAACTCCAAATATAAATTATGAATACTAAAACACTTAAAAACACAACTATCTATGTGATTAATAAAAAACTGATTTACTGTCATCACTGGTTTTACTTCACAATCATTTGCTGCTGAAAAGAGTTCTTATATTAAGTGTGTTATAGATATTTCTCTTTTTTTCACTAAAGTCCAAGGAGTGTTATAGATATTTCTGATGCCTAGTTACACTTTTACAAATTGTTGAATAAGAGCATTTCAGTCTTAGGTGAGAAAATGCTCAAAGTTCGAAATATAACATTTGCTTTCTCTTTAATATACAAAAGAAAGAGTTTTCTTTCTCTGGTGAAATATTTAGTGGATTATTTCTTATTCACTTTTTTCTTTGCAAAGCCTACAATCTTTCATTTGGATAAGGAAATGGCCGGAAGGAGCAAATGCGTAACATACCAAATCAAGTCCTATAGGCAATGCATAATTCATATCCAAAAGCAAAGCTTTATTTTTAAAATGCAGAGATTTATTTGTTGGTTCAAAATGGTATTTTTCTTTCAGTTCAATGAACCTGAGAATTAGTCCTTTAACAATTCAGCACCTTTCTCATCTGTTTCTAATTACAGAGCTCTTTTACTATAAGTTATAGTTAATTGATATTTGGCTCATGCATACATAATCACTGGAGTGTGTATACCTTCTTTCTCATCTAGCACATGCTTTCCGCAGTGGAATACATGAACAGGTACTCTTTAAAATAATAATAAATACACCTATGTATTATTACGCAGCTCACTTCTCTTTTATTTCATTTCTCCATCTGCCAACGTTTATTAAACGTAACATTTTGGGGAACAAAACAAATAATAACCTCAAGGTAGGCTTTACTTCTCCAACTGTTTAATCGTTTTTTATTCTGAGACTTATTTGACAAGTTCCAAACAATTAACTAATAATCACTGGCTCATAATCCTTCTCTTCACCATTAGGATCATTGGAGCATGCAAAAATTATAGAACATATATTTGCCTTCTTATTTAGGTGAGGAGACAACTTTTCTATTTGGCTCACATTTTAAGCAATTTTTACCAGGCCGTTTGCTAATTTCACTTTTCAGATGAGCCTTACCTCACCACTCTATGTCAAGTTGTCACTCTCCCGTTCTGTTTTCTATACCTTACTCTTTTGCTTTTTGCCTTACAGTTTAGTGGCATCCTAGCATCCCTTTTGAATAAGAATCCATATTTAATACATTGATATATCCCAAGCACCTAGAACAGTGCCTAGCATATAGCTTACTGTTACTAAATATTTGCTAAATGAACGAATCTTCATTTCACCAGTGAGGAAACTGAGGCATAGAGGAATCACCTAGTTTAGCCAAACTTATATAACTTGGAAGATGCTGCCTGGCTCTAAAGTCTCAGCTGCTCCATCACACTTCCTGCACTCGAGGGTATCAATTGCACACCTACATAATTAAGTAACCTGGAACTCCACTGCTCTGACTCCCCACTGGGACAAACATAATTTTGCATTCTCCTGGCACAATATATTAAGAACAAATTGACTAGAAGAATGAATGTTGGCTTTGAGGAAAATCATTTCTGAGGAAAAAACAAACTGAAGAAAGTTTCCTTTGAAGTCGACTGGTGGCATACCTACCATATTTCGTAATTGGGTTAGACATTTTTTGAACACTCCCTTTGTTATGTGCTGAATGGTGTCGCCCCAAAATTCATATGTTGAAGTCTTAACCCCCCTTAGCTCAGAATGTGATGTGGAGATAGGTCTTTTAGAGAGGTATCTAATGTAAAATAAGGTCGTCTAGGTCAGATGAGTCCTAATTTTATCTTAATAGTGTTCTTATAGGAGGTGATTAGAACACAGATGCACACAGAAGGAAAGCAAACAGAAAGAGGCCATCTGCAAGCCAAGGAGAGAGCTCCCAGAAGAAGCTAAACCCTGTTGACACCTTAATATTGGACTTCTAGCCTCTAGAACTGTGAGAATATTAATTTCTGCTGTTAAATACCATCCAGTCTGTGGTATTTTGTTATGGTAGCCCTAGAAAACTCTCCATGAAAAACTAAGTAATATTTTTATCCAGAGAGGAAATGCAGAAAGGAAATTTTCTTTTCTTGAAATATGTGTATGTATGTGTGTGTAGCCAGTAATTAAAATGAAATAAAAATACAAAAGCGATTAGTTACTATTTTAACCACGTTAATGTGTATTTTGAAAAAATAAAAAGGATGGAGAGTTGCATAAAGAAATGCTTCCAAAAAGAGAAAACTCGGTATGGTTCAGGAACATTTTTGCACTGAGAATGTTAGAATTTGAATAATTAAAGTTCTTTTTCTTCTTCTTTAGGATTAGTATGCTACTATTTGGCTCACATCTACTGTTTAAACATGAGAATGTGCCTTAGCACAGGAGTAGAGACATAAGCTCCACCTAAAAATAATCCAGTTGATTCAAAATAATGAGGAGCTTATTCTCTAAGCAAACGTGTGCAGGCCAGTTCATGTGTGTCTAAATTATTTATAACTTAGGACAACAAAAAGGGGAGGCAAATCATGTCACTGCCATTGTTTAAGATTTCTAATGCATTGGGATGGTAAAAAGGCCAACTTTTAATGGACATTATCATGTTTAAACTTTTTATAGATAATGCAGCCCCCTATTGCTGAACTGCCTCCCACATTACTCCATATCCCTTTTTATTTTTACCCACATGTTGTTTCTTCAAGAAAGCAGTAACCTTCCTTGCTTTCTATTCTGGTATACTTGGAATTATTTTTCAAATAAAACCTCTTTTGTTTGTCTACATAGTACATCACAGGTTTTATCAGCATGAAAATGGGAATAAAATGGCATCCTGAATACTGACAAAAGAAATAATTCCAAGGTGCCTTTTGGTTATGTAGCAAGATGAGCTTTTTTTTTTTTTCATGGAATTGTTTCTACTAAAGTAATTTGGTATTTCTAAGAATCGATACAGGCTTGTGATTCAGTCCTTTTGGGATTCTTTCAATGCTGACCCAGAAGAAACGCGTTGTGCAAGGAATTCTGATTTTTGTTTTGTTTTGATTTTGTTTTCGTTTTTTTTTTCTGAGACAGAGTCTTCCTCTGTCTCCCAGGCTGGAGTGCAGTGGCACTATCTTGGCTCATTGCAACCTCTGGCTCCCATGTTCAAGCGATTTGCCTGCCTCAGCCTCCTGAGTAGCTGGGATTACAGGAGCCTTCCACCATGCCCAGCTAATTTTTTTGTGTTTTTATTACAGACAGGGTTTCACCATGTTGGCCAGGCTGGTCTAGAACTCCTGACCGCAAATGATCCACCCACCTGGACCTCCCAGTGTGCTGGGATTACAGGCGTGAGCCTCTGTGTCTGGCCAGGAATTCTGTTTGAAGCTTTCCTCCCTACTTACTTGGGAGGTGGTTGCTACTATTGCCTTCCTTTCTGTGTAGGAGATTCTCAAATTCCCCATGTGTCCTTCCTCTACCTGTGTTAGGGAGTGTCGAAAATCACTTTATGGTAACAGAGAGAAGTCCTCCTCCTTCTGGTAGTGCTCAGCCAAAGGGCAGAGAAATTGAGAAGACCAAGAACAAATGTGTATTAATGGCAAAGTGCTATATTATTTTTTGTTAATTTATTTAGTTTTCAAATGTGAATGTGCCAGAAATTGCTTTAACATTAATTAGTATTAGGTGTTAGTACTAATATAATCTATATTATTAGGAATATAAGTTAATACTTAACTATTTCATATTAGTTTACCAGTATTAACATGTTTAATATTTGTCACAGCAGTAGTAAACAGATATTACTACTGCCATTATATGAATAAAGTAATTGAAGCGTAGAACTGATAAGTAACTTGCCCAAGCTACACAGCTGATAGATGCTAAACTAGAATTGAAAACAAAGCCACATGTCTGCAGACCCTGTGCTATCAGCCTCTAAGCTATGCAACCTGTCACAGACACAGTCATTGTCCCCAGACATTCACACCTTGCTGTAATTTGCTAAATTGTTCTGGGTTTGGAATCACACACAAATTTCCTCTGACCTTTCTCAATTTTACACTTCTTCTTACTGAGTTCACTGTTTCCTACTCCCTATCTGCTACAACCTGTTCTATTCTTTTTGAAGAAAGTCCTCTTTTTAATCTGTGTCCTTTCCCACCATATGGTCTCCATTTGAGCCACCCATGCCCATCGAATGTAATACCTGCTTGACTGTGAATAAAGAAGGACTGACAGTTGTGGGATTGTGCAGGAGTTTGGGTTATAAGAATGTTGAATATAGTTAGATGTTTTTGCTGCTGTTGTTGTTGAGTAAATGTCTAAGGTAGGAGAAAGTTGTTAGATGTCTTGGGAGATTAACAATGCTGTTGGGTATAATTTAAACTCAATACAATAAGTGTTGGAATGTAATCTTGGATATCTTAAAGATCCATTTGTTCCTTCAGAAAAATACCAAATCTATGTTTTATTTTTTTCTGTGACACCTCTGATCTTAAACTACTACCACACGGGATTTTCTAGTCTATTGATGGATTAATTTAAATATATGTGGTTATTTTCTTTTGACACTCCTTCTTGGAATAAAAAGAAAAGCGAAGCCAACTTTGTTATTATTATTATTTGTCTTTCTCCTCTGAGGAAGAGTGTTATAAGAGGGAAAAAACAACGCCAAAAGCCAGTTCACAATAGAGGAAAAGGAAGGGTATACGAAAGTATCTAAGAAGTGAGAATAGTGTCATATGCCCCAAGCCAAAGGAGACCCTTGCAAGTAGAAGGAGCTTCTCTGGTGTCCAGTCCCCACAGTTGCAAAATAATGAAGAAATTTTAATCTCTTATAATTGAAACAGGCATAGAGAATGCCTTAGACTTACTTTCACAATTAGGGTAGGAAGGTGTCACATTGACACTTTAATTTTATTTCTCTGCTATGAACTTTTTGCTATGCTTCTTTAAAAGTTCATTTTATTAAAATATGGACAAAGTGAGTCATTTTACCCAGTGCAGTTGAGTGAATTTTTGAAAATATTTTCTAATTCTTTAGAAATAACAAGTTTCAGATTGCAAAGTCAGACTCCCAGGAATTGGAGATTTTATCCTATATTCAATGATATTAATAAGGCTCAGGATATTGGCAACCACAAGGCATAAGCAAAGCATAGAGTAATCTCAGATCATCAACAAAGCTTCCTGTTCCTTTATCCTCACAATAAGATGCCTTCTGTTCCAAATTTAATCTATCAAGTTGCAAGTGATACATGTGGGAGCAAAAGACACTTGAAGAATATGGTAATACTTTATATATTTAAGAATATCGCAATACTTTATATATTCAAGAATATTGCAATACTTTATGTGCCAACTTGACTGGGCCATATAGTGCTCAAATATTTATCAAACATTATTCTGGGTGTTTCTGGAAGGATGTTTTGAAAGAGATTACCATTTGAATTAGCAGACTGAGTAAAGAAGATGGCCTTCCTTACCATGGGTGGGTCTCATCCAATTATTTGAAGTCCTGAATAGAACAGACATGCTGACCCCTTGTGAGTAATAGAGAATTTCTCCCTTACTACCTTTAACAGGTACATCAATTTATTCTTGACTTGGGTTATCCAGGGTTTCCAGTTTGCTAGCTGCAGATATTGGGACTTCTTAGCCTCCATAACCACAAGAACCAATTCATTATAATAAATCTCTATCTACTTATTTATTTATATCCTATTGGTTCTATTTCTCTGAAGAACTTGGACTAATACAGGTATGAATGAGGTCAGGTCAAAAATGGAACATCTCTCTTTTGCACCCCACTCACTTATTATATTAGCATATGTGACATTTTCTTGTGAACTATGGTCATAAGTTCATAAACTTGAAGTTTTATCACACAGGTATATTCTGGTAAAACTTTTTCCTGATAAGACTTTTCCACCATTGCCTCCATTTTATCTATTTCACTAATAAATATTATTAGTGTGTTGACCAAGAGGTCTGGAGTGCATGTTTAAAATGAAATTTGCTGTGCTCAGTTCTTTATTTTTGGGTATGTTGGTAAAGGGAGAATATAGGTCACAGAACTACAGGTAATGTTTCCTTCCTGGTCTTTTATTGCATGTCAAGACATGTACTTCTTATAAAATGCCACTCAGATGACGGAGGAGTGCCATATACTGCTCATGCTTTCAGCTTAGTCTTCTTTAATGTGGGAAAGATAGCATGGCTTTCAACAGTTGAAGTGACAATCCAGTCATCTCTGAAGACTCCACTGAAATGTAGACTGGTTAGCTGGAAAAAAGAGTCCTCATGCCACATGGAGAATTGCTCATAGAGAGAACTGAATTCCTACGTGGCTGCAGAAGCATGTGGGGTACACGAAATGGGTCTCAGAGAAACTCCTAACGAGCTTGGGATAATTGCTCACAGAGAGAAGTGATTTCCTATGTGGCTGCAGAAGCATGTGGGATACAATAAATGGGTCTCAGAGAAGGTTCTGAAGAGCTGGAGATGCCACTGAAATATATTTAAATTAACCCATTAATTCATGCTGAACACTAAATAAGACAGCTTTCCTAGTTCTGGTACTTACAATTCACATTTTATGCCCCAAGACAGTTAGGTATATGTATGAATAGAGAGAAATACAAGTATATGGACACCTAGCTTGCTTTGTAAGCTATTGAGTCAGGAACAATAAGCATAGATGAACCAATGCCCTTCAGCTTCTCTCCAGCACATCCATGTACACACAACATCACACATGTATCACACAACTCCAACCATGTAAATATAAGTGAGTGATTAAGCAGAATTACTATTGCCTATGAAGCAGGTAGAGGATAAGTTTTCTCAGCTTCATCCAATACATTTTAATTATAAAGACTCTCACCAAATGTTTTAATATCAGCTGTCAATCTCTTGGCATCACAAGAAACAGCATCCCACATAATTGCTTTTGGCAGCCTATTCATCAGCAAGAAATTTATGTGAAGAAAGATTCTGTTTTTCAAGAAGGGTAGATCTTTCATGACTCACAGATTTCAATCAGTCGCTTTCTAACTTCAAATTCTTGCTTGTATGTGTGAAAGAAATAGGTGGTCTACTTTTAAGGGCTATATGATACCTTTCAAGATGTTGTGAGCATTCAAATGATGGGAATTTGTAGAAATCAAAAGTCCTAGTAGAGAATAAGATATTTCAAATGCTGCATCTTTTTATTTTATGTTTTTATGAAGTATTGATTTAAGCAAAAGATTCCCTCCCCATAAAATGCTGATGCACAGAAATATATTGATAATAAGAAGTACTTGATATAAAACTCTAACTTTGATGGTTTGTATTGATTAGAATTTATATAAGAGAGTAAGTTTGTGCAAAATTTATATTTCTAATTCTTCTTACAATTAACATTAGAAAACATTTACCTTAGGTAAAGACATTCTTACCCTTACATGCAAGTACAATTAAATGCTTCTTCTCTTCCTTGAAGTAGAAAGCAAAATTTTAAGCCTTATAGACTTTCACCAGATATTTAAATATTAGTTTATGTTTGGCAGCACAAGACTCTGACATTTGCTTATTATAGGAATGTCATTGGGTAGAGCACAGACTTTGGACAGAACCATGTTTGTTTGTTGGCTCAGCAGTGTTCTTTCTGTAACCATGGAAAATTTGCTTAATTTCTCTAATTCACTGTTTGCTTATAACTAAAATAGCTAACTCATTTCTTTGATTGTAAGAAATATATGAAAGCAGCTAGTCATTTCCTGTCATATATATGATGGCTACAATAAATGCTAATTATTATAACCAATGTCATCCTGAATTTTAGTAACTAGAATTACAATGGATGTGCTTTACAAAATTAAATACAAATAAACAAACAACAATATATATATACATGTGTTTAAAAGATATATATATATATATATATATATATATATATATATATATATATATGTGTAGCCTTTTGGAAGCAAGTAGTGTCTTATCAATATGTTAAACTTTCATCCTTACTTTCTATTTTCAAAATTCAGGTTTTCACATCAGGTCACCTTCAGATGACTTTCATTTATTATCATTTAGCACTCATACTTGGCAAGCTATATTTATTCAATACAAACATGATTCTATTTTATAAATTAGAAATATAAAAATCCCTGGGAATACTGGGTTGCTGAGTTCAAAGCATAACTAATATTGTTAAATAAATCTGCAAAATGTGCCTCTAATTTCAACCAAAGACAGTGACTCCGCATGTCAAATAAGGTGCCATATTTTCAAAAAGTCAGTATTAGAAAAAACATCATCTTACGTTGATTGAAGGATTATCATATGATTTTAAGGGATGTTGAAATTTGTATTATCTTACATATAATAGTAATAATATTACTCCAAACAACCTAGTTAACATTTTCTCCATGCGGATTCAAGAGATTCAGGTGAAAAGATCTTGTGAGCCTAAGTTTTTTCCTTCTTGTTGGACATCTTCTGGAGATGAAAGAAAAATACAAGTGAATGTGTCCATTATAGTTAATCTACTAGCAATTCTTAATTGTTTTTATACTACATATACATATGTAAGGTTTTACTTTAAAAAAAAACAGATAGGATTGAGATAATCTCTACTTCCATCACATAATTTTAGATACTGTTTCACAAGGAATATTTATGACATAATTTAAAAATATTCAATTTGAGAAACATGCTAATATATTGTCAACTGTAAGTTTGCCAAAAGAACCATTAATAAAGTGGAAATTACACATGAATAAATATTTCAACTTTTCTTGGAAAAATGATCTTTATTTCTACTAACCCGATATACTGTTTTAACATCATTAATCTATCTCATTATTGGAAATAAATATGATTGGGGAAAAGGAGTACTTGACAACCATGTGATTCTGATATTAGTATAATTTAATAGCAAAATTTGAAATGATAAAGCAACGTTTTTTTGGCTAATACTTCAAAGATGCAAAGTTCTTCACCCATAATGTACTTTTAAAAATTCATTAAGACTGCTGACAAAGTTTTCACTTGGATGCTTTGAAGAATAATATAACTGAGCTAAGGTCTGAATAAATGAAAGTCATAACTTCTCCATATACCACAGTTATGAGTAGGCAAATACCCCAGGCTTACAAGATTTCAAACACAAGCAGTTACATTTCCTTCATTAAACAGCAATTTCTTCAATTCATCTTCAGAATTACTGTCTGTTAAGATTTAATAATAAATGAGTGTAACAAAATTATCTGTGGTTCTCAGTGTACTGGTAATGCACTGATGATTTTAATACTTTGGATAAAAACAGAATGGCAGAGTCTTTTTACATTTTGGAGACTGCAGCCAGTTAACTTTATATCATGGCAGAAAGCATATGGCAGTCCCATTTTTTTCTTCAATATTTACTGATTCAACAGAAATAAGATGAAAGAGAATACCAAAGGGTAAGCAAGGAGAGATAGAGTGATTTCTTTTTTCTCACGTAAAAAGATGAACTTCCTAATTATAACACAGAAAGATGATATTGATTCCATGTAATGACTGTTGTATTCTATGGGATAACTAAATCAGATTTAACAAACTGGAGGGTTTCATTTTAAATCTATATCAGCCCAATTAATTGTTTATTATTAACATAATTCAGTATTAGTGACTCAGTCCAGGAATGAGAAATGCTTAGTAACTGGAGTGAAAGTTGTACATGAAATTAAGACTATTTTTTTCTTATAGATTACAAAGTCTTTCCAATGCACCGTCAGGAAAGGGGGCCCCACGGTACACATTGCAAACCCCCACAGCAAGAACAGTAGAATAGAGAAATTGTTAAAATATTACAATGTTTAAGACTCATCGCAACTAAATCATATTTTTGAAGGTGCTGCCCAGCTTTAGGTATTTGTTTTAAAATCTCAAGTAATTCTAAACTGTACTAAGAATTAAACAATATTGATTAATGAATACATTCTATTCTAGGCTATTTTGGTTATATTTCTATAAAATGCTGGAAACTAAAGGTGTTATGTATAGAAAGGTTGTACTACATAAGAATAACTTTACCCAAAATTTTGAAAAGAAAGAAAAACTACTTAATTTTTTTCAACCAATATATTGTCCCACAAATGAAAGATTTTTAATATTATAGTGAACAGGAAGAGAACAGATTGTTAAGATAAATACAAAAAAGACAATAAATGATTTCTTCACTTTCATGTCTTCTCTGAGTCATATACATCTTTTTGCATTTATAGATTTGGGCTGTTATGGAATTCAATTCCTCACAGGATGTGGAATAATAAAGCCTTATCACAAAATCGTGGCTTTAAACTCAAATTAATGTGGCCCAGTGTTCATTTCTCCTTTTCTTTCTATGTTTTTTTCTCCTTTAGAAATAAATATTTCTAATAAGTAAGCCAAAGTAGGAAAGTATATAAAAAGGAAATTCACATGTATTGAAAGGTTACCATGTTCCATGCGCAACTATAGTGAGAGCCTAAAGCATCCTATTATAAAACACAGAGAATATCTACCACTGGGATGAGTTCACACATGAGGTAAAACACCACTTTAATATTCTCATAAGAGTTTAATGTAAAGTGAAGAGCCTTATGAAATGGGTGTTCTATAGGATTCAAAGATTCTTTTGATGGCGGGACACGACGTTCTAACAGGGATAGATGAAAGTGGGGGCCTCTTTGTTACTTTCAGCTCCAGAGGAGAGGAGGTTGCCATACAAAGACACACAGTGGGTCCCCTGGGGACAGTGTAATGGCAAACTGGAGCTGTACAAGGTAGCTAATGCATGGAGGAGGGTGGGGTTAACTGGCTTGGCATGCCTCCTGGGCTCCTGTGGACTGGTTTCGGTGCATACATAGAGTTCCCTGGAGAGTGGATGCCTCATAAGGGCAGTGATTAGAGATAAGGGCTTAGTAGACTTCTTGTGAAGGGGATCTGAGAGTTTTTAACTATCACTTCAAAACTAAGTCAAAACAGCACTCGTGAAATACTATATCAAAACTAATGCTTTTGATGTATTGACATCAGATTTTGTTTGTTTTTAAATGGGATCTCACCATATTGCCCTGGCAGGAGTGCAGTGGAACCATCAGGGCTCATCATAGCCTCAACCTCCAGGCTCAGGTAATCCTCCCACTTCAGCCTTGAAAGTAGCTGGGACTACAGGCACATGCCACCAAGCTTGGCTATTTTTTGTATTTTTTTGTAGAGATGGAGATTTGCCATGTTGCACAGACTGGTCTGGAACTCTTGGGTTTGAACAATCCTCCTACTACAGCCTCCCAAAGTTCTGGGACTACAGGCCTGAGCCAGGCATCAGTTTTATGCTCAACTATTTGTGGGTATTAATGTGGCCTTGATTGTATAAGAGAATTCCAGACAGCAGAGCACGAGTTGCCGCAAAACGCAAAGGAAATATTATATGATTAAAGTAGAAAGGATGAAGCCCAGAAGAAGCATGAGGATTGCTGAAGGCCAGCTTGTAGCATGCCCCCTTTTGTTTCATATCAAACAGGATAATAGAGTAATCATGGCAGGGACTTCCAGTCATATTTTAGTTGAATTATGAAGTATACTAAATATGTGCGTTACATTTGTTTCGGTGTGACATTACAAATATCTTCTTGATTAATAAATAAGGGCCAATCTATTCTCAAAACCATTTTGAGTCAGGTTCTCTGACCTCAATTAAGCAGGTCTCATATTTATTGGACTTTGGAAATATAGAATACTAGAATTGGATGCCTGTAGATTAGCATCAATGATTTTCAATTGCTGGTTTAGAAAGACGTTCCCTGAGACTGTTCCAGCAATCCTAGAGTGGTAAGGAGTCCCAATATTATATATATGAACACAGGACATTAGTGACATTTGTCCAGGTGGAGAAGAATGATTAACATTTATGTAAATAGGAAGAGAGACCAGAATTCATCAGTGTGGTCTGTGGCTTAAAGTGGTGGAAGGGCAAAGAAGAGGGGAAGCGGGCCCTTGTCGGTTGTGGCAGAAGAGAGCCCTGTGGTGTTATCCTTTGATTGGAAACTGTCCCTCACTTCAGGTAAATAAAAATTACTAAAGAATGAACTGGAAGAAGATAGTAATCTTCATATGCCTAAGGCAAGGGTGTAGAGGGGTCCTTTAGGAGCTATGTGCTATGTGTTGAGGAAACAGGAGAGCAGTTGCCACTTGCCATGTGGAGATGATCTAGATTCAAGGCAGGCGGCAGTTTGGAAGAAGTTTTAGTTTACCAGCATTTTCCATCACCAGGAAAGATATCAGTTGGATGAAAGTGTGGGACAGCATGTGATCTACAGAAGTAGGTATATGGCCAATCCACCAGTTACGGACTGTTAACGAATGAAAGACTAGTTTATTTAAACCTATATGTAAGTTGGATGTCTATAAGTATCCAAGGGACTGGGTGATGGGTTTGGAATTTATTTGCCAGGGAAGGCAAGAGTCATACGCACTGTTCAGATGGGAGGAACCAAATTATTTATGACCACTAACATTTCAGGGTTTTAACTGAGTTTCTGGTCAGTTGTCCATTCTTCTGGTCTCCTGGGTGGCAAGGGGACAAGCTCTTAAGGCAGCCGCTCTCATTTCAAGGCCTCCCAGTCCACTTTTGAGGGATTGAGAGTCACACTCAGTAGAGCTAATATTGCCTCCTTCTGAGAGAAGACAGTTGTTTCTTTAGCATGAGGTAGGTACCATCCCTTTAGCATGCCGGTATGCAGAGATCTTAGTGCTCATGCACATTCGCTTGGGGTTTCACATTGCATAATTAGGTCACTTAGGCTAGTGTTCAGGGGAATTTAGGAAGAAAGTATTAATTCCCTTGCCTGCTTTGAATTCAGCAGTAAGCCACTGGCCTCCACAGGCGTGATCTACATTATCCCTAGGGAGTCTCAGGAACACGGAGTTTGCTAGCAACAGCAGCGAAGTGTGCAGCATCAAAGATAAGAAGTGAGGCTTTTATCCCAACTGAAAACACTTGCAAGACTGAGATGCCATTTCTCTCCTTTAGGGGAGCCCAGTCATCACTTTCCTTCTGAAAGGGTGCCTGAAATAAGGGTGCCTGAAACAAGGGTGCCTGAAATAAATGATAAATTCAAACACCAAAGAAGGGTCAGGCCCCTGGGATTGGCCTCTGCCAAACACAGACTGGGAACAGAAACATATAGGAATCCCAAGCTCAGAAAGTGTGGCTGAAGTAGTCCATAGCTCCAAGTGTTCTAAGGCGGGCCCCCATCTAAGGTTGTATCTGGACCCTGGTGTTTATTCAGTGAGCACTGTTCATTTTGAATATGAAGATGCCAAGGAAATGTGGATAAGAAGAGATGTTGCTGCAGATGCAGCAACAAACACCAGCTGCTACAGCACAAGCTCATCAGTAGGTAACACCTCTATCCCATGCTGCTTCTGCCATGGTCTGGACTTAACTGGTAAACCAAAAACTATCTACCCAAGAGCTATCCAATCATCAGTAGTCAAGGACATGTACTTCTGCTCACAGCACTAAATGTTTTATAAGACTTAAAGATTCTTTTGATGGGAGGATACAGCATACTTGGATAGATGAAAGGCAGAACTCTTTGATACTTGCAGCTCAACATGAAAGGAAACTGACAGTTGCACCCAGGAATAGGTGCACCAGGGACAACTTGGAGAAAGCAGCTTCTGTATGCAAGTTGAGTGGAGCTAGCTGGGATTCCCAGGCTCCCTGTGGATGGGCTGATTTGAATAATTTCATGAGCACCAGGGGATAGAAGCTGTCTCTAGTTGTGTGGTACCTGGCCCCAGAAGGTGGGAGCCCAATAACAGAAGCGGTTGGGTGTATGCATAGAGTTGCCTTGAGAGTAGTAGCCTGGTAAGGGAAGTGATCAGAGGTGGGGGCTTAGAAAACTGCTGTGAAGGGAAATTGAGAGGTTTTCACCATGACTTTAAAATTAAGTCAAAACAACACCTGTGAAATTTTACATTACAACTGGTGCCCTTGATTCTGTTATTCCATTCACTTCAATATATCAGTGAAGCCTTCATTAATACCACAGAATTGAGAAAATGTTGTATATTTTATTCCTCCTTTGATTTTGAAAACTTAAGATTTGTCTTGAAACTGATTCAAAAGCTCTGTCCAGTCAATAGTGTGAGAAATCAAAAGGAACACTTTTTTTTTCTAACCTTATTGGTTTGTTAATTACAAAAAATAATAGGCAATCTCTCCCATATGAAGAATTGGGTCATATCAGAATTTAGATTTTGCTTGGTGGTATACCATGTTTACTCTTTAATTAGTGCTAAATATTTCTTTTCTTTCTGAGTGTTACTTAACTTTAGTTTATTTTTTGGATTCTGTCAGATCCAAAATCCATGTGACTCTATTTAGTTTCCTCCTTTTAGGTATATTACTTTCTCTATACTCTGGAGTATCACAGTATTATATTTCAGGTTTAAATGATTTTGGATATCATATATTGTAATATTCTCATTTTACATGAGAAAATTATTGCGTAAATTTCACCAACCATTTATTCCAGTTACTTGGCCAGTTTTGTTGCATGTTCATAGCAGCACTGTTGCTCATGGCTGAAACTGCAAACAACTTAAATTGCCCATCAATAAATCAATAAACAAATTGTGGTATATTCATATCTTGAAATATTATTCCGCAATAAAAATTAAAGAAATAATATATACAAACATTAAGCTAAGTGAAGAAAGTCAGACAAAAAGGACACATACTGTAAGGTACTATTTATAGGAAATGTCAAGAATACACAAATATAGTGACGGAAAGTGGATTAGTGGCTGCCGGGGCTGGTGGGAGGAGTGGAGGAGAGTGGCTGTAAAATGGAAGGAACTTTCTTTTTACATTCATGAAAATGTGCTAAAATTAGATTGTGGTGATAGTTGCACAACTTTGTAAATACACTAGGAATCATTGAATTACATATCAAAAATGGATACAAATTATGCTACATAAAATTACATTGTAATAAAGCTGTTAAAAAACGAATTATGTCCTACTATGGCCTACATCTGAATAAACAAAACCACACAAAATGATGATGATCCAAATTATAGCAATACTAAACTATAATAAACAGCAACAAACAAAAACAGGCATGCTACCCGCTTTACTAGAACTTATAGTCCACTTTAAAAGGCATATTTGTATCAAATATTAACATAAATGAATCTGAAATCGCCAGTGTGATGCAAGGCTATCCTCAAATGCATGGCATCTTTAAATAAAACCCATGAGAGGAGATTGTGACTTTGGTCAGGGAGATCAACAAAATCAAGGGACATTTGTGCCAAGATCTAAAAGACAGAAAACAACTAGGCTGAAAGGAAAAGATGAATCTCCCAAGCAGAGGAATCTCAAGATGTGAGACTTGCAAGGAGGGACTAAAGCAACTATTGAGCAAAGACTGGAAGGAAATGAATCTGGAGAGTAGGATAAGGTCTAAACCATAGTCTAAAAATAGTTTCATATCATATTAGGTTCAATCTGAAATTATCCTAATATTTTAAATAGAGGTGACATCATTTTTGCGTCTTAAAAAAGATCATCACAACTGCAATGTAGAAAATGCATTTCAAAGGTGTCAAAGAGAGAGAGAGAAGCTGCACAGTTAGGGGAAGTGAATATGGAGATGTGGCCAATGTTTAACTTTCTAGGAAATAGAGTCTGTGGGTCTTGTTGAGTGATCAAACACAGACTTGGCAAAGGAGGAGGAATCGAGGTCATCCCCAGATTCCTCACTTGAGAAGCACATTGCATCATTGTGGCATTCCCTAAAACCAGGGACAGTGGAAAGGGATCAGGTTAGGTGAGGGCATAATAAATTTCCTTTGGTGTCTGTTGAGTTCAAGGTATCTTAAGTTTCTGCTCTCTGTGTAGTATCCTGATATCAAAGACAATTTTGAAAATTTTTGAATAAAACCTAGATATTCTAGATCTTATGAGAATTGTGTTGACATACATTAAAAAATCCATGATACTCTCATTAACAAATGCTAATGTCTTGCTTACACAAAAACAACAAAAATGAAGAATTTCATGAAGCATTTTGAAAAAAGACGTGAAAGCAAACTAGAAAACAAAAAGGAAATTTTACTTTGCCTATGTGATCTACAAGGCCCCTCTTGTTCTGTCTTTTTTTTTTTTTTTTTTTTTTTTTTTTTTTTTTTGAGGAGTCTTGCTTGACTGTTACCCAGGCTAGAGTGCAGTAGCACGATCTCTCAGCTCAATGCAACCTCTGCCTCTCGGGTTCAAGCGATTCTCCTACCTTAGCCTCTGAGTAGCTGGGATTACAGGCATTCACCACCATGCCCGGCTAATTTTTGTATTTTTAGTAGAGAAGAAGTTTCACCATCTTGGCCAGGCTGCTTTCAAACTCCTGACCTTGTGATCCACCCACCTTGGCCTCCCAAAGTGCTGGGATTATGAGTGTGAGCCACTGTGCCTGGCCTGTTCTGTCTCCTCATTCCCAGCTCCTGTCTCTATCTGCCTCACATTTTATGTTTCAGAAAAAAAATAATAATTGTAGTTTCCTGGAATGCATCATGCTATTTCTTACTTAAGTGCTATTTTTTATATCTCCTTTAGCAGTGCTCTTTCTAGTTCCCAAGTTGCCTGTGTTATTGATGTGTGTCCTGTAAGATTAAGCAGAGGCAGACAGTTATGGAAGCTGATGAATCTGAAGAGTAAGATCAGATCCAGACCATGGTCTAAAAATGATTACACATGATATTAAGTTTAATCTGAAATTATCATAATATATTAAATAGAGGAGTTGACACCAGCTGCATGTTTTATAAGGTCGTCATGACTACATACAGTTCAGGTAGCTGAATTAGATCCTTCCCATCTATTCTTCTATTGCCCTTCACGCCTCCTCTTTCACAGTAAGACATTTAATACAGAGTTTTGCAATCATTTGTAATTATCTGTTTATATTTCTGTTGGTTTCACTCCTTTGTTGGAACATTGTGTCTTATTCAGGTTTATATTCCCAATCTTTAGCACAATAGCTGTTAAAGAGTTGATACATCTTAGATTCTCCAAATGGAATACTCAAAGTAACATTCCTCTTCACTACCTCATTATGAAGAGAATGAAAAACAAAACTAAGATAAGATGCAAGGCCAAAATGATTATCTTTATTACCAGAAAAGTTCATCAAGTTGTTAGATACTGATATATACAGGCAGAAGGCCTTACTAATGCCAAACTCTTAAATAAGAGATGTATCACTCCATCATGGGAAATACGGGACTGAGGGAGATTGCTGTAAACTTACAATGTGAAGGAGGTGAAGGAAATGAAGCAAGTTTGGCATTACATTAATTGAACTTCATTCACAGGAAAAAAAAAGACCATGCGTAGGCATATGTATTTTTAATTAACAGCCCTCAATAGTTATGTCGTATAATTGAAAACAAAACAGTAAGACTTGCCTAAAGAAAAAAGGGAAGACTTACTGTGGGGAGAGGAACAAGGTTACTGGAAAAGAAGGCTATAAAGATACCATCAACATTTCATTCCAATAGGTACTATTAATTTAAAATATGTATTAAGCTATTAAATATTAATTTTCTAAAATGACTTTCATTCCCTACATAAATTGAATTTCTTCACTGGTCAATCATGTATAGCAAATGTAACCCTCAAGCAGACTTATGCTTACAGTAATTATTTAATTTTAGAATTTACTGGTTTGTGTTTTTGCTGCCAACAAATGTCTTCCGCTTCTAAGAACCAATAAGGAATTCTGTTAATAAAATGAGTAACAAAAGCTGAAAATTATGAATCCAGCAACTTATAAGCTTGCTTAGCAACAATCTGGCATCCTGAAGCTTAATTTTGAATCAGTTAACCCTGAAAGGACTGCAAAATTAATTTTCATTGCAATATTTTAAAAAGGTTATCCATTCACATTTAAAACATTTTCCCTCTGTTATTTAATCTTTCATAGATTCTCTCAAGCATCAGATTACATTTGTTATATTTATATTTCCAAATATTTCTCAGCTAGAAAAATAAAAATTTTCCTTTAGATTGTAACTGACCAAAACACTTGGGTAAAATTAGCTTGCTGTGAAGAAAATATTTTGAAATTTAACATTTTTTTCTATTGAAGCATCTCACAGCTGGGGTAACTGTCAAGAAATAGTTCACTGAAGGCTATTTCATTATTTTACACAGAACCACAAGTTTAACGTCCTATATGAACATATGTTCTGAAAAACTCTTCAACTCTTTTGCCAACTGGAGACACATTGCTTAGAAACCAAATGAAGCTAGAGACATTTGTCCAAACCCACTATTTTAGCTGTCAAAACTGCATCTACCAGAACAAATTCTTCTTTTGTTGATTTTGAATGATGACAATAAAAAAATTCTATTTTACTTGTTCCTGCAATAAAAATATAAAGCTGAGATTTTATAAAACACTACGTTAAGTTTTAGATCAGGTTTATTTTTATAAAAGTTACTATAAGAAATGAATGAGGCATTTCTAAGATGTTGTTAGAAAACCTTTAACATGTGGATAAAAGGAAATTCATATATTAATATTTGAATTCCAAAAGACATAAATTTATATTAAATAAATATAAAATTGCATTTGAAACACTTAAAACTATGTTGTTGGAAAGATTTTGCAACCAAGTATTTACATAGCATAATAATTTGGTAAAGGCAATTTCTAGGTCAAAGTCTACATTTTCAAATTGTAAACAGTTTTGTTTTGTTTATTTAAAAAAAAAATAAAGGGTGTAGAGTTGTTCTATGGAGATTCCAGGAAAAAAATGAGAAACCCTATTAGCCTGTTCTCATGGTTCTAATAAAGACATACCCAACACTGGGTAATTTATGAAGGAAAGAGGTTTAACTGACTCACAGTTCCACAGGGCTGGGGAGGCCTCAGGAAACCTACAATCATTGCAGAAGGGGAAGCAAACACATCTTTCTTCACCTGGTGGCAAGAGAGAAAAGCAAAAGGGAATGAATCTTATAAAACCATCAGATCTCCAGATAACCTGCTCACTATTACAGGAATAGCATGAGGGAAACCACCTTCATGACATGATTCAGTTACCTTACACCAGGTCCCTACCACCACATATGGCGATTAGATTTGGTTGGAAACACAGCCAAACCATATCATTCCTTCCCTGGCCCCTCCCAAATCTCCTGTCCTCACATTTCAAAACACAATCATGCCCTTTCAATTGTCCCCCAAATTCTTAATTCATTCCAGTATTAACCAAAAATTCCAAGTTCAAGGTCTCATTTGAGACAAGACATGTCCCTTTCACCTATGAGCCAACAAAATCAAAAGCAAGCTAGTTACTTCCTAGATACAATGGGGTTACAGGCAATTGGTAAATACACTTGTACCAAATGGAAGAAATTGACCAAAACAAAGAGGCTCCAGGCTCCACACAAGAAATCCAACAGGGCAGTTATTATATCTTAAATTGCAATACAATTTTCTTTGACTCCATGTCTCACATCCAAATCACACTGATGCAAGAGGTAGGCTCCCACAGCCTTAGCTCCACTCCTACGGCTTTGCAGAGTAAAGCTCCCCTCTTAGCTGCTTTCACAGGCTGGTGTTGAGTGTCTGAGCTTTTCCAAGTGTATGATACAAACCATGTGGATCTGACATTCTGGGATCTGGAGGACAGTGGCCCTCTTCTCTCAGCTCCAATAGGCAGTGTCCAGTGGGGATTCTGTGTGGGGGTTCCAATGCCACATTTCTCTTCCACACAGCCCTAGCAGAGGGTCTCCGTGAGGGCACTGCCCTGAGAGCATACCTCTGCCTGGACACCCAGGCATTCCCATACATCCTCTGAAATCTAAGCGGAGGCTCCCAAACCTCAATTTTTGACTTCTGTGCAACAACAGGCCCGACACCACATGAAAGCCACAAAGGCTGGGGGTGTGTACCCTGAACCAATACCCTGAGCTATATGTTGACCTCTTTTAGCCATAGCTGAAGCTGAAGCATGGCTCAGGGCACCATGTCCCTAGGCTGCATAAAGCAGGGGGTTTCTAGGCCTGGCCCATAAAACCATTTTTCCCTCCTAGGCCTGTGATGGGAAGGGCTGCCATGAAGGTCTCTGACATGACCTGGAGAAATTTTCCACATTGTTTTGGTGAGTAGCTTCGGCTCCTAATTACTTATGCAAATTTCTGCAGCAGACATGAATTTCTCTCCAGAAATTGGGTTTTTCTTTTCTACTACATCTTCAGGCTGTAAGTTTTCCAGACTTTTATACTCTCTTCCTCTTGAAATCTTTGCTGCTTAGAAATTTCTTCTGTCAGATACTCGGAATTCTCTCTCTCAAGTTCAAAGTTCCACAGATCTCTATAGCAGGAGAAAAATGCCTCCAGTCTCATTGCTAAAGCATAGCAAGAGTCACCCTTATTCCAGTTCCCAAGATGTTCCTCATCTCCATCTGAGACTACCTCTGCCTGGATGTTATTGTCCATATCACTATCAGCATTTTGGTCAAAGACATTCAACAAGTCTCGGAAGTTTCAAACTTTCCCACATTTTCATGTCTTATTCTGAGCCCTCCAAACTGTTCCAACCTCTGCCTACTACCCAGTTTCAAAGTTGCTTCCACATTTTCAGATAACCTAGTAGCAGCACCCCACTCTCTGTGGTACCAATTTACTGTATTAGTTCATTCTCATACTGCTAATAAAGACATACCAGAGACTGGGTAATTTATAAAAGGGAAGAAGTTTTATTGACTGACAGTTCCACAGGGCTTGGGAAGCCTCAGGAACTTACAATCATGGCAGAAGGGGAAGCAACCATGTCCTTCTTTACATGGCAGCAGGAGAGAGAAGAAAGAGAGTTGAGCAAAAGGGGTAAGCCCCTTATAAAATCATCAGATCTTGTGAGAGCTATCACAAGAACAGCATTGGGGAAACTGCCCCCATGTTTCAATTATCTCCTACCAGGTCCCTCCCACCACATGTAGGGATTATAAGAACTACAATTCAAGATAAGATTTTGGTGGGGACACAACTAAACCATATCAGAAACAACTGCCACATTAAATAATGCTATAAAAAAATTTAACTCTGCTAAACCAGTATAAGGAAGCATACAATTTGTGGGATTCCATCACAGATAGATCTATTCTAAGTGCAAAATATCTGTTTAAGGGACTTACAAGGAAAAGAAGTCAATATTAAAAATAAGCTTTTAAAAATACAGCAATTTTTATCATTGGGGATGGGCTTCAGGTGCTCCCCAGGAACCTTTAGAGTAAGGTATAATCTTTTGTGATAAAGGATGTTTTTTTTAAAAAAACAGAACTATGTGTTCTTCCTGTTATAGGCTATAATATTTAATCTGTCTTAGTATAAACATGACCAAGTGAATTTTTACCTATATTAACTTATCTTTGTTGGAATTTCTTCTTCAGCAAAGCTTATGGCATTATGTTTAAGTTCTATAGGTCTCTGGTTGTTACAAGAAAAAAAGAAAAAATAATAAGAAAATATCCAAGAACCAAGAAACCATATAAACCAAGAAAAAAAAAGAAAGAAAGAAAAGAAGAGGAAGAAGAAGAAGGAGGAGGAGGAGGAGGAGAAAAAGGAGAAATATAATTAATTCCAAGTAAAACAGAAATATAGCCAAATAAACATTTTACTGGAAAATCTTACTTGGTTTTTATATGTATCAATGTGCATATTTTTATGTTAAAATGATCATACACAACTCTTAGGTGGTATGTTTTATTTGACAAACCATGTGCACTTTTAATTTGCCAAAAATATTAATGTTTAAAATCTACTAAACTGCCATGAAATATGCTGCTATGTGGCCATATCAGTTTTCTATTTTTGACAGAAATGTTATTTTTGATAGTTTATCAGTTTAAATATTAAAATCAACTTTAGTATTTATACTTCTTTGCTCACACTCTCACCAAACTGAAGAATTACATTTTTTTAACTTTTTATTTTGAAAGAATTTCAGACTTTTGCCAAAATGAAAAGTAGTTCAGTTTTTCCATAAATCTTGCATCCTAGTTCTCCTAATTTTAAATCTTAATGATGCAACAATATCCAAACCCAAAAACTGACATTGATGTAACATTAATCTACAATTCTTATTCAAATTTCACCATTTGTCCCACTAATGGCCTTCTTACAATACAGAACCAATACAACATTCCACACTGCATTTGTGGCCATGGCTCTTTATTCCTCTCCAATTTATGACAGTTCCTCAATATTCTTCATGATACTAACTCTTTAAAAATTACTAGTAAGTTATTTGGTAGACTTCAACTCAATTTCAACTGTTTTTACGTTTTCTTATTATTACATGGAATTTGTACATGGGGGAAGAATACCACAGTAGTGATTTCTGCCAAATTTCTGCACTGTAAAAACACTATGTTATCTTTGTCAGAAATAAGTATCTTTTATAGAGATTTTTAACATTGCATGTATGCTATTTCCTGTCATACTTTGATCCAACAATTGTAGCATCCACTGATTCTTCTTACCTGTAAAAATATTATTGAGGTATTTGTCTAATGGTAATTTTCTATTTCTATCATTCCTTTTACATTTACTAACTGATATTCTTCTATAAGAAGTTTTCTGCCTCCTTTCCTGATGCAATCATTTATTTACTTATAAACTCATAAACATCCATGAGTAGGGATTCATGGATATTATTTTATTGGTTATAATCCAGTATGAACATCATATCAATTTTGTTGCCAAAATTATCCCAGCTTTATCCCATTGGGAGTTACTTCAAATCATTTCTGTGTCTTTTCAATAATTTTCTATTACGTTTGAACACTTCCTTACTCTGATATCAAAATATTATGGACCCATCTTGCATGTTCTCTGTACCAGCCTTAGAATCAACAATTTCTCTAAACCAAGATTGGGAGCTAAACATATTCTGTCATTGTTTCTAAACCCCATCAGCAAACTGAGCAAGGAAAAAAAGCTTTGCATACTTACACAAACCTATCCATAAATCTAGATGTATTTTCATATCAGTCTACTCATACCTGTGTTTGTAATTAAAACCATGAATTCATTCTGATACCTCAAATTCTAATTCAACACCACAGGGTCCATTCTAGTCTTTCTTTTTCTCTTATTTAGAAATTCTTTCTCTTACTGTGACAAATCTGGCTCTCAACATCCACAATATATATACTTGTTTGTTTAGTCTTGGTAAACACATAAGATAGTTTCAGAATTGCTAACCAGATCCATCTGAAACACATTTACTAATCAAAATACAGTATCAACATGCAGTTTTTCTTATCCTTGGCATTCTACATAAAATATTGTTTTCAAATTCACATTCAAACGTTATTTTCCAAAATTACTAAGGTTAGTAGTTTTTCAACATTGCAGTGTGTTTATATTACTTATTCATAATTCAGTTCATTTGTTACTGCTTAAGTTCTTTTTTTAATTCTCCCCATATACTGTCGATTTCTGTTATTTCTTTAGTTTTTGATATGTGATACATTACCTTGGGTCTAAGTGAAAGAACTATACAAAAATGTATATTCAGAGAAGTGTAGTTAACATTCATCCTTTTAAATCCATTCTTATTTCTCCATATGTTTCACTTTGTTCTCCTGCACTCCTGTAACTAATCTGTTAGTGTCTGGTTAATGTTTTCTGCATTTCGTTTGTGCAAATGTGCACATATTTATTTTCTTTCATGCCCTTCATTCTTATATAATGGGATAGCATACAAGTGATATTTCATTTTTTCCCTAATACATCTTGGAGTTTATTCCATTCAAGTAATAGACTATTTCATTATTCTTTGTTATAGTTGTATTGTTCTCCATGGTGGATGTATCATAGGTTCAAGGCCCACTCCCCATGTACAGGTAATCAGCTTTTTCAATATTTGCAATGGTGTACAATGTTAAAATGAAAAGTTTTGTGAATATGTTGGGTTTTGTGTTGTTGTTGTTGTTTTATGTATTTATTTTCCTTTGTCTCTCAGGCTGGAATGCAGTGGCTTGATCTCGGCTCACTGCAAACTCTGCCTGCTGGTTTCAAGCAATTCTCCTGCCTCAGCCACATGAGTAGCTAGGACTACAAATGTGTGCCCTACTGATTTTGCATTTTTAGTAGAGATGGGTTTCACCATGTGCCCAGGCTTGTCTCAAAATCCTGACCTCAGATGATCTACCTGTCTCGGCCTCCCAAAATGTGGGCATTACAGGCGTGAGCCATCATGACTGGCCCACTAATTTTTTTTTAATATAAATCTCAAAAAGGATGAATTGCTTCATTTCTTGATCCAGTATACATTTTTAAGAACTTTAACACTCATAAGCAAATATTAGTCTATCCAAAAGTCATGGATATCTTTAAGTACTATATTGAACAGCTTAAATGGAGAGAAGAATGCAGACTACAAGAAAGTGATGGCAGAAATTATGAAGTTACTCAGTAAATTGCAAAGTAAAATTGATAGAAATGAGGACACAGAAGGAGAGATTAACACAAGGGGAGAAATGCTGATATAGAGGGTTGGTTATGCTTCTTCCTACAGAAATCCAAAAACAAATACACAGAGCCAAGATTATCATCAGCAATAACATACAATCAAATATGAGGATGAGACTGTTTCTGGGTCACAGAGAGAAAAAAAATTTAAGCACAGTGCAAGATAATAGTACTTCTTCATTTGTGACACCCCTGACCCCATTCTGCCCAGCACTAAACATGTGGAAAGTCCCCACTCAACCCATAGATTCTACACTGGAAAAAGTGAGATCAAGGTGAACACAGAAGAACCCAGAATACTCTAATACTGTGATTGTGGAGTACAATCTACTCATAATTCTAGCATGAAGCCCAAGAGACAAATTTAACAAAAATAATAACAATTGTAACCTCGCAAGAGAAAAGTAATAAAAAATATATAAATGGAGACAACTAAAAATGAAAATGTAGGTGTGATAAAATTGAGGCGTAGAATTTATTTTTTCTTCGTTTTTCTCATTTTCTTAATGATCTAAGTTGTCAGCTCTTTAAAGTAACTTGTTTAAAGTATAATACAATATTTGTAAGCTTCATAGTAATCACAATATAAAAACCTACAGCCTATTCATAAAAACATAAAGCAATAAACTTAAACTTATTACCAAAAAGAATCACATAATGACAAAGGAAAACAATAAGTAGGGGAAAGAAAAAAAGGAGAGAGGATTTACAAAACAAACAAGGTGGCAGTAGTAATAAGTCTTTACTTATCAATAAACAACACTGAACATACATAAATTAGATTATCCAATTAAAAGCCACAGAGTGCCTGCATGAGTAAAGAGATAAGAGCCAAGTATATGCTGACTACACAGAATTCAGTACTCTTATAAAAACACATCAACTAAAAGTGAAGAGGTGGAAAGTTATTTAATGCAACTGGAAACCAAAAAACAGCAGGGATTGCTATACCTATATGAGATAAAATAGATTACAAACCAAAGACTGTAAAAAGACATAGAGAAGGGCACCATATAATGACAAAGGAATCAACTGAGCAATAGAATATAATAATTCTAAACATATATGCATGTAACACCAGATCACCCAGATATATAAAGCAATATAAAGCAAATATTATAAGATCCAAGGGGAGAGTCAGACTACAGTGAAATAATAGTAGGGGGCATTAGCATTCTACTCTTGGTAATGACCAGACCAACCAGACAGAGAATTAACAATAAGAAACACTGGAGTAAATCTACACACTAAACCAGATAGGGCTAACTGACATTTATGGAACATTTCACTCAACTGCTACAGAATACACATTCTTTTCATTAGGACATAGAACATCTTCCAGAAGAGAACATATCTTTGCCCATAAAGCAAGTCTCAACAAATTCAAAAAAGTAAAAATCAAATCAAATGTCTTTTATAACCACAATAGATTAAAAGCAGAAATCAAGAGCATCTTCAGAAACTACACAACACATGGAAATTAAACAACATACCTCTGAATGACCAATGGGTCAATAAAGAAATTAAGAAGAACATTTTAGAACTTCTTGAAACTAATTAAAATGGAAATATTGCATACCAAAATTTATGGGTACAGCAAGACAGTAGTAAGAGGAATGTTTATAGCAAAAACATCTATCTCAAGAAAGTAGAGACTTCAAATAAACAACCTAAAAGTGCACCTCAAGGAACTATAAAACCAAGAACAAATCAAATCCAAAATTAGTAGAAGGAAAGAATAAAAATCAAAGCAGATATAAATAAAATTTATGAAGATGCAATGAAAAGGGAATGCTTATACACTGTTGGTGGGAATATAAATTAGTACAACTTTATGGAAAACACTATAGAGGTTTCTCAAAAAATTAAAAATAGAACTACCCTTTGATTCAGTAATCCAATTACTGGAAATATACCAAAAGGGAAAGAAACAATCTTTAAAAAGATGCCTGCACTTGTATGTTTATTGTAGCACTATTTGCAATAGCAAAGATATGGAATCAATCTAAGTGTCTACCGGCAGGACTGGATAAAGAAAATGTGGTGTATATATGCCATAGAATACTACTCAGCCTTAAAAACAGAATGAAGTCATGTCTTTTGCACCAAGATGGATAGACTTTGACTAACTCAGAAACTGAAAGTCAAATTCTGCATGTTTGCACTTATAAGTGGGAGGTAAACAATGGGTACACATGAACATAAAAGAATAATAGCAAAATAACAGAATAATATATACCATACACTGGAAACTATAAAAGTTGGGAAAAGGATGAGAGTTAAGAAACTACTATTAGGTACGATGTTCACTATTCAGGTGATGGGAACACTAAAAATACAAACCCTACGATTACACAATGTATGCACCTAAGAAACCTGTACTTGTACCCACTAAATATATAAAAAATTTTAAATAAACAAACAAAATTGATACTAAGAAAATAATACATAAAATCAACAAAACAGAATAAAAAACTGTAGCTAAACAAAGAAAAAAATTATATGACCCAAATAAATGAAATTGGAAATGAAAGAGGAGACATAACAACTGAAATCACATAATTAAAAAAAAAATCATTAGAGACCATTATGAATAGCTGCATATCAGAAAACGGGAAACCCTAGAAAAAATGGACAAATTCCTGGACATACACAGCCCACTGAGATTGAACCATGAAGAAACAGGAAACCTCAACAAACCTATAGAAGTAACAAGATAGAAGCCATGATAAAATGGCTTCCATCAAAGAAAGGCCCAGGACTTGATGACTCACTGCTGTATTCTAATAAACATTTAAAGAATTAACACTGATTCTACTCCAACTCTTCAAAAATATTGAAGAGAAGGGAATACTTTCAAAATAATTCTATGAGGCCAGTAGTTCTCTGATAAAATAACCAGATGAGAACACAACCAGATAAGAACACAACTAGAAAAGAAAACTATAGACCAAAATTACTTATAGACACAGATACAAAAATTCTCAGCAAACTACTAACAAACCAAACTCAACAACACATTAAAATAATTATTCACTGTAATCAAGTGGTATTCATCTTAGGAATGCAAGATGGGTTTAACATTTGTCAATCAATAAATGTGATATATCATATTATCAGAACCAAGAACAAAACAATTTGATTATTTTAATAGATGCTGAAGAAACATGTAATAAAATTCAGCATACTTTTAAATAAAAAACCTAATCAAACTGAATATACAAGAAAAATACCTCAAAATAAGAAATGTCATATATAACAAACCCATAGCTATGATAAGAATGAATGGCTTCCATCAAAGAAAGGAAAATTGAAAGCATTTCTTCTAAAATACAGAACAAGACAAAATGCCTATTTTCACCACTTTTATTCAACCTTATACTGGAATTCTGGACAGATCAATTAGCAAGAGAAATAAATGAAGGGCATTGGAAAGGAAGAAGTTGAATTAGCTTTGTGCACAGCGGACATGATTAAAAACATAGCAACACCTACAAACTCCACAAAACCATTTGGGAATAGTAAATGTATTCACTAAATTTGCAGAACACAAAGCCAACATACAAAAATCAGCAGCATTGATATACAGCCACAGCAAACAATCTGAAAAAGAAATCAAGAAACCAATCCCATTTACAATAGCTACAAAGAATATAAAATACCTAGGAATCAGTTTAATGTAACAAGTAAAAGATCTATACAAGGAAAATTATAAAACATTGATGAAAGTAATTGAAGATGATACAAAAAATGGAAAATATTCCATGCTCATAAATTTAAAGAGTGAATATTGTTAAAATGACAGTATTACCCAAAGTAATTTGCAGACGAAATGTAATCACTATCAAAGTACCAATGACATTCTTCACAAAAATAGAAAAAGTGTTAAAAATTAAAGAGATTCACAAAAGGTCCTAAATAGCAAAAGCAATCCTAAGCAAAAAGCACAGAACAATGCTACAAGCATCATACTACCTGACTTCAAAATTTACTACAGAACTACAGTGTCCAAATCCACATGATACTGGCATAAAAATAGACACAAAGACCAGTGAAGCAGAATAGAGAACCTAGAAAGAAATCCATGCATTTAGAGCCACTTACCTTTGACAGAGACACCAATAACATGCAATGGGGACAGGACAGTATCTTCAATTAATGGTGCTGGGAAAATAGGATGATTACATGTAGAAAAATGAAACTAGACCTCTGTCTCTCAAATCCACAAAAATCCAATAAAAAATATCAAAGGCTTAAATCTAAGACCTGAAACTATAAAACTAATAGAAGAAAACTTTGGAGAAATATTTCACAACTTTCATCTGGGCAAAGTTTTTGTGTGTAAGACTTCAAAAGAACAGGTAATTAAAGCAAAAGTAGTGTATTAGTCTATTCTCACACTATCTCACAGCTATAAGGAACTACCTGATACTGGGTAATTTGTAAAGAAAGAGGTTCAATTGTCTCACAATTACAAAGGCTGTACAGGAGGCATGATTGGGGTGGCCTCAGCAGTTGACAATCATGGTGGAAGATGGAGGGGAAGCCAGCATGTCTTACATGGCAGGCAGGAGAGAGAAAGCAAGACAGTGAAGGGGAAGAGCTATACAGTTTCAAACAAGCAGATCTTGTGATAACTCTATTATGAGAAAAGCAAAGCAGAAATCTTTCCCCATTGGTTCAATCACCTTCCACCAGGCACCTCCTCCAAGACTCCAACCAATTTTCATGTTGAATTACAATTCAAATATGCATTCATACATTTCAAAATGTAATTTTGCCTTTCCAACAGTCCCCTAAAGTCTTAACTCATCGTATCATTAACTCCAAAGTCCATGTCCAAAGGTTCATCTGAGACAAAGAAAGTCCCTTCTGCCTATGAGTGTGTAAAATTAAAAACAAGTAAGTTACTTTGAAAATACAGTGTGGGTACTGATATTGGGTAAATGCTTCCTTTCCAATGGGAGAAATTGACCAAAACAAGGGGGCTACCTGCCCCATGCAAGTCTGAAAAACAGCAGGACAGTTGATATGGTTTCGTTCTGTGTCCCCACCCAAATCTCATTGATTTCTACTCTCATAATTCCCATGTGTTGTTGGAGAGACATAGTGTGTGATAATTTGAATCATGGGAGTGGTTCCCCCAAACTATTCTTGGGATAGTGGGGAAGTCTCATGAGATCTGATGGTTTTATCAGGAGTTTCTGATTTTGCATCTTCCCCATTTTCTCTTGCTGCCACCATTTAAGAAGGGTCTTTAGCCTTCTGCCATGATTCTGAGGTCTCTCCAGTCAATCAAAATGGCAAGTCCAATTAAATCTCCTTTTCTTTCCAGTCTAGGGTATGTCTTTATCAACAGAGTGAAAACAGACTACCATGATAAATTGGTACCAGTAAAGTGGGGCACTGCTGAAAAGATACCTGAAAATGTGGAAATGACTGGAATTGGGTAACAGGAAGAGGTTGAAACAGTTTGGAGGGCTCTGAAGAAGAAAGGAAAATGTGGGAAACCTCACAACTTCCTAAAGACTTGTTAAATGGCTTTGACAAACATGCTGATAGTGCTATGAACTATAAGGTATAGGCTCAGATGGTCTCAGATGAATATGAGGAACTTGTTGAGAACTGGAGCAAAGGTGACTCTGGTTATGTTTTAGCAAAGAGACTGGCAGCATTTTGCTCCTGCCCTAGAGATTTGCAGAATTTAAAATTGAGAGAGATGATTTAGGGTATCTAGTGAAAGAAATTTCTCAGCAGCAAAGCATTCAAGATGTAACTTAGGTGCTGTTAAAGGCATTCAGTTTTATAAAGGAATCAGAGCATAAAAGTTTGGAAAATTCACAGCCTGACAACACAATAGAAAATAAAATCCCATTTTCTGAGGTAAAATTCAAGCCTGCAGCAGAAATTTGATTAATTAACAAGGAGCTGAATATTAATCCTCAAGACAAAGGGGAAAATGTCTCCAGGGCATGTCAGAGGTCTTCACAGCAGCCCCTCCCATCACAAGCCCAGAGGCCTAGAAGGAAAAAGTGGTTTTGTAGGCTGTGCCCAGGGTCTCTGTGCTGCTTTCAGTCTAAAATCTTGGTGTCCTGCATCCCAGCAGATCCAGCCATGGCTGAAAGGGACCAACATAGAGCTCAAGCTGTGGCTTTAGAGGGTGCAAGCACAAAGCTTTTGCGTCTTCCACATGATGTTAAGCCTGTGAGTAATTAGAAGTCAAAAATTAGGATTTGGGAACTTTTGTCTAGATTTCAGAAGATGCATGAAAATGCTTGAATGCCTAGGCACAAGTTTGCTGCAGGGGTAGGGCTCTCATGAAGAATCTCTGCTAGGGCAGTACAGAAAGGAAATGTGGGGTCAGAGCCCCCCAACAGAGTCCCTACTGGGGCATCACCTAGTGGAGCTGTGAGAAGAGGGCCATCATCCTCCAGACCCCAGAATGGCAGATCCACTGACAAATTGTACCATGTGCCTGGAAAAGCCACAGACACAACACCAGCCTTTGAAAATAGTCAGGAGGGAGGCCATACCCTGCAGAGCTACAGGGGTGAAGCTGCCTAAAACAATGCAAACCCACCTATTTTATCAGAGTGACCCAGATGCAAGGTGTGGAGTCAAAGGAGATCATTTTGTAGTTTTAAGAATTGACTGCCTTGCTAGACTTCAGACTGTAACTCCTTTGTCTTGGCCAATTTCTCCCATTTGGAATGAATGACAGTATTTACCCAATATCTGTATCCCTCATTGTATCTAGAAAGTAACTAGCTTGCTTTTGATTTTACAGGCTTATGGGTGGAAAGGAGTTGCCTTGTCTCAGATAAGACTTTGGACTATAAACTTTTGGGTTAATGCCGAAATGAGTTAAGACTTTGGGAAACTTTTGGTTTTGAAATGTGAGGATGTGAGATTTGGATGAATTAGTGGAATGGTATGGTTTAGCTCTGTGTCCCCACCAAAATCTCAGCTTGAATTGTACTCCTATAATTCCCATGTGTTGTGGGAGGGACAGATGGTGGGAGATAATTTGATTCATGGGGGTAGTTTTCCCATACTATTTTCATGGTAGTGGTCAAGTCTCACAAGATCTGATGGTTTTAGATGGAAAAACCCATATGGAAGCTGCCAAACTTCCATGTTGTTACCATGGAACATAACACCACATCGAAGCTGCCAAAACTTGGGGCTTGCACTCTCAGGGAGCAATTGCCTGAGATATACCTTGACCCCTATTATCCATGGTGGAGCTGGAGGAGCTTGGACACAGGGCACCATATGCTGGGCTTCATAGAGCAGTGGGGCCCTGGGCCAGGCCTAGGAAACCACTTTTCCCTCCTAGGCCTTGTGACCCTTGACGGCAGGGGCTTCGCAGAGGTTTCTAAAATGCCACGGAGGCATATTCCCCATTGTTTTGGCAATTAACATTTAGCTCTTCTTTATTTGTGGAAATTTCTGCAACAGGCTTAAATTTCCTCTTAGAATTTTTTTTCTTTTCTACCATATAGCCAGCCTGAAAATGTTCTAAATTTTTATGCTCTGCTTCTGATCTCGTTTGGCTGTGTCCCCACCCAAAATCTCAACTTAAATTGTAACAATCCTTATGTTACCTTAAAGGTGGGGCCAGGTGGGGATAATTGAATCATAGGGGCAGTTTTCCCCATACTGTTTTCATGATAGTGAATAATTCTCATGAGATCTGATGGTTTTATAAAGGGGAGTTCCCCTGCACAAGCTCTCTTGTCTGTTGCCATGTAAGACGTGACTTTGCTCCTCATTTGCCTTCTGCCCTGATTGTGAGGCCTCCACAGCCACATGAAACTATGAGTCCTTTAAACCTCTTTTCCTTTATCATTTACCCAGTTTCAGGTATGTATTTATTAGCAGCATGAGAACAGAGTAATACAGCTTCCTTTTTAAATATAATTTTGTTTCAGGTCATTTATTTATTTATGCAAATGAGTTAGGCTTTTAGACGCAACTAGGCCACATCTGGAACACTTTGCTGCTTAGAAATTGCATCCAAGAGATATACTAAATCAAGCTTGTCCAAGCCATGGCCCACAGGCCACATGTGGCCCAGGATGGCTTTGAAGTGGCCCAACACAAATTAGTAAACTTTCTTTAAAAACGATCAGGTTTAATAAATTTTTTTTTCTCTTTCTTAAGCTCATCAACTCTCATTAGTGTTAGTATATATTATGTGTCAAGACAATTCTTCTTCTTTTAATGTGGTCCAGGGAAGCTGAAGAATTAGACACCACTTCCTTAAATCATCTCTCTAAAGTTCAAAGTTCCAGAGATCCCAACAGCAGGAGCACAATGCTGCCAGTCTCTGTGCTAAAGCATAGCAAGAGTGACCTTCACTCCAGTTCCCAATAAGTTCCTCATCTTCATCTGAGACCTCCTAAGCCTGGACTTAATTGTTCATATTACTATTAGCATTTTGGTTAAAACCATTCAATAAGTCTCTAGGAAGTTCCAAATTCCTGTCTTCTAGTGATCACTCCAAACTCTTCCAACCTCTGTGCATTACTCAGTTTCAAAGCTGCTTCCATATATTCAGGTATCTTTATAGCAATGCCCCACTTCTCTGGTACCAATTTTCTGTATTAGTCCATTCTCACACTGCCATAAGGAACTTCATGGGACTGGATAATCTACTAAAAAAAAAAAAAAAGAGGTTTAATTGACCCACAGTTCTGCACCCTGCACAGGATGCATGGCTCAAGTGGCCTCAGGGTACTTAAAATCACGGTGGAAAGAGAAGGGGAAGCCAGCACTTCTTACATGGGCAACAGAAGAGATATCAGGAGTGAGAGCAAGTGAGCAAGAGAGAGAAAGAGAGAAGAGAGAGCTAGAAAGAGAGAGAAGTGATAAAAGAGAAGGAGGAAGTGCTACACACTTTCAAATAACCAGGTCTCCTGACAACTCTATTATAAGAACAGCAATGGGAAACTCTACCTCCATGATTTAATCACCTCCCACAAGGTCCCTCCTCTAACAGTAGGAATTGCAGTTGGACATGAGATTTGGGTGGGGATAGAACTAAATCATATCAAATAAACAAATGAAATTACATCAAGCTAAAATTTTTCTCTAGCAAAAACAATAAACAAAGTGAGGAGATAATCCATGAAATGGGATAAAATATTTGCAAACTCTTTGACAAGGGATTTATAAACAGACTATATAAGGAGCTCAAAGAACTAAATTGCAAAAACAAATATTTAATTAAAAAATAAGCAAGAGATTTGAGCAAATATTTCTTTAAGAAAGACATATAAATGGCCAACACATAGATTAAAAAATCTCGATATTACTAGTAATGACAGAAATGCAAATTTAAACAATGGTGAGATATTATCTCACTTCATTTTAAATGGATTTTATCAAATATTTTACAAAATTTTATAAATAACAAATGCTGATGAGGACGTGGAAAAAGGGGAACCCTTCCATACTGCTGGTGGGAATGTAAATTGGTACAGATAGTATGGAGAACAGTAGGGAGGTTACTCAAAAAACAAAAATAGAGCTATGATATGATCTAGCAAATTCACTACTGGGTATAAAGAAAGGAGGTCAATATCTTGAAGAGATATTTGTACTTCCATGTTTATTGCAGTGCTGTTTACAGTATCTGAAATATGGAATCAACGGATGTTCACATCAATGGATAACATAAAGAAAATGTGGTATGAAACACAAGTGGACTTTCAGCCATAAGTAAGAATGAAATCCTGTCATTTGCAGCAACATGGATGAAACTGGAAGTCACTATGTTAAGTGAAATAAGTCAAGCACAGAATGACAAACACCGTATTTTCAGACTCATGTGGGGCTAAAAAAACTGTATCTCATGAAAACTGAGTAATTGTTGGTTACCAGAGCCTGAGAAAGGTGGGTGGAGGATGCATGGAAGTTAATTAATGTAACCAAATATACGGTTTAATGAAATGAATAAGATCTATTGTCCAGTAGATCAGTAGAGTGAAGATAGTCAACATTATTCTATTGCACTTTTCAAGTTGCTAGAAGAGGATAATATGAATGTTCCTAGCATAAAGCAAAGCTAAATATTCAAGGTGATAGATACTCCAAATACATTGATTTGATCTTTACAGATTATATGAATGTATTAAATTGTCACATGTACCCCCAAAACACACACCTCTATTATGCATCAAAACAACAACAACAACAGAACCATGGGTGACAGAAGCAAGTAATGTTATTAAGACATGTGCAGAGTTTTGAGGGTTATTAGTGTTTTCTGATTCTTGTATTTGCTGAGCTCATTATTTTTAAAAAATAAGAGAGGCAGTGAGGAAGGGAGGATAAGTGGAGGAGAGAGAGATGTTATTTTTCATTTAGCATTTCATCCAATCTAAGAGGTAATAATTTAGCCTGACACAGTAGGGGAAACAAAGTTTTTTTTCTCCCTAATATTAGTCAATATATGATAATATTATAATACTCTCAAAATATTGACTTGTCAAATTGTTGCTTAAGTATCTTATTAAAGTGCTGGATTGCCTAAACTAGTATCAACATTTTATTTTAAAAAATGGGTTAGAAAGCACATTTTCCAACCAGAATACAGTGTACTAATGAACACTTCTAATTAAATGTAAATGTTTTCTTAGATTTGCCAGTAAATTTAATGAACTTCCCACACATCTACCATATTATTTCTGCATTATCAAATGCAATCCAGTATCCTACAACTAAAAGTTAGCTCAAAATTTGAGGTTTAATAAAATTATGCACCCATAAAATACTTTAACATTTTTTTAAAATCATTCTTCCAAGAGAAATGCAACTATTACTTCTGTTTTCATTACAGGCTGATAATATTATTCCTACGAGGGAGTGAGAAAATTAGAAGCTTAATTCCTGCTAAAATATAGGTTAACAATAATGCATAAACCTATTTAAATTACTTGAATAATGTTTTTTGTCGACTTGTTGTATTAGTCCATTTTTATGCTGCTGACAAAGGCATACCTGAGACTGTGTAATTTATAAAGTAAAAGAGGTTTAACGGACTCACAGTTCCAAGTGGTTGGGGAGGCCTCACAATCATGGTGGAAGGTGAAAGGCACTTCTTACACAGCCACTGAGAGAGAGAATCAGAGCCAAGTGAAAGGTCTTTTAAAAGCATCAGGTCTCATGAGATTTAATCACTACCACCAGAACAGTATGGGGGAAACCATTCCATAATTTAATTAAATCCTACCCTGTCCCTCTCACAATATATGTGAATGTGGGAGCTAGAATTCAGAATGCAATTTGGGTGGAGACAAACCAAACCATATTGTTTGTTTTCCTCCAATTGTTTTGTTTTTAAAAATAAAGTACATTTATGATTGTAGGTAGTTCTGTGCATTGTATTATTAGGACGCTCAAAAATACATCAAATTGGAACTCCTTATAGACACTCAATATGATGTGACGTGTATATACATTGAACCAGGTTATTTAAAACAGTATTAGAAAGTTTAGGTTTCTAAGAGTTTATTTTAGAGAATTTAATTTCTGCTTAGTGAAGAAAATGTTGTCTCTGTATGAAAGCTGGAATATAGTAATACAAGCTTTTTACTGACAAAAAAGACACCAATGGGGTGAATTCACAATCTTTGGTTTGTGTCCACAGACTCAATCACTTCTTTTCTTATATATACAAATGTACCTCATAATTCATTTAATCTCATAATTTCTTGTCATTTAATTTCATTGCCAAAACATGTCACAATTCTGAATAAATCTATTTTTTAAATACTTTGAAAATATACTAATTCTCAATGTATTTTTAATATATTTTAATATACACTCATATAAACAATTATTTTCTTTCTTTCTTTCTTTCTTTCTTTTTTTGCATGTGTCTGCTTTTCTTTTTTTCTTATTTATTTTATTTTACTTTAAGTCCTGGAGTACATGTGCAGATCTCGTAGGATTGTTACATAGGTATACACATGCCATGGTGGTTTGCTGCCTCCATCTATGCCTCACCTACCTTATTTATTTATCCTAATGTTATCCCTCCCCAATCCCCCCAGCCCCCACTATCCCTCTCCTGGCCCCAAAACCCCCAACAGATCCCAGTGCATGATGCTCCCCTCCCTGTGTCCATGTGTTCTCATTGTTCAACACCGACTTATAAGTGAGAACATACTGTATTTGGTTTTCTGTTCTTGTGTCAGTTTGCTGAGAATGATGTTTCCAGATTCATCCAAGTCCCTGCAAAGGACATAAACTCATCCTTTTTTATGGCTGCATAGTATTCCATTGTATATATGTGCCACATTTTCTTTATCCAGTATGTCATTGATGGGCATTTGGGTTGGTTCCAAGTCTTTGCTATTGTAAGCAGTGTCACAATGAACACGTGTGCATGTGTCTTTACAATAGATCAATTTATAATCCCTCAGTAATGGGATTGCTGGGTCAAATGGTATTTCTATTTCTAGATCCTTGTGGAATCGCCACACTGTCTTCCACAATATTTGAAATAATTTACACTCCCACCAGCAGTGTAAAAGCATTAATATTTCTCCACATCCTCTTCAGCATCTATTGTCTTTGGATTTTTTAATGATTGCCATGCTAACTGGCATGTGATGATATCTCAGTGTGTTTCTTGGCCACATAAATGTTTTCTTTGTCTTCTTTTGAAAAATGTCTGTTCATATCCTTTGGCCACTTTTTGATGGGGTTATTTTCTTCTTTTATATTTGTTTAAGTTTTTTTGTAGATTCTGGATATCGGCCCTTTGTCATATGGGTAGCTTCCAAAAATTTTTTCCATTCTGTTGGTTGCTGGTTCACTGTAATGATTGGTTCTTTTGCTGTGCAGAAGATCTTAAAATTAATTAGATCCCATTGTCTATTTGGGCTTTCCTTGCCATTGCTTTTGGTGTTTTAGAAAAAAAATCTTTGCCTATGCCTATGTCCTGAATGGTATTACCTAGGTTTTCTTCTAGGATTTTTATGGCGTTAGATCTTATGTTAAAATCTGGAGACAGATCCAAGATGGCTGATCATTAGCAGCTCGGGACTGTGGCTCCCAGTGAAAGCACAGAAAACAAGAGGACACCACATTTTTAGACAAATTTTTGCTGCTCACTGACCAGGAGATTCCCAGCAGAGGAGCCCCACGGGTCACCACTGCGACTCTTGTGGCCAGCGTGGTCATTTTGCTGGTGTCTTGGCATGGCAGTTTTTGGTGCAGTAAGAAAAGCACCATCAATCTTAACGCCATTGTTTTAGCCAACACAGTGGGTTGCTCAGATTCCAGTGCTGGTGAATCAATAAATTGGACGTCCACTCAGAAGCCTAATTAGAAAGGTGGTAATTACAAACACGACAGATGGATAAATTTATAATGAAGGGAAGAAACCAGCCTAAAAAGGCTGAGAATACCCCAAATCAGAATGCCTCTCCCTCTACAGGGGATTACAGTTCCTCATCAGCAACAGAACAAGGCCTGATGGAGAAAGACTGTGTTCCATTAACAGAGGCAGGCTTCAGAAGGTGGACAATAAGAAACTTCTGGGAGTCCAGTTTCAGCTTTCTGCATGTTTCTAACCAGTTTTCCCAACACCATTTATTTAACAGGGAACCCTTTCCCCATTGCTAGTTTTTGTTCAGTTTTTCAAACATCAGTTGATTGTAGATGTGTGGCATTAATTCTGAGGCCTCTGTTCTGTTCCATTAGTCTATATCTCTGTTTTGGTACCAGCACTATGCTGTTTTGATTACTGTAGCCTTGTTGTATAGTTTGAATTTAGGTAGCATGATGCCCCAGCTTTGTACTTTTTGCTTAGAATTGGCTTGGCTAGGCAGTCTCTTTTTTGGTTCCATATGAAGTTTAAGGTGGTTTTTTTCCAGTTCTGTGAAGAAGGTAGTCTGATAGGGATAGCATTGAGTATGGCCATTTTCACAATATTGATTCTTCCTAAACATGAGCATGGAATGTTTTTCCATCTGTTTGTATCCTCTTTTATTTCCTTGAGCAGTGGTTTGTAGTTCTCCTTGAAGAGGTCCTTTACATCCTTTGTTAGTTGTATTCCTAGGTATTTTATTCTCTTTGTAGCAATTGTAAATGGCAGTTCATTCTTGATTTGGCTCTCCTTAAGTCTGTTGTTGGTGTATAGGAATGATTGTGATTTCTGCACATTGATTTTTGTATCCTGAGACTTTGCTGAAGTTGCTTATCAGTTTAAGGAGATTTTGGGCTGAGATGATGGGGTCTTCTAAATATGATGTTATCTGCAAATAGAGACAATTTGACTTCCTCTTTTCCTAATTGAATACCTTTTATTTCTTTTTCTTGCCTGATTTCTCTGGTTAGAACTTCCAATACTATGTTGAATAGCAATGGTGAGAGAGGGCATCCTTGTCTAGTCCCAGTTTTCAAAGGGAATGCTTCCAGTTTTTGCCCATTCAGTATGATATTGGCTGTGGGTTTGTCATAAATAGCTTTCATTATTTTGAGATACATCAGATTGATACCTAGTTTATAAAGAGTTTTTAGCATAAAGGGCTGTTGAATTTTGTTGAAGGTCTTCTCAGCATCTATTGAGATAATATTGTGGTTTTTGTCTTTGGTTCTGTTTATATAATGGATTATGTTTATAGATTTGCATATGTTGAATCAGCCTTGCATCCCTGGGATGAAGCCTACTTGATCATGATGGATAAGCTGTTTGATGTACTGTTGCATTTGATTTGCCAGTATTTATTGAAGATTTTTGCATTGATGTTCATCATGGATATAGACCTGAAATTTTCTTTTTTAGTTGGTTCTCTGCCAGGTTTTGGTATCAGGATGATATTGGTCTCATAAAATGAGTTAGGAAGGATTCTCTCTTTTTGTATTGTTTGGCATAGTTTCAGAAGAAATAGTACCAGCTCCTCTTTGTACATCTGGTAGAATTTGGCTGTGAACCCATCTGGACCTGGACTTTTTTGGTTGGTAGGGTGTTAATTGCTGCCTCTAATTCAGACTTTGTTATTGGTTTATTTAGGATTCAGCTTCTTCCTGGTTTAGTCTTGGGAGGGTGTAAGTGTTCAGGAATGTATCAATTCTTTCTAGATATACTGGTTTATGTGCATAGAGTTGTTTGTAGTAGTCTCTGATAGTAGTTTGTATTTCTGTGGAATTGATGGTGATATCCCCTTTATCATTTTTACTCCATCTATTTGATTCTTCTCTCTTGCCTTTTTTATTAGTCTGGCTAGGAGTCTATCTACTTTGTTGATATTTTCAAAAAGCCAGCTCCTGGATTTATTGATTTTTTGAAGGTTTTTTTTGGTGTGTGTCTCTATATCCTTCAGTTCTTCTCTGATCTTAGTTATTTCTTGTCTTCTGCTAGCTTTTGAATTTGTTTGATCTTGCTCCTCTAGCTCTTTTAATTTTGATGACTGGGTGTCAATTTTAGATCTTTCCTCAATTCTCATATGGGCATTTAGTTCTATAAATTTCCCTCTAGACGCTGCTTTAAATGTGTCTCAGAGATTCTGGTACACTGTATCTTCTTTCTCATTGGTTTCAAAGACTGTCTTTATTTCTGCCTTCATTTCATTTTTTATCCTGTAGTCATATAGGAGTAGGTTGTTCAGTTTCCATGTAGTTGTGTGGTTTTGAGTGAGTTTCTTAAACCTGAGTTCTAATTTGATTGCACTGTTGTCTGAGAGACTAGTTGTTATGATTTCCATTATTTTGCATTTGCTGAAGAGTGATTTACTTCCAATTACATGGTCAATTTTAGAGTAAGTGCAATATGGTGCTGAGAAGAATGTATATTCTGCAGATTTGGGGTGGAGGGTTCTATAGATGTCTATTAGGTCGCTTAATCCAGATCTGAGTTTAAGACCTAGATATCCTTGTTAATTTTCTGTCTCATTGATCTGTCTAATATTGACAGTAGAGTGTTAAAGTCTTCCACTATTATTGTGTGGGAGTCTAAGTCTCTTTGTAGGTCATTAAGAAATTGCTTTATGTATCTGAATGCTCCTGTGTTGGGTTCATATATATTTCTGATCATTAGCTCTTCTTGTTGCATTGATCCTTTACCATTACATAATGCCCTTCTTTGTCTTTTTTGGTATTTGTTGGTTTAAAGGCTGTTTTATCAAAGACTAGGATTACAACCTTGGCTTTTTTTTCCCTCTCTGTTTGCTTGGTAAAACTTCTTTTATCCCTCTATTTTGAGTCTATGTGTGTCTATGCATGTGACATGGGTCTCCTGAATACAGCACACTGATGGGTCTTGACTTTTTGTCCAATTTGCCAGTCTATGTCTTTTGATTAGGGCATTTAGCCCACTTACATTTTAGGTTAATATTGTTATGTGTGAATTTGTTCCTGCCATTTTGATGCTAGCTGGTCTTTTTGCCCATTAGTTGATGCATATATTTGAGCCTGTTGTATTAGTTGCCTACTAGAATTACATCTGCAAGAGTTAATACATTGCCTTCATTTATTGACTTAAATGTTTGCTCATTCATTAATTTGTTAAACAGTCATTTATTGAATGAGAAAAGGCATGATAGCATGTTTAAATATATATATATATTATAAATAAAAGGTAAATAAAATATGGTTGAGTTGGCATACCTTCTTCAAAATTACTTTCAGTATAAAACATTTTTGGAAGAAAGACATCAACAGCTAAACAGCAACAAAGCAATGATAATAATAATGATAAAGTTTAATTACAGGCCTGTACCACCTAAAAGTCATCCATGTCATAACCTATTTGAAAAGAGAATGTTGGATGAAATTTATTCTTACAGTCCTTCCATCTTTTTCATTGTCTCATAACTGTTAATGTCACTTACATTCAGTGCTGGCTGGTAAAAATAACAACAAAGAAATATTCAAAAGCCCATTGGTAAAGGTTGAGAAGCATGGAATGAGCCTCGCTTTCTTTGTTATGTGACTATGTTCTTCCCAAAGAATCTGCCATGTATTGAAGAATAAATTATTGTCACTATTTGTTACATACAGTCTCCTTCCCAGTCCTCTATAAAGATCCCTTTTTCTATCTTTTCAATGCCAAAAACATTGTGTCTAAGGACTAATTTCCTCCCTAGTCTTTATTTTGGCTATGGAGAAAACAAAAACTGCCATAAAAAATTACGATATGCCCTCTTAATTCTATTTCATGAACACATTCTTGGTGACAGAAATGTGTAAATACCTGAATTTGTTATTGAAACACCTGTTCCTTGCCATACAGGAAGCTAATGATTGAGACAAGGAGTATTCCCCAAGTAGAAGGCTTTCACTGGGTGCTGAAACCTAAGCTATAGAAGATTAGCCTCAAATCTATATCCTTGAGTGACTAATGTTAGGGGTTTACATAGCAGGAAAGGAATGTAACTAGTATGGGAAAACAGAAATGGGGTGGTGGGTAAAGAAGTCATCATGATGGATGAGGGATCTGGATGCAATAATCTGATGATTCTTAGTTCTTTGATACTTTCTGAGAGGACCTGGTTCTTCTCCTGAGGAAGAAACTCAGATAGAGCAAATACGAATTTCAAGCTTTTAGACCAAAATAATCAATTTCTATGTTTATCTCAAGAAACTGTTTATGAGACAATTGGGCTGTTTTCAAACTGAGGGAAATACTATTGAGTACCATATGTATAGAGTACAGTATAAATTTGAGGGAGTTGTACAATTGGTTAGAAAAAATTACGTGGGGCAATAATATGAATAGCCATAAAGAATATTCTTAACTTGGTAGGCTCAGGAGAATAAAGAAAGTTTTCAGACAGAGACAAATGTTGTTTGGAACTGTACATTAGAGAAATGTAACTTTTTGCCCTCTAAAGTCTTATATATATATGAGCCTGGCTTGCAAAATAACTGAAAAGAAAAGTGACACATCATTTTGGGAGATCAGTCAGGATACCTGAAGTGTGAGCAAATATGGACCTGGACTCTTCACTTTATTTCAAGGCTTATTGTCCTCAGACATTTCTGAAGTCACCTGAAGCACCAACCCCCTGGTGAGCCAATTAAGCATGAATGGCCCAGCTACAGAGGACAGGATGCTGGAGAGGAACCTGACACTGCCCACCTCCCCAAAACCATTGCTCTTGATGGTTGACAATGTCGGCTTTGTTCCAATTCAGTCTTTTCTATGGCAAATTCCTTTTTTTTTTTTTTTGGCAGGGGGTGGGCTGTCACGGCACCTATCTCTTCTTTTATAGTGTCAAAAGTGTTGCTGCAAGCTAGAGATATTATTGGATGGAATGAGCATTTGGCCCAGAAATCAGCTATGCAATTCAGAACAATGTGGTTTCATCTATTCTTAGAGGCAAAAAGGAAGCAGAGTTTAAGAATTTCTCTCTTTGTTGGAGGAACATATTTGCATAAAGCCTCAGCATTTGTCTTCCAGGCACCTTCCCTGCCCTGTACTTAAGCTATTTTTTTGCTCTTCTCCACCATGTCAGGAGTTCTTATAGCCCTGCAAATACAGAGTACATTTCTATGCAGGAGTATTTTTCTTTTTCCTTTTAAAAGGCATCTTACTAGGCTAGGACTCCAATTCATGGAATCCCTAACTTAATGAGTCCACTCACCCTCCTGAGACATCTTTTTGTCCTAAACTCAATTCCAAGCTTCGAGTTAAAGCCATAAAAAGAATACTAGATCTGAGGGATCCAAAGACAGGCAACAATGGAAGTCAAGGGGCACAGTATAGGTGAGCATGAGTTATTCCTGCTAATTAGCTTCCCCCCCAATTTCATGAGTAGAGTTTATGCTAGTATTCATGGCATAAACAAGGTCTGGGGAACTCATTATGACAGCATAAGGGAAAGACAGTGTGTGGGTGAGTGTGGATAATTCCCACCCTCTAGACCTCCTGTTAACATGGATGAAAGCCACATTATCAACCATAGGCAGAACCCTACCAAGGTTACCAGGACATGGGGATATAAGGACAGAAGAAGGAAGGGGGACATCATTGCTTTCTCTCCTGGACACAACTTGGGTCTTCATTGGGAAGAAAAAGAAACTAAGAGACATCTCTTTTGCCTTCTTTCCAGAAGGGTAACCAATCATCCTCAATCGGTACTTCTCTTGAATACCTCTTGAATCACTGGGACTCCTTTGAAGAAACATCACCACCACCACCACCAACAACAACAAAAACCTTCTCTTCCCTTTTTGCTCTTCTGACCCTTTGTGGATGGGTAATTATGTTGCTGTGCCACAGGACACTCCCCTCTGATGCATCCCCCCAAGCTGGGAAAAGCTTATTTCCCCTAACCTTAAATGGCTTGGCTTTAAATTGAGTTCAGGGAAACCCAGAAGCCTGACATGCTGGCAAAAGGGTAAAAGTTTTTAACCAGTCAGACTTCTGGTCTCTCTCTTTCTGTGCAAACTGGTAAAAGGAATGATAAAGATCATTGTTTGTATCCTCTGTAATTAATGGGAAACAAAAGATTTGTGAGGTTAGTCTTAAATTGTACTGAATCTGTTGTACTTTGTACTTTGTGTGTCCTTCTGTATGATTGTCATAAGAAAAAATACCCTAGAATAGAACATGGGTCAAGGACCCCATAAGCCCACTGTTCAAACCAGACCAGCAAACTGGTTAGTAATAAACTTTGCTGCAGGTCTCCATCTTGTATTATACCCTTGCAGCCTGACCTTGTAACCATGCAATATTTTCTTTTGGTCTCTGCCATTTTACGATGGCAGTTTGGGTCCAATCCTGGCTTAGGAAATTGGTACTTTCTGGTTATCTGTGTTGCTTTTTTCCATTTGCTGAGTCTCTTTCCCTCCATGAATAACTTCCAGCTTCCTTTCTTAAATCTTCCTTTATCTGAGCTAACTTTAAAGAATGCAGACTGTTTACAATAGCAAAGACCTGGAATCAACCCAAATGCCCATTGATAATAGACTGGATTGGAAAAATGTGGCACATATACACCATGGAATATTATGCAGCAATCAGAAATGATGAGTTTGTGTCGTTTGTAGGGACATGGATGAATCTGGAGAACATCATCCTCAGCAAACTGACACAAGAACAGAAAATGAAACACCACATATTCTCACTCATAGGCGGGTGATGAAAAATGAGAACACATGGACACAGAAAGGGGAGTACTAAACAGTGGGGTCTATTGGGGGGAAAGGGGAGGGCCAGTGGGAGGGGGAGGTGGGGAGGGATAGCCTGGGGAGAAATGCCAAATGTGGGTGAAGGGGAGAAGCAAAGCAAAGCACACTGCCATGTGCATACCTACGCAACGGTCTTGCACACTCTGCTCATGTACCCCAAAACCTAAAATCCAATAAAAAATTAAAAAAAAAAAAGAATGCAGACTTTGTAAAAAACTGCTTACCATCTCTTTGAAAATACCTTGTACATTTGCAGTGAAGTCATAACCTTAGTTGAGGCTTGTTGGATTCACCTGTGAGATTACTTTTTGTGACATTCAGAAGTCAGAAGTACTGGCCGTTTAGTATGGCTAGAGTAAGGTAACAAAGGATTTAAAAGGATTTTCTTAAAGAGCACTGTGGTAAAAGTCAGCATAACTAAAAGTGGATATCTAATCTCCAGGTAGATTCAAAAGGCTTATATTTTGTTTTGTTTTGTTTTCCTCTTCTTGGATCTTCTTCTCTGGAAAAGGTTTTTTTTCTCAGTAGACCGAATTATTTTTCTCCATTTTGTCTTGCCACTCTTAGTGCACACATGAGAGGCCCTAAGATAACTTCTAAAAGCATGGAACTCTTTGAGAAAAACAGTGAAGACACCATTGACCCCATTTTAGAAAAAAAAAAAAACCCACCCAAACCCAAAATTCAAACCTCTGCTTTCCACATAGAACCCAGGAATTAAAAGTGAATTGATTCCCTCAAAATTCGTTTTTGTCTTCCATTTATGCCTGTTTGTTAGGCCCTGGAAATTGCATGCTTTCCTAGCCCTGCTACTTGAAGGGCTCCACCTTGGGACCATTAATTCAATTAGGAGTTTGGCAAATGAAAAATCTTATAATTACTTGATCTTCTTCTGTCTGGCTGTGTAATCATGTATGTTATGTGTGTGATCTTTATTAAAAAAAAGCTCTACATAATTGGCCTAACCAAAAATAAGCATTTATATCAATATTTTTGAAGAAAAAATAAAAGGTGTAATGCCTTTTAATACATGCGACTTTAATGTCTGAGAAATGAAAACAATTTGAAAGATTATTTGGAAAATACAAATGTCTTCAAAATGAAAATATGTGGTCTAGATTATGCAGGTCAGATACTAGGTTTGCTAAATGTTATAATCTATTTATTTGACTTTTGAGAAATATTCAACTTACCTGCTTTACAATTTGGTTAGGCCTGGAGACAAATGAAATTAACCACACCCATAACTGTGTTGGAAAGAGTCAGAGCTTAGCTGCAGCTAGTACATAATTAAAGTAACTTACCAGACATTACCTTAAAATTTAAAACGGCTAAGTGTTACCGTTATAACATGTAACTGAGACTACTGAAAATAGACTTGCATGCAAGGTATGCAAGGAAAGTAAAATGTGGGTTTTATTTTAAAGATTATAAGAAGGCATATAAGTTTTTGCCTAGTTAGGGAGTGAAGAATTGTTTCAAATTAAATAAGCTAAAGATAATGGCTTAAACAAGTGGTAGAATGTTTGTTAAAATAATCTCGTAAATGAAACTCTGTGTGTGAACATACTAACAAAAATATATAAAGGGTTATCAAAAATTTACAAAAATCTCACCTAATGGTCAAACTTATTAATATTGGATGGAATTATATTTAAAATTTCAGTAAAAATTGGGGTTGACATTAACAGTAGACTAATGCAAGGGTGAAATTTGGTTTTCTTTCTCTGAAACAGGGTTTTAATGTAATATTTAAGAAAGATTGTTCATAAAGCTAAGTCTTCTTTGTTAATAAGTAAAGGATTTTTCCTTCTTTTAAAACTTTTTAGTCATCATTTTCACTAAAATAAATGACATACAGTAATTTGGAATTCTGTTTTATAATATCAAGTATTTACACCTTTAACCTCTTTGGTAGGCTTCCCAGAATCAAACTTCAGCTTCAGAAACTCTTTTCTGACCCCTCACTTTTGGATGCTCCAGACATCTGGAGCATCCAAAAGAGAAGTAATCAAGATTATTTGATATGTTTGGTTACATGGAATTGCAAAAAGATAAGGTTTAATCTTCCTCAGATTGTATTTTAATGAATATTATTATTATATGTTCAAAAATTATACGGTTCTAAAATTCTAATGTCTGAGTATATATTATCAATCATAATTAAATTTATTAAGTTATTGTAAACTACAGAAATAATCAAATGTATTTGTCAGTCACGTTTTTGACTGTGACTACCCAAAGACATTTGTCATCAACAGACAATTTTTGTCTTGTTTTTATCCTTTTTAAAAGATGGTTTATAATCAGCTATAGGACTTTGACAGATGCTCTCAAATGCAGGTTTCTGATAACTTTGAAGAGTGTGACATTAGTATAGAGGAAAACATACAGGGCTCATGAAGAGTTGAAATGTTCATGAATATCAAGAAGAACAAGAGTTAACAGGATGGACTGAACTAATAGAAAACTGAAATAATTGTTTTAAGTTTTTGCTTAAAATGTTGCTGATCCTTGTTTTGTTTTTGAGAGTCAATGAAACTTTTCTCTTAAGCTATGTTATAGCTTTTAACATTTGAGTAAGGTATACTCCTGTGAACAACATTTGGAGCATATTTGTTTATGTCTGCCTGGTTTCTATGGAATCTGGAAACTACTTGTGAGTATTTTTAACATATGCAATATAGTTATTTGCATCAGTGCAAGAAGAATCTATTTTTTTTTTTGCAACAGAACACAGTTAGATAAACTGATTGTTTTACCACGGCTTTGACTGGAATGGTTTGCTTTTTTCTAGGGAATCAAGCTTGACTTGCAGAACCAATGAAAGCCCCTTGGGAAAACTGTCCACATACCTTGTCTACACAGTCCCTGTACAGGTTTCCTAACATGTGGTGAGTACAGGATGTCACTTTCTTACAGGATCAGGAGCCTCTTGTTATTGGGATCTCAAGAAGAGAGGAATTTACCCAACTCATAGGTATTTGAGGGTAACCCATAGCTGGGCTCAGCTTTAAAAAGTCTTATTTGAGGTTCCTGGTGCAACAGAGTCCCACCAAAACCAATTTAAAACGCCTATGTGAATGATGATTTCTTGCTGCACTTTATGCACATTATCAGGTCAAGTTAAAGACTAAAGTCTATTTTGCAAAAAAGTCAGTCCTATCACTATTTGTTTAAAAGAAAATGAGGAATGGAGAGAGACAAATTGTTTCAAAACTTATCATTCATTTGTCATTAAATCATTAGTTCAAGTTTTGCCTACATTTTAGCCTAACCCTGCTTAGCCTGTGAACTAACCAGTGATCCCTAGCTTCAGTTCAAGAGAAACAAAAGGGATAGGTATAATATAGAAATCTGGATCAATATTCTAGTTCTGGACAATTACCCTGCAAAACCAGCCAGGTGACTGGAATAAACAGGGTGCCCATACCCAGAGGGTTTTACTTTTTCTTTTTGTATGTGTGAAATAAGACAAACAGAGCCAACCAAAGCCAAGCTCCATGCACCCAAATCTTAGCAGGCATAACTATAACCACCAGTTATCTGGGTTTGTTGGCAGCCAGGGGATTTTTAAGCTGTCTTTACCCCCTTTGTTTCATTTTGATACATTGTCTTCTAATAACCTAGTTTGTCTCTTCTCTCCTTCAAGCCATCAAATTCCAAATGGTCATGAAACTGGAGGCTCAATCAATGGCTCCCTTTTACTGGGGACCTATAGATAGGTCTCTGAGGGAAATCTCACTGTTGTTTTCCCTAAACAGAACCACTTGTCCACAGAAAGCAGTTAAGATCAGTCTTCACCCCTATTCTAATTGCAGATAGATGTACCTCTTCAGATGGGGTGAATGATAGCAACTGGAGGCAGCCATATGCCTAGGCAGGTAGGGGAGGTACCTTGTGAAACCCCATCTTCAAGCAGAAGACAGTTTAAAGCCTGAAAGCCAAGCTACATGTTAAATCATTGGACTGGATTGAGAACTTGTCTTCCTGTTTGGTGCACTTTCCCCTGATTAAGCCCTACCCTTCACCTATTTTACATATACCTACCCTCTCCTAATTGGTTTTCTATACTTTCATGGCCGCCATTGAGTGGTGTCTTCACTTTAACCTTTTTTGTATACTCACAAACCAATCAGCGAGCACTCCCCATCCTGTGCCTGTTAAGACCTCAGACTCAGTCAATAAGACAAGAGTTTATACTGATGAATACAGTGGGGGCAGTGGGTAGGGAGCCACCCACCCAAATCCCCTCTGCTCTGAGAGCTGTTCTGTCACTCAGTGAAATTCCTTCCTGCCCTCCTCATCATTCAATGTCCAGTGTATCCTCATTCTTCTTGGGAGCAGTACAAGAGCTCACAGCTGCTGAATGCAGGTACATACTATAACACAGACCAGCTGGGGCATACCAGCATGGCTGAGTGAGGCCCAGGCAGGGTGTCACTGGCTGGGGATCCCTGGATTGCAAAGTGACCAAGAAGAAAAATCTTATATCATAAATACTTTTCTACATTAACTGTATACTATGGGATATTCAACATTAAAAGTAAATTGTTATATCCTCCAACCCTCCTGATTCACATAAAAAGAAATACGTAAGATTATTTCAAAAATACATTATATGATAACATTAGTAATATCATTTATTCTACATTTTAAATATGCAGGCACTGTCCTAACCACTTTCTGGACATTACCTGATGAATTCTCATACCAACTCTAAAAATTAAGTTAAGCTATTGTTAACTCATTAAATAAAAGTAAGCAGGGTTAAACAGGTAAATTAAATACTTTACTCAGGGTCTTACAACAATAAGTAATAGGATCAAAATTCAAAATTAGGTCTGTTTGACTTTAAAATATGTATCCATAATGACCTTACTATACTGCCAGTGGCATACAAGTAGAGAGAGATTCATTGACATCTGTTGAATATGTAACATTGTTTAAATTTTTCAGTTGATTCCTACATGCTTGAAGGCCTATCAACTCTTATTTATTTCAAACCTTTATCCTATACATACATTTACTTAATAGTGTTTTACTATAGTAAGAAGAGATGTTCATTTTCTTATGGTAATATTCACAAATGATTTCCTAAACAGCTGTTTTATTTCTCAAAATTATTTCCAGAGTTCTAAGTAAATGAATAAGGCTCCTTGATCACACCATTAGCTGTGCATACTGACTCATAGAAGGAACTTAATAGGATTCAGCCCAGTTCCTTCACTGCAAAATGAGTGAATGAATGATTGAATGGTTGCTCAACTTTGTGGGTGGAATTCTAAATGGAAAAATCAAGAGCTTACAAATAAGAATGCACTTTTCTTTTCAACATTTTTGGATTCTTTTCTTTTGAGTGTATTAGTCAATGTAAACTAGGCTGAAGCAACAATATCAGGGATTAAACAAAACAAAGATTTATGTCTCACTTGCATCACACTAAGATGCAGGTTGGGACTTTCTTATACAAACTCCTTAAAGTAGATGCAAGAACACATGCTAACTCACATCTTGTTTTTTTTGAGATGGAGTTTCACTCTTGTTACCCAGGGTGGAGTGCAATGGCGCGCTCTCGGCTCACCATGACTTCCGCCTCCTGGATTCAGGCAATTCTCCTGCCTTGGCCTCCCTAGTAGCTGGGATTACAGGTGCGCGCCACCATGCCCAGCTAATTTTTTGTATGTTGAGTAGAGACGTTGTTTCACCATGTTGACCAGGATGGTCTCGATCTCTTGACCTCGTGATCCACCCACCTTGGCCTCCCAAAGTGCTGGGATTACAGGCTTGAGCCACCGCGCCCGGCCGCTAACTCACATCTTAAAGCTTCGTCTTCATGCAGTACTTGTTTCCACACACACACATGAAAAAAAGAATGAGGATAAGCCAATGTTACATACATTCTTTTTCATCTCAGACAGGAAACAACACATCACTTTTCATATTTCATTGAGATAACTAATTTTGTGACATAGAAGCCAAAGGACTGAAAAACAAATAGAAGAACATAGATATTTGGTATGCAATAATAATTTCCGCTAAAGTTGTTGTGATGGTTAATATTGAGTGTCAACTTGATTGGATTGAAAGGTGAACAGTATTGTTCCTGGGTGTGTCTGTGAGGGTGTTGCCAAAGGGGATTAACATTTCAGTCAGTGGACTGGGAGAGGCACATCCATCCTCAATCTGGGTGAGCCTTACCTAATCAGCTGCCAAAGTGGCTAGGATAAAGCAGGCAGAAGAAAGTGGAATAAACAGATTTCCTGAGTCTTCAGCCTTCATCTTTCTCCCATGCTGGATGCTTCCTGTCCTCAAATATCAGACAATACATTCTTCAGCTTTTGGATTTTTGGACTTGCGCAAGTGATTTGCCAGGGACTCTTGGGCCTTTGGCTGCAGATGGAAGGCTGCACTGTTGCCTTCCCGACTTTTGAGGTTTTGGGACTCAGACTGGTTTCCTGGCTTCTCAGCTTGCAAATGGCCTAGTGTGGGACCTCACCTTGTGATTGTAATTGTGTAAGTCAATTCTCCTAATAAGCTCCTCTTCATATATCCTATTAGTTTTGTTCCTTTAGAGAACCCTAATACAGTTATCTTTATTCTCTAAGGCCCTGTTCCTTTCCTAGCATAGCAAGAGGCCTCTAGTCTCTATTCTTTTTAGTACCCTATTCTAGGGCTCATCCATCTATTACAAACAGAAACTCTCTTTCAAAAACAAACCAAAACTACCATGAAGTCTTACAAAAGGATGCATGAGGCAAGCCTGTTCTTAGGCAAAGGTATTTTTTATGAATTATAAAGTTTGAGACTAGGTAGGGAATGGAAGTCATGTCCCAAAGAACTAGTAAGCTGTTCATTTTCCAGTAGTATTCCTCTAATACTCATTTCTCTCTGGATTTATGAAAAGTGTCTCTGCCAGTGTGGTTTGTTGTTTGAGAAACCAAAACAAGGATATTTATATCTTATTTCTGGCCACTTAAAACCAGGCATCTACTGAATCCCAATGAAGTTTACACAAAAGAATGCAGCACCTAATTTGTGAATGTTATTCTCCAAGCAAAGCACGCTACCTGTGGCCTTCTGTCTAACATTTTTAAATAGAAAAGCTACACACCAGTCGACAATAGAAATGTGTATCTAAGAAAGCTATCTAATCACTTTGTTATTCTATTACTCAAGAAGTAGCTGGTCACACATTTGACCACAGTTTCTGGGAATTAGTAATCAAAGTAAAAATGTAAACACGTTGAAGATACTCAATCACAAGTAGATATAGAGGTAATATATAATACATTTATTCAAATACGATGTAATTTAAATTTTTTTTTCTTTAAAAAGTGATGTGTTCTCAAATTTGTTCCAGTACTCTCCTAGAACTTCATATTATATAACAGCATTGTCTTATTTTAGCATTTCATGAATATGCAACTCAACATTAAGTTGCAATCATTTTTTTATCCCAGGAGAAAACGAGTTCCTGTTTTTTTTTGTTTTTTGCTTTCATGGTATCAATTTTTCTGTGATTTTAGTTGTATCTGAATTCTTCCTACCTCACATGCTATCTGGCTCCCCTGATTCCAACTTTTTGCAGTGTCTCTAAAGACATTTGTGTCACCCATGTCTCTGCCTTTGATCATACAATTTGGTTTCTGAATGAGGTCAATCTGCCTCTTTTTCTCTATCTTGCAAACCACTATTTATTCTTTTATGATCAGCTCCTGACCTATTTTCTGTAAATACATCCTTAACTTCCCCAGCCAGAGTCGGGCATTCTCACTCTGGACTCCACAGTACCTTATTTATGACATGCTATTGCAGTAATTTGAAAACATAAATTTAAAGAGTCAAAATTACACTTTATTGCATTTATTTTTCTTTTTGCATATGTACTCCTCACAAGGGTTTGAAACTGAAAGTATGATAATTATTTACCAAAGAAAATAATTATTTCATATATAATTTACATTGGATAAGTTAATTTGGATTTCTGGTTGTTTTTTTGACATTAGGTACTCTGTTAATCTTTTCCATAAATTTATCTTTGGAATACAGAAAAGAAATAAAGAAGCCTCTCTTTCTACTTAAATCAAAAAGTGACTTTATTTTTTATTTTCTATCATAAATATGCATATAATTAACATTAAACTCTCTTCAGGATGATACAAATATATTTATTTTGTATAACTATAATATGCTCTTGATTCAAGTGACTTTAATATAAGCTGTATGTGTTCCCCTGACCTAATATGTATATTAGGTTATGTGTTATACACACATAAACACATATACAAACACATATGCATATCTTTATAATGGAGCCAAAAATATATATGTACATATATACATACCTATAATTGTTTTGTTAAATGTAATTAATTTTTTAGTTAGAACATCAATTTTTCAACTCATTAGGTAAATATTAACTAATTTAATCAGGTAGGGCTAAGGTAAGAGAAAGTACAGGTGTGAGAGGGTATAAATGGACTAGGAAAAGATTTTACTATGTCTGTTGATAATAATCATATGTAAGAGGAAGTATACATTCTTTTGTTCTCTATTTATTAATGAAATGTGTTTGAACATCCCCTATGCTTGATATATTATACTACATGTTTTTGGCAATCTGAATATTTCATTGACAGATTCTTCTACCGGTATTTAAAGACACATATCTATTGAACAATAAATGGTAAAACTGTTATGTACACAACCATAATGCAAACTAGAATGAAATATCTATGTACCTAGAAAGCGGTATAATTAGATGGCAACCTGGGGGAAGGCCTCCATTTTTCAGACTAGGCAAAGTCTCAAGGTGTATCATTCAGAAAGTTAGACTTTTTAAATGACTATGTAATATCTCTTGGTAGGACAGGTCTCTGGATGGCCTAAGGCCAACTCATTTCTTCCCTGCTTTGTCTCTTGTGGAATGTGCTAGGAATGCAACATCTTGAGATAAAGGGGAGCTAGCTTGAACAGCCCAGGCTCTGTTCCAGTCCTCCCCACAGACACCCTAGCAGGATGTCCTTTGACACTTCAGCCCAGTGGTCACCTGACCCCAGGGCATACAGCCCAGAACAGAGTGTTTTCTGGGATCCCTCAGCAGTGATAAAAGTGAAGCATCTGGCGATGAGGCTGTATTCACTCAGAGAAAATCCTGAGCCTTGAGGGACCAGCTTGCACTGAAATCCAGTTCATGTAACTTGTTGCATATGGGTGTGTTATGTTTCACTGGATTCAGGCAAGTTGCTAACCAGTATACACTTAACCTGCTTCACACTTTCTTTGTCAGTCACTATAATAAGCTAAGGAAATAGCGGATGAAGGAAACAGAAACTGTCTAAACCCTGACGAGAGTCCTGTTCTCAAGGAGAACACATTGCTTGATCACAGCTGTTAATTAATTAATTACAAATGTGCAGAGATGCATGGTATAAGTGGGTGTAAAATAGTCAAGCCCTAAAAGGTAGGCAATTATTCCAGTGATTATCACTATAGGAAAACCACATAACAGAATTAGAGGAATGAAAAGTCTTGGGATAACTGAGCTGCTGAAATCATAGTCACTCTTCAGTAGACAGTTTGGTTCATGACAAAACAGAGGACAAGTAAAAGAAAAGAAGAATAAATAACGCTTTCCTTGTATGCATGTGGGTAAGGGGTACAAGTTGATTTATTTAATAAAATAATTTGTTTCAAAGTCAGGACTAAATGCTCACTGTTTCTATTATTCTAATTTAGAAAACCTAATTTTTATTCCTTTTAATGAGAGTGATTAATCTTTCAGTAGAGCCCAGAAGGCAGAACAAAGAATAACAAGTAGAAATGCTACGGAGATAGATTTCAGGTCAAACCATGAACCAGTTACAGCAATAACAACTATACAAAATCTATATGGCTCATGCTAATATTAATAATAACCACTTTATATGGTGCTTTGCAGCATATAAACCATATTCACATGATCTTTTTGGTATCTGGAAACAGCTTGGTGGCGGGCACTATGCATGCTGTGGAAATATTAATAAAACATAGTCTCTTACTTCAGAGGGTGTCAAGGTTTTCTAGATGGATGATGTGCCAGAATACCCAGAAATCACAATGTTACTTATAAACATGATTCTTATGGAAGGATTTTTGGCTGGACAAGGTCATAAAGAACTTACTGGTAAGAAATCATTGTTTCCACAGCCTGGTCAATCCCTTCAGGAATCAGTCCTGTCAGAGATTTTTTTTCATTATCTCCATTTTATACAACAGGGAATTAGAAAGATTAAGCAGATAGTCGTCATATCTAGCAAAGATGGAGTAAGAACTTAGTCACAGAATTGATATCAAATCTATGATACAATGATTTCCTTGGCACTGATGTGATTTAAAAAGAGGCAAAAAATCAATTTCTGAGGAGTTTTTAGAAGAGACTTAACTATAAAATATAAGTTGGGCATTTAGTTTGCTTTCAACTAAGAAATCAATAATTTTATCATACTTCAGATTTAGCAGCAATTCCAATCCAAATGAAGAGTTCCCGTTTTTTCAAATCAATGTCTCATATGTATATCTCTCCTGTGTTGGAAATATTGATTCCTATCAATATAAACAGATACATTTATTTGCTTTTATCCAGCTGTATCAAGTCATATAAAAAGCTTAACATCAAAATCATAATGCAAATATTACTACTAAAAATTTAAAAAATGAATAAAGGTTAAATTTTTACAGTTCTTTTTTCCTGTAATGTACAAGGAAATCATTGTATCATAGATTTGATATCAATTCTGTGACTAAGTTCTTACTCCATCTTTGCTAGATATGACGACTATCTGCTTAATCTTTCTAATTCCCTGTTGTATAAAATGGAGATAATGAAGGTATTTGTTTAGAAATTTTGTGTTTGTTTAAAATCACTAAGAATAATTTTACTTTTCTATGTGATATGGTACCAGTTTAGTAAGCAGTTCACTTTTGTTTCTATTTATTGTGAATTTTGCAGTGCATTCTTCCCCTTTAAATTTTTGAATCAAAATATAAAGTACAAAGTGTAAATACATTGCTGGTAGCAATATAAAATGGTATAAGCTCTATGAAGATGAATTGGTGATACTTAGTAATTTATATGTGTGTCTACCTTTGCCCCAGCATTCTCACGAGGAAGAATCTATCCCAAAGAAATGCTGTAAAAATAACTAATAATTTGTCCATGAAATATTTACTAAAAAATTCTTTATAAAAGAAAAAGAATTGACATCAGATTAAAGTAAATAGAAGGCTAACTAAAGTAAAGTACAATATGTAAGCATTCCTTTTCCTTACAGTTTGTTTTCAAAGTTTTGGATTTTTGCCAAGCGTCCAAGATAGGAGTCATAGCAACAAAGTATAGTTTTAACTTACATTTTCTTTAGGAGTGAAGTGGAGCAGATTTTATGTAAGTGCAAATGTTCTTTGTATTTTCTTGTCTGTGGGCAGTTTATTCAGAACTTTTGTGCATTTTTCCATTCCATTGTTGGTTTTATCTTCCTGTTTTTAATAGAATCTTATAGATATATTAAGTGATAGCATTTTATCTATAAAATATGTATCAGTATTTCCTCAGTTTTGAATTTACCTCTTGATGTTGCTTGTGAAAACTTAGACATTCAAATATTTCTATGTTTCAACCATGCAGTCAAGTTTGTCACTCTTTTCTTATTATTTATGGATTTTGAGCCATAGTTATGAGTTTTCCACACTGTCAGATATGGGACTGGGGCTATTTCCTTCCACACTTTTCTGATGACCCACAAATGACTTCAGACTCATGATCTTTTAGCTGACTTTAGTTGATCAATAAAGCTTTCCACTTGAAACTTGGGCTTTTGAGCAATAATAAAATTTCAGTTAAACTACTACATTTTAAAATAAGTTTGGAGTTGGTTTGTTAACAGGAATGATGAATTAATACATTGTCAAATGTTCCTAGTAACATTTGCTTAAAAGTCATGTTTCCTCTGCGGATTGCCTGTTATCTTTATCATATACTACATTCACATAAAAAGTTGGGTCTATTTGGGATTGGTCTGTGTATATGTGCTGCATTAACACACACTGAAATATAAAGGATTTTTGCATGGTTTAAAATCTTACTGCTTTTTACAATTACATCACTTTTTAAATAGTGGTAAAACCGCAATAGAGCTCCTCTTTTTGACTGAACAAATTGATATTATATAAACAATTAATTAAAAAAAAAAACATGTCATTGAGCAAGATAGTGAAACAGGAAGTCTCCAGCTCCACTTCCCTCCTCACAGGAAGTTCAACTAGCAACTCTCCAGAGACCAGAGTATCTTTGAAACAAGCCTGAGACACCTGCATGGTCTGTAAAAGTGGATAAAAACCAAATTAGGAGGGTTTCCCACTGACGGTGCTGCCCCTGCCCTTCCCCATGTCAACACCCCTGCGGGAGAGGATTTCCCTGGGTCTACAGTTTCTACAGGGGAAGAGAGAAATGGAAGCAGTCATTCCGCTTCGCTAGCATTTTGCAATACTTCCCAGGAAGCCCACTCCAGTCTCAAATCAGAGAAACACTGCGGGAAAGGGCACTGCTTCACGCCTGGGGTCGGGTAAAAACAAAGGAGGGAGGCAGAGGTCATATTCGCCATCCTGTGGAATTTGGTGGCACCTCCGTTCTCCTGCCAGCTGAGCCACCCGACTGGAGATAGCAGCCAGCTTCCCAGCCCAACCCCAAAGTTGAGCCGGTTGAGCCGGTTGCCTTCAGAAGCACTGTGGGGAGTTCAACCTACTGGAGTCCCTAGATGACTGTCTCCACGCCCAGCCTCGGAGTCCACCCCACAAACCCTACTCAGGCAGGGAGATGCCTGCCTCTGCCAATTTTGGTGAAGCATAGGGGCCAGACCTGCCTGATTGGGGAATTCAAGCAGCAGCTTCACTCAGCTAAAAAGCCCACCTGCCAAGGCATTTGGCGAGACATTGAGTCTAGACCTGCTTCACCAGGGAAGCTAAACAGCCAATCAACTCAGCCAAAAGCCCACCCCACGACTCCTGACAGGCAATGTTCAGTCATGCATTTCTTTCCATTTTTTTTTATTTGAGACAGAGCCTCACTCTGTCGCCCGGGTTCAAGCAATTCTCCCGCCTCAGCCTCCCAAGTAACTGGGATTACAGGTGCTCACCACTGCAACCGGCTAATTTTTAAAAATTAATTTCAGTAGAGACAGGGTTTCACTTTGTTGGCCAGAGTGGTCTCAAACTCCTGACCTCGTGATCCGTTCGCCTCAGCCTCCCAAAGTGTTGGGATTACAGGTGTGAGCCACCGCTCCCGGTCCAATCATGAGTTTCTAAAGAGCATAGTTATCTGGTCCCTCCGTCCTGAGCAATGACTCTGCCTAACTTCCGGGTCCCTCCTGCAGCCCACTCAATTGCAGATCTCAAATCGCAGAATTGTTCAGCCAGAAAACACACCTTAGGACCCACCTAACCAGAAACCATCACAGTACTCAGCCAGGAGCTCCGCCTAGTGGCAGAGCCCAGCCAGTGGCCACAGCAGAAAATGGGGCCGGTAGAACAACCCCACCCAACATTAGAAGAAAGACAACCAAAAAATCCACAAAAAGCTCTGCCTGCCATGAGTCACCATCAGCCAGCCCTTCCAAAATTCAAAGCTGTACCAACTAGAGAAGGCCTATCCCTGCTGAACACCTCTAAAGGCCAGAAGAGGGGGCTGTTATGACTTTTCATACATACAGACAGATTTGCTTTCACATATTCTTACAAATTTGTACATGCCCTTAAAAATGTATGAAAGCTTTCATTTCACTGCATTTCATTTCTCCTTACCATGTGAATTATAAACATATATATATTTTTAAAATTGTTCCAATAGGTTATAAAATGGCAATGACTTTTACATATATGGGTGGGAGGTGGGTTGAAGGAATCAGGAAATGTGAGGCCAAGAGTGGTGGCTCATATGTGTAATTTCCGCACTTTGGGAAGCTGAGGTGGAAGAATTGCTTGAGGAAAGGAGTTTGAGACCAGAGTAGGTAACATGAAGAGACCTCATCTCTACAACAAATAAAATAATTATCTGGGCATGATAGTACACACCTGAAATCCCAGTTACTCAGAAGGCTGAGGAGAGACGATCCCTTGAGAATTTCAAGGCTGCAGTGAGCTACGATGGTACCATTGCATGACACTTGGGTGACAGAGTGACTTTGTCTTTAAAAACAAACAAACAAAAAAACTAGGAAATGTGAATATAGTAGTAGGGACAAGTGCTAGTAAAACTTCTTTTGGTTTAACTTTTTATTGATACGATTTTGACTCTTAAAAAAGTAAGGTAATTTTTCACATACCTCATATCTGACAGAGGGTGGAAAATTCATAACTATGACTCAAAATCCATAAACAGTAAGAAAAGAGTGACAAACCTGACTGCATGATTGAACCATAGAAATAAATAAAATGAATGTCCAAGTTTTCACAAGCAACATCAAAAGGTAAATTAAAAACTGAGGAAATACTGATACATATTTTATAGATAAAGTGCTATCAGTTAATACATCTATAAGGTTCTATTACAAAACAGGAAGATAAAACCAACAATGGAATGGAAAAATGCACAAAAGTTCTGAGTAAACTGACCACAGAAAATACAAAGAACATTTGCGCTTATATAAATTCTGCTCCACTTCACTACTAAAGTAAATGCGAGTTAAAACTGTATTTTGCTGCTATAACTCATATCTCGGATGCTTGACAAAAATCCAAAACTTTGAAAACATATGCCGTTCACAAAACTGTAAGGAAAAGGAACGCTTACATATTGTACTTTACTTTAGTTAGCCTTCTATTTACTTTAATCTGATGTCTTCAATTCTTTTTCTTTTATACAGAATTTTACAGTTAATAAGTTTATGGACAAATTCTGAGTTATTTTTACAGCATATCCTTGGGATAGATTCTTCCATGTGAGAATGCTAGGGCAAAGGTAGACATACATATTAATTACTAAATATCACCAATTCATCTTCATAGAGCTTATGCCATTTTATATTGCTACCAGTAATGTATTTACATTGTACACTTTACATTTTTGTTAAAAAATTTTTTGCATACCTTCCCACACCTCCCTCAAAATTGTCATAGAAATTGAGGTGTGAAGAGAAATGAATGTAGAATGCAAACAGTAATATCTAGGCTAAATGTATCACAAACAAAGTACATAACCATCCTGAGAGGAATGGAGAGCAAAAGGACTAACTTAAATGACTTTGGTAAATAGTATCTAGATTTTCATATTGCAAGGCTAAAGACAAAAAGAAAAATAAACCTGTTCACAAGTTTTATATTCTAGTTAGTATCATTTTATAGGAATATGAGCAAGCAAATCTCAAACTACATTACCCCAATAGGTAAATATGTTGTGGATGATGTGGGCCAGATTTCTCACTGTCAGTGAAAGGAGTTACAAATAAGGAAAGAGGAGAGGCTACAGGATTAGTTTAACCAACCAGTGATTAACTCTACTTAATGAGTACTGAAAAATAGAGTAATGAAAGTAAGGAAGATATAAGTTGATTTCCATTCATAATATTATATTTTATGATATGTTAATATATTTCACCATATGCTGTGATTGATATATTGAAAAAGGACATTGATGGGCTGCATATCAAATTTTCTGATGACAACAAAAAGCATACATAGTACATATGCTGATCGACATATTACTTGATGTTTTCACCACAAAGCTATTGATAAAGAAAAAAATATTCGATACTTTTAAAGGAAAATTTCATTCAAGATTGTTCTGATGGGTGTCAAGACTAACACAACAGGAGAAAGAGATCAGGCTCAATTCTGAAGAGAGTAAAAGGTGGAGATTTATAGCCAATAAGAAGAATGAAAAGGTCAGTGGATGGAAAATTACTAAGAAAAGACACCAAGGGTAGGGACCTCCTTGCTGGCGACAGGGCAGGGTGATCAGATATCCAGGGGGAGGGATAGGAATTTAATCAAACGGTGAGAATAATCACATAACAAGAGTGGCAGATTTTCTCCAAATTGAGTGAAACAGAAATTTTTCTAAAACAGAGCTATGCAGGCCTAGCAAGGGTAAGAGTCAAGGTCAAGGCCCAGTAGAGAAAAAGTTCAGAGGAGGCTCACAAATGTTGGGTCAAAGAGAGCCTGTCACTGTTATGGCTTGAAAATAGCATACAGACTTAAATAATACAAGAAATAAAGTGGAAAAATTACAAAAATGATAATTTCATTTGTTACATGGAACAAAATCTACATATGTTCAGATGAAAACTATTTTCTAATAGGTGTCATAGATAGCATTAAGTGCACTCATTTCAAAAATATAATTTATATATTGCTCAACATTGGTTGTTAAATAAAACATCACTGTTAATGATTTTATGTACTAGTAGAGTTCACAGAAATGGGAGATGGGGTGTTTGTTTGCACCACGAAAGTCTGTATTGTTCAGGGAGGACCTGAATTGTGTAAGTGGAAATGGGATTTTGGAGAGTTCTAGCTCCTGTTTAGGGTCACAACTTTATGCAAGATCCAAGAAAGGATGCAGGTGGATTTAAAACTAACAAATGGATAGTTTTGATGTGGTTAATAATTTTTATAGTGAACAACTAAAATAGAGAAATATATTTGTTTCAAACTCAGCTAGGAAAATAAAGTACCTTGAGGTCTATTATGCTGGCTCACCCTCTTGTTCCTCCTAGAGGTGGGTACACTGGATATAGAGGGGTTTGGTGAGCAATTACTCAGAATCTGTACACACACACACACACACACACACACTCAATTGAGTTTGTCTGATTCAGGTCATTTGATATGATACTGTTCTGCGTATTACCACCAGTTTACTGGTTGCATGTGCTTTTAAATAAAACTTTCCTCCAATTCATAGAAAATCTATAAAAAATGAGGAATTTTTAAATACTCATCTCAGTATAATATAAACTGTTAGAAATTCTTAATTTCAACAACTGGATAAATCAATTGTCATTTCATTATGTAAAAAGTGCATCACAAATATTTAATATAAATTTTCCAATGGGCAGCAAATAAATAGCTAGAACTCTAGTCTATCAGTCAGGATTCAGCAAATAAAAGCAGAGTTATAAAAATATTTCAGTAAGTAAAGAATGTATTATAATTAGATAGCCAGAAAACGGTGGGACAGACTTAAGCCTGAAGGTCAGTGATAGCTACTTCTAAATCTCAGATCTGCTGCTAACTTTTAAGAATCAGAAAGTTATAGAAACTACTAGCAATTTGGGAAACTTAGCAACAATCCCTCCTGCCCTCTGTACTCAAGCAAGCGATTTTTAGAAAAAGGCTGAAAGATCTTTGCAAAGTACTATGTTTGCCTGGAGACACCTTGTTTGTTTTATTTTCATAAAAGAACAGCTAATGTTTTCATTCTTTCTTCCAGATCTCAGGTAAGAGCTTCTGCTTGATAGAATCTAGCCTGGCACTCTTCGGTATGGCTGTATTATAGAAGGAAGAACTTAGATGGGAGAGATAGTGTCAAAAGTAATCTGGGACTATTAAGATATTATATCTTGGGTTCAGAGAAAGGTAAAAATAAAGTTGAAAAAGAGGCATTGGTGTTATAAACAGTAATCCCCTGGGAACAATTCTAAAGCATTTTTAATACACTCAGTTACATACTCTGGTTATGGTCATAGAATAAATATGAGCTACATCAGAGTGTATATAATGTTGCTGATCAGCCTGTATAATACTTATATTATGTCAACTTTTCAATTATGTCTTGATGGTAAAGACTTATCATATACATTTGTCCATTGTATTCCTCTAGACTGGTGTCTTAAAAATGGATATCTAACATGTATTCGCTGAGAAATATATATGCTTGTGTTTAGTTAGAGAAGCTGTGATAAAATACGTCATCCACATACCTGTCTCCTGTCTTGCTTCCCCTGTCATTTCTCTTTACATCGCTAAGAGATGTTGTTAAGAGCTGACTTCCACTGAGATTAAGAAGTCTACAAGAATGAATATTATGTTATTTTAAAAGACAAGAAATTGAAAATCAGACAAATATGGGAAAACACAATTGACTCAAGGAGTTAAAAAAGTATTCTTAGAATATAAATGCAGAAAGGAAAAAGTTCTCAAGTTATAGTCTGCAAATAAAAAATGGCAATACCTAAATAATAAGAATATTCTCAATTTAGAAAATAAGTTTATTTATTTGTTTATTTTTACCAATTGAAACAGGTAAAAAGCACGGGAAAAACTTATAAAACCCCAAATTGAACCTATTGAAATTACACGTAAAGTACCCGGATGTAATCTTAAGAAATATAATGGTTTCAGATAACTTTTACATGAGTTAAAGTGATGTGACAGGCCGGGTGCGGTGGCTCACGCCTGTAATTCCAGCACTTTGGGAGGCCGAGGCAGGTGAATCACGAGGTCAAGAGATCGAGACCATCCTGGTCAACATGGTGAAACCCCGTCTCTACTAAAAATACAAAAAAGTTAGGTGGGCATAGTGGTGCGTGCCTGTAATCCCAGCTACTCGGAAGGCTGAGGCAAGAGAATTGCCTGAACCCAGGAGGCGGAGGTAGCGGTGAGCTGAGATCGCGCCATTGCACTCCAGCCTGGGTAACAAGAGCAAAACTCCGTCCCAAAAAAAAAAAAAAAAAAAAAAAAAAAAGTGATGTGACAAACAAATCTCCTGGAGGGAGTAAAGGTTGAAGGAAATTCAGCTTATTAAAAGGACATAGAAAGACAGGACGCCTGGATTAGAAATTTTGCTCTAGGATTTCCTAGCTATGGTACCATGCATGTGTGTGTGTGTGTGAGTGTGTGTGTGTGTGTGTGTGTGTGTGTGCTTCCTCTCTACAGATTTCCATAATTTCTATTTACACTAAAACACTATGATTTCTGAGTACTTGGCTGAAACTATCCTCATGGACATGTTGGCAACACTAATCCTTCAGCTCCTCCACTCTTGATGTCCTGGTACAAGATTAGCTGTTTACAATAAAATTTTCAGGAGCAACAGAGTATTAACGATTTTGCTCGAGAAATACACTAATATATGAGATAAGGGTGCTTCCCTACGGTTTATTTAAACTATGTTATCTTGGGATATGACAATTGTGAGAAGGAAGAGTAAAGTCACAAGCTGAACAACAATTTTTGCTTTGAAATAGTAATTTCTAATAAGTAATTTGATAGAGTATATCCGAACACAAGCATATAGTTTGGAATTGGACAAAAATGTGTCTGAATGTCATCATAAAATATAAGAAAAAATGACTTATTTGCAGTTGTGGAAACTCAAATGTCATATTATAGACTAGTCTGAGAAGCTCTCATTTGGGTCATCAAGAGAAAAGATTGTCATCTGTAAAAGATGATTGTAAAGTGGTGGAGTACCTATGGTTCTGTCCTTTTCTCCACTCATAACGCATTCAAACTTGATAAGTAAAACAAGAAATAGAACACAACAATGCAGAAGACATCTGCAACCACAAAACAGCATACGTACAGAAAAGCTGCCAAGTGTGTGAAAATGTGACAAGAGTGTGGCAAGATAGAAGGAGAGGACACCATTGGTTCTGTGTTTAGACAAAGCAACGGTGTGCAGCTCTGCAAATGGGAACTCAAAATCAGAAACAGAAGCATACGAAGATATTGTTGCAAGGCATTACCCTGGCATGTTTCATATAACACAAAAAGGAGAGGAGGCGGGGTTCCAGAGGGAAACAGACATGTCATCATTTTAGAATGTTGACTATCAGAAAGGTAGCATGGAGAAGAAGAGACAAAGTGAAGACAGCACTGCAGAGGAGACTTCTGTTTTCTTGGAAAACACTGAAGGACACATCCACATACAATGGTTTTCTCTGCAATTCCCTGGGAACTCTCAAGGGTTCCTGGGAATATTCAGCACTACTATTGTGCTTCTTTCACACAAACCTCTTATAATTAGTGGTCTCCAAAAGAACTTATCTCTTTCAAAAAAATGAGTGTGGTTTTTAAAAGAGACCAGCATATAATCTATGTTTTTTAATTAAAAGAACAGAAAAGAAAGAAAAATATTAAGTAGGATAATATTGTCATGAAGCAGATGAAAAATATTAAGTAGGATAATATTGTCATGAAGCAGATGAAAAATATGAACAAATGTATTTCTGAATTAAAACAAAATCTAATAATTGATTTACTGTTTTTTAAGGAAAAGCTCAAATTAGTAATCAGGAAATATCAGTGAAACAACAGAGGGGTTGAAATGAGCCAGCATAGCTCATGAAAAAGAAGAAAAGCAAAATAATTACAGGAATTAAAGCCACATTTAAAACTATACAAAGGATAATATACTACTGAAATCACAGGAATAAGCAAAAGGCATAAGTATGAGAAAAATAAAAATACAGATAAACAAAGACAAAATTATTTGGAAGATTACAGATATGGAAGAGACACAAAAAGGAATCAATTTACAGAAAGTCAGCATCTCTTAATAAGAGAGCTAAATAACTCAGAAGTGTTCAAATATATAAAGAACATATTTTCACAAATGATATTAACTTTGAAACTAAAAATACAAAGGGCAGATTTTTTCCTAGTAAAAAGTAGATTTAAGCCAGGTATGGTGACTCACGCCTGTAATCCCATCACTTTGGGAGGCCAAGGCGGGCGGATCACGAGGTTAAGTGATCAAGACCATCCTGGCCAACATGGTGAAACCCCGACTCTACTAAAAATACAAACATTAGCTGGGCATGGTGACATGTGCCTGTAGTCCCAGCTACTCGGGAGGCTGAGGCAGGAGAATTGCTTGAACCCAGGAGGCAGAGGTTACAGTGAGCCGAAGTCGTGCCACTGCACTCCAGCCTGGCACCTGGTGACAGAGCAACTCTGTCTCAGGAAAAAAAAAAAGTAGATTTAGACAGCTAAACGAATGTAAGACCTAACAAAGTTCCTGGATTTTGAAGGTACAGACATTTTTAGAACCCCTGACCAGTCACTTCTTAATAAAAAGAATAAAATTAGTTTGACCTCAGGATTGACCACAGTAAAATTCTGTTGTAAAAGACAGCAAATAACTGGCTGAAGACTGGCCTGAGAAATAACTTCTGACAAAATAATTTTAGATGCAGCCAAATTTTAATTTTATTATCTATAAAAATGAAATTTTTCTTCAAAATAAGGCAGAATCTCATAAGACTTTTTGGGAGATGGAAGATGAACTTAGGCAAGAAGCCATGAAACCGACACTACGACTATGACCCATACATGAATATGAGCATTCAACTCATTAACCATATGGGCAAGTGGTTAAAATTCATAAACGTAGAGGGAAAAATGAAAACTTGGGGGTAACATGTCATACATTTGTTTAACATGGTTGCTGCCTTCGTATCCATATTTAGATCTTACATAAGTTGTTTAGAACCCATTTACATCCCAACACCTATGGCCTCCTTACAACTTCCAATGTGATTGTTATAGCACAGCCCACTATTGTTTTTCACTCCATTAATCCCCAAACCCAACACACCTTTCAGCTGCTGACCATGATGAAACCTAACGGTCAACACCAGAGTCATTTAAATGAGTCCCCTCTTCTTGTGGTTTTCTTTAATTTAGCCAATCCACAGCCTCAGAGATAAAGCCTAATGGATAATACCCATAAACCTTGCTAAAGGCATCATTCCACAGGTCCTCTTTTTTCTCACTCCCTACCCACTGGTTGAGCTCCCTGTCACTTCTGGAGTTCCCATAACCTCTCTGGACCTGGGAGTAATAAATTTATTGTTTCATGTATTTTGCTTTTACCTCCTCATTGTGTCTAATCTGACACATGCACCTGAACCTAACTTTCCTCTGGTCGGAGCTTTCTAGAAAGTGGCTGTCTTGGCTTATGGCCACATTTCCAGAGAGATCTCAGGACTGAATTAAAAATTAAAATAAAAATCACAACAAAAAAGAACTGAATTTTAATAAGAAGTAGAAGGTAGCATACCTTTTATAATCACATGGTCAACAAGTATAATTGAGAGTGAGATATTACTAAGATAGGGGTATGAGTGTATTTATTAATAGCCAAGAAAAGATGCCACTCAGGTCTCCCACTATGGGAAGCAGCTGATGGCCTTAGCTGTGGTTGCTCTGTATCCTGCATCCACTCCAAGTTCACGCCTCCGGCCAGATGTTCCAGCAAATACCTGAGCACTGTGGGGTAACAATGCAGGCCCTTTTCCTGCAAAATGTGGGGCTCCCTTAGGAGTGACTGTCTCAAAATTTCCCCTTACTCTGACTAAAACTTCTTTAGAGCTGCTCTACAGTCTAAGACATTTCTTGTCACATCTTCCTTCTCCTCTTCACAGGAGACAGGCATGCTATGTGATCTGAAGGCTCTCTGTTCACCCCTACTTTTCACTTGCTGCCTCCTCTCTATTCTTCAAAGTGTTTCCCCTCTGAATCTCACACATTTATCCCATTTAAGCAGTTGCTTCTCAAAAGATCTGAATTAACACTAGAAAAACTATTAACAAATAATAACAATTGCATTTAAATTATGTGGTAGAGGCTAGAGTGGAAAATAAATATAAAGTAAGAAGAAAGATATTAAATTTGTCCTTGTGCCTAATGAGAATTCAATAGTTAGTCTAAATAATATAGTATAAATGACATTATAACTATGACAACTGAATTTATTATAATTATGGACACCGACAACCACACAGCACACACACAATGAAAGTAAAATCAGACTATAATATGCTAGATATAAACCAAATAACCACAAAGAACAAAAGACATAAAATTTGTTTAATCAGGACTAAAACAAAAACACTTGTAATTCAGTAAATGTAAATGAAATAAACTTAGTTAAATCATAAGAAAGAAAGAGGGAGAGTTAAATAGTTCGATGACCTCTGTGTATGTGATTATTTCACTTTTAGGTTTATTACTATTTTTTATATGTTGATTTTTCTTTTTCTTTAAATATTTGGATAATGTTCTATCTATTGTCTTTTCTCATTTTCCACAAATATCTCTTGTGCATATTTTACCTAAATTTCTCATTATTTCTTTTATGGATATTTTGAGTATATTTTCTATTCTTGAAAGTAAAATGTAGAATTTTCTGGGTTTTTGTTTTGTTTTGTTTTGTTTTGTTTTTGAAAGAAAGAAAGAAAAAGAGAAAGGAGGAGAGAGAACAGGAGTCTTGCTCTATTGCCCAGGCTGGAATGCAATCTAAAAATAGGTATTAAAAACCTCTTTTATGCCGATAATTGTACTTAACAGCGGAGACAGGAAGGAATAAGGGAAGAAAATAACAAACAAACAGCCAACCAGTATTTCATTTACGTCTGTAAAATGGTATGCAAATGCTGAAGGGTGATTTACTTCCAATTATGTGGTCACTTTCAAAATAGGTGTGATGTGCTACTGAGAAAAATGTATGTTCTGTGGACCTGGGGTGAAGAATTCTATTAATATTCACTGAGTTTATTTGTTCCAGGTCTGAGTTCAGATCATAGATGTCCCTGTTAATTTTCTATCACATTGATTCATCGAATATTAACAATGTGGTATCAAAGTCTCCCACTATTACTGTGCAGGAGTCCAAGTCTCTTTATAGGTCATTAAGGACTTGTCTTATGTATCTGGGTATTCCTATATTGGGTGCATATATATTTATAATCATTGACTCCTGTTGTTGCATTGATCCTTTTACCATTATGTAATGTCCTTCTTTGTTTCTTTTAGTCTTTGTTACTATTAAAGTCTATTTTGTCAGAGATGAAAGTTACAACTCCTGTTTTGTTTGTTCTTTCTTTTTTCTCTCCATTTGATTGGAAAGTCTTCCACCAACCCTTTGTTTTGAGTCTTTGTGTATCCTGTCTTATTAGATGGATCTGGATACAGTGAACCAATGGGTTTTGACTTTTTGTTCAATTTTTTTGTCTGCATCTTTGATTGGGTCATTTAATCCATTTAAATTTAGGATTAATATTGATATTTGTGAGTTTAATATTGTCATTTAGTGCTAGCTGGCTATTTTGCCCATTAGTTGATATAGATTATTCATTATGGAGATACTCTTAACCTTTTGGTAAGTTTTTACGATGACTGATACTGGTTGTTCCTTTCTATGTATAGTGCTTCTTTCAGAAGCTCTTGTAAAGCAGGCCTGGTGGTGATGAAATCTCTGAGTGCTTGTTTGTTTGCAAAAAATTTTATTTTTCCTTCATTTATGAAGCCTAGTTTGGCTAGACATCAGATTCTGGGTTGAAAATTCTTTTCTTTAAGGATATTGAATATTAACCTCCACTATCTTCTAGTTTGTAGGGTTTCTGCTTAGATATCTGCTGTGAGTCTGATAGGCTTCCCTTTGTGGGTGACCTGACCTTTCTCTCTAGCTGCCCTTGGAATTGTCTCCTTTATTTCAACCCTGGTGAATCTAATGATTATGTGTCGTGGGTTGCTCTACTTGAGGAATAACTTTGTGGTGTTCTCTGTATTACCTGGAGTTGAGTATTGTCCTGCCTTGCTAGGTTAGGAAAGTTTTTCTGAATAATATCATGAAGAATATTTTCCAACTTGGATTCATTCTCTTCATAGCATTCAGGTACACCTATCAAATATAAATTAGGTCTTTTCACATAGTCCCATATTTATTGGAGACTTTGCTCATTCCTTTTAACTGTTTCTTCTCTAATCTGGTCTTCTCGTTTCATTTCATTAAGTTGGTCTTCGCCCTCTGTTATCCTTTCCTCTGCTTGATCAATTCAACTGTTAAAACCTGTGCATACTTCATGGAGTTCTTGTATTGTATTCTTCAGTTCCATTAATTCACTTATATTCCTCTCTAAATTGTCTATTCTTATTATGATTTCATCAACCTTTTTTTTCAAAGTTCTTAGTTTCTTTACATTGGACTAGAACATGTTCTTTTAACTCACAGAAGTTTCTTATTATCCACCTTCTGAAGCCTAAAGCTGTTAATGGAATGCACTGATTCTCCATCAGGCCTTGTTCTCTTGTTGATGAGGAACTGTGATCCCCTGTAGAGGGAGAGGCATTCTGATTTTGGGTATTCTCAGCCTTTTTATGCTGGTTTCTTCCCATCATTGTAAATTTATCCACCTGTCATCTTTGTAATTACTGACTTTCAAATTAGGTCTCTGAGTGGATGTCCAACTTGTTGATTCCCAGTGTTAGAATCTGAGCAACCCACTGTGCTGGCTAAAACAGCAGCATTAAGATTGATGGTGCTTTTCTGCCCAGGAATCTCCGGTGTGGCTTCCTTCTTGAGTCCCGTTTTCAATCAGCCTCTCACTTCCCGAGGCTCCAAACATTGACCCAAAGGGGAACCAGTCCCATTTGCTCTGCATCAAGAACCACTCTGCCAAGGCACCAGCAAAACTGCCACGCTGGCCATAAGAGTCGCACTGGCAACCCATGGGGCTCCTCTGCTTGGAACCTCCTGGTCTGTGAGCAACAAAAATTCATCTGAAAATGTGGCATCCTCTTGTTCTCTGCGCTTTCACTGGGAGCTACAATCCCGAGCTGCTATTTACCTGCCATCTTGGATCTCTCTCCAGAATATTCTTATTATCCTTTTTTGTTTTTTTTTACTATTAAGACTATTAGCATTTCTTTGAGAGATGCTTTATTTTTATCCCATAGATTTTATTATAATATATACAACAATCAATATTTTATATTTAGAATGTCCCATATTCTAAAGATAATTTGATTTTTAGGGTTTTTTTCAGACATGAGGGTACTTTATGAACTGAATGTTTGCCTCCCTCCAAATTTACTTGTTAAAATTCTAACCCCCAATGTGATGTTATTAAGAGGTAGGGACTTTGGGAAGTAGCTAGGTCATGAAGACGGAGCCCTTATGAATGGGAATTAGTGCTCTTATAGGAAGTGGAATGAGAGCTTGCCCTCACTCTCTCTGTTCTTCATCCATGTGAGAAATAATGAAAAGGCTGTCTGCAAACCAAGAATTTGGGCCATTATTAGACATTGGATATGGTGGCATCTTGAACTTGGACTTCCCAGCCTCAAAAATTTTGAGAAATCAATTGTATTGGTTAAGCCACCGAGTCTCTGGTATTTCTGTTATATCAGTCCAAACCGTTTAAGATGAGAATTATTTTTATTTTCCCATATTGTTAGTAAAATTTTATTACATTGTGATTGGAGGATGTTATATGAACTGCTTTTACATTTTATAATGTCTATATGTTAGTATATGTACAATTTTATTTTGTCAGTGTTACAAGAGTACTGGGAAGAAAGGCATAATATTTCTATTAATTTTAAATAGTGAATTATGATTTTGGGGGACTTTCTTATACTTATTCATCTTTTCTCAGCTTAACATTTCCTACACTGCTGTTCACTTCAAATTCTCACCACTCTACATTGATAGGAAGGCAGCAAAAATTTTTAAATGCTCACAATAAAAAAACTATCATACCTTGGGGGTGGGGCACTAAAATTATCAAAACTGCCATAAACATGATACCAAGAAGATAACAAACTTGTTTCAGAAAAAACAGATACTTCTTGGACAAAAGGTAGAAACAGCAAATACATGGTTGCTCATCTTACTTGCTTCCTGGTGTCATCTAAAATATGACTAATGGCTTGATCCTTCACCTTATCTAGAATCTATATGACCAGGGTCTTAAGAACTATAGTTTTATTTTATGATTTTCTGCAATACATGTAGGGCCACTAGAAGAAAGGTGAAAATTATGTTCTGTACCAATCCATTATGTCTGCCAGAATCACTTTCAGGCATCGTGAAAGTTCTAATCAGTGAAAGTAGAATGCTATTAACCAACATAATGCAACTACTCTGTTATTTTAATATCATGGAAAATGTATTTATTCTCCTCCAAAAATGGGAACCCCAAGGTCCCAATGGTTACTACACTCATATCTGAGTGATAGTTACTTTTCTACTAGGTCAAGCCTGATTATACTTTTCCATATCAATGAAAAAATTATATATATAGTTTAAAAATATACCTATGTGAAATATTAGGAAAAATGCATCTCAGAAGAGGATATTGGAAATAATAGATTAGATAGTAGCTATCTAGAGAGCTAAACAGACAGATGATAGATAGGCGGATAGATAGATAGATAGATAGATAGATAGATAGATAGATAGATAGAACAATGAAGAAGAGATCTGTAGCTATTCCAATGTCACTTCTATAATTGTTGATAAAACTATGATTATATTCATTTAATATATTTCTTTTTCTACTACCTCATTCTATGTTCCATTTCACTCAAGCACTTGAGTTGACCCCAAATTTCATTTTTGTGGTGATTGTTAGGTTCTTTACAAGATCCTGACAATCAGTGGACTCAATAGACACTTCATAAGACCCAGTGTGTACCATATGTCTGCTTATTTATTATTACCAGAAAAGTGAACACCATGATATACACAAATTTCTACCCACTGGGAGAAATTACATTCCTGACTGTATTTAATACTTACTCCTTGAGTGAGACAGCAATATTGCTCTGTCCAATTCTAGGAGATGTGACATAAAGTTGACTCCTGCCCAGAATGGCTGGTCACTGTGAAGCTCTAAGCACCTTTAGATGTGAAACAAGAAAGAGGTGGCAATGCTGTGGTGTACCACCATTGTCAGCTACCAACTCTAATGGAACAATGTTCTTCCAATAGAAAAATTACTTAATGCTACTTCCACTTGTTCTTCCTACAAAGTAATAAATAATCTTGACTGTAATCTAAATCAGTTAAACTTTATTATTATTATTATTATTTTATTATACTTAACGTTCTGGCATACACATGCAGAAAGTGTGGGTTTGTTACATAGGTATACACGTGCCATGGTGATTTGCTGCATTCAACAGCCTGTAATCTACATTAGGTATTTCTCCTAACATAATCCCTCCCTGATCCCCCCACCTCCTGCTATCTTTCCCCTACCTGATCCACCCCCCAACAGGCCCAGGTGTGTGATGTTTCCCTCCCTGTCTCCATGTGTTCTCATTGTTCAACACCCACATATGACTAAGAACATTCAATGTTCGGTTTTCTGTTGTTGTGTCAGTTTGCTGAAAACGATGGTTTCTAGCTTCATCCATGTCTCTGTAAAGGACACGAACTCATCCTTTTTTATGGCTGCATAGTATTCCATGGTATAGAGCTGCCACATTTTCTTTATCTAGTCTATCACTAATGGATATTTGGGTTGGTTCCAGGTCTTTGCTATTGTAAACAGTGCCACAATAAACATACATGTGCACGTGTTTTTATAATAGAATGATTTATAATCCTTTTGGTATATACCCAGTAATGGGATTGCTGGGTCAAATGGTTTTTCTATTTCTAGATCCTTAAGGAATTGCCACACTGTCTTCCACAATGGTCGAACTAATTTACACTCCCACCAACAGTGTAAAAGACTTCCTATTTCACCACATCCTCACCAGCGTGGGTTATCTCCTAATTTTTTAATGATCACCATGCTAACTGGCATTAGATGGTATCTCAATGTGGTTTTGAGTTGCATTTCTCTAATGGCCAGTGATGATGAGCTTTTTTTCACATGTTGGTTGGCTGCATAAATGTCTTCTTTTGAAAAGTGACTGGTCATATTCTTTGCCCACTTTTTGATGGAGTTGTTTCTTTTTTTCTTGTATTTTTGTTTCAGTTCTTTGTAGATTCTGGATATTAGTCCTTTGTCAGATGGATAGATTGGAAAAATTTTTTCTCATTCTGTTGGTTGACTGTTTATGCTAATGATAGTTTCTTTTGCTGTACAGAAGCTGTTAAGTTTAATTATATCCCATTTTTCTATTTTGGCTTTTGTTGCCATTGTGCTTGGTGTTTTAGTCATGAAGTCCTTGTCTATGCCTATATCCTGAATGGTGTTGCCTAGGTTTTCGACTAGGCTTTTTATGGTGTTAGGTCTTATGTTTAAATATTTAATCCATCTGGAGGTAATTTTTATATAAGGTTTAAGAAAGGGATGCAGTTTCAGCTTTCTGGATATGGCTAGCCAGTTTTCCCAATGCCATTTATTAAACAGGGAATCCTTTCCCCATTGCTTGTTCTTGTCTGGTTTGTCAAAGAGCAGATGGTTGTAGATGTGTGGTGTTGTTTCTGAGGTCTCTATTCTGTTCCATTGGTCTATATCTCTGTTTTGGTACCAGTAACATGCTGTTTTGATTACTGTAGCCTTGTAACATAGACTGAAGTCAGGTAGCATGATGCCTCCAACTTTGTTGTTTTTGTTTTTTGCTTAGGATTGTTTTAGTTATGTGGGCTTTCTTTTTTTGGTTTCACATAAAGTTTAAGGTGTTTTTTCTAATTCTGTGAAGAAAGTAAATAATAGCTTGATGGGGATAGCATTGAATCTATAAATTACTTTGGGAAGTATGGCCATTTTCATGCATTGATTCTTCCTAACCATGAGCATGGAATATTTTTCCATCTGTTTGTGTCCTCTCTTATTTCCTTAAGCAGCGGTTTGTAGTTCTCCTTGAAGAGGTTGTTCACAACACTTGTTAGTTACATTCCTAGGTGTTTTATTCTCCTTGCTGCAATTGTGAATGGAAGTTAACTCATGATTTGGCTCTCTGTTTGTCTCTCAATAAACTAGGTATCAATGGAATGTATCTCAAAATAATAAAAGCTATTTATGACAAATCCATAGCCAATATCATACTGAATGGGCAGAAACTGGAAGCATTCCCTTTGAAAACTGGCACAAGACAAGGTTGTCCTCTCTTATTCCTATTCAACATAGTATTGGAAGTTCTGACCAGGCAATCAGGCAAGAAAAAGAAATAAGGGGTATTCAATTAGGAAAGAAGGAAGTCAAATTGTCTCTATTTGCAGATGATATGATTGTGCATTTAGAAGACCCCATCATCTCAGTCCAAGATCTCCTTAAGCTGATAAGCAACTTCAGCAAAGTATCAGGATATAAAATCAATGTGCAGAAATCACAAGCATTCCTATACATCAATAAATCAATCAACCTCCCTATAATGAGTTATTCTTTTTAGGTTCCTTTGCTGTTCCTTTGAGTGGCCAGAGCACTATGGACTTTTCAAGGCTTTTGGTGCATATTACTCACAAAGAAATAAAACACTTAGGAATTAAAATTTTCTGTTGAGCCAATGATCTCACATAGGCTGGAAAAATAGGAATTAATTTTAGAAACCTGATATACCAAGTAGATAAATAAAACTATTTTTTAAAATTTGAGTAGATTGGTTTCTACAGCACAAAACTTTGAATAAATTTTACCATGTATTGAAGATACATCTGATGTAGCCCAGCTTATTGTAACAATTATTTCATGAGAATTGGAGTGCAGGCTGAAAACACATGGTTTCAGAGATTTTATATTAAAAACATTGCTATAAAAACAATAAAATGGTGGCAATATAGAAACGTATTACTTTACTATTTAATTTAGATTTAGTTTGTCAATAGCATTATTTTATTTACAAAAGAATACTAATAAACAAAATGTCATGAGAAGCCTATATATGTAATGAAATATTTTCTTGGAGTAATTGACTTAAGTGGCTTAGATGTTGATCTATAAAAAGACAAACTATATTTTATTAAAATTTAAATAGCTACAAACTCAAGCAGAAAACATCAAAATACATTTCAAACAATATATACATTAAATGATATGACAGTAGTAGCCAACACTATAAATATGTAAATATTACAGTTTTACCTTTCTTTTTGGCATTAATTAAAGTTAATAATATTTTATAGAAATTAAGAGGAAGCCATTCCAGGTGACAGTAAATTGCCCTATAAAATAATTAATGTCTTATTTGTTTATCCAGTGAAATAACTCACTGTCACCAACAGAAACTCAGAATTCTCTCATAAATCATTTCTGGCATAATTTGGTTATTCAGTTTCAGTATTTTACTAGATCTAAATGAAATAAATGACTTCCTGACATTTAGACTTGATATGATACAATCACATAAAAATGTAAGAGTTACAAAAAATAATTGCAGAAAAAAATAACTGGATTTTTCTTCCTTTTAATGAATACTGAAAAGTGTGTTGCAAATAGCCTGAGTCCTTTCTTAATATGTAAATTTCTTACATAAAACAAGGTTGCTGTCTGTGTAGGCTGGCATGCGATTGCTCCTTTCTTTCATAGCAGCATCTGCATCCAAGTGCACACTAACACTCTTTTTCCTTTTTCAATGTCCTCTGGTGCTAATTGAAGATTTTTGTGATGAGCTCTGAATGTGCAGGAAGTGCCTGGTAGGAATCCAGGCATTTACAAATGGAATTTCTGGCTTGCTTATCATTGACTATCTATGCTTGCATTTGAGCTTTATTTTTATTAAAATTAAATCCCCTCTGTACTGTTTAAATCATCACTTGCCAGTTTAAAATTGAATATATAATCCATGTAATCTAAAATATGTGAGTTTAATGTGTTTTGTCACAGACTTAATGGATGGCTCAAGGTTGCAATATAACCAAGACAGAAATCACTAAAATTTCTATTTCAGAAAAAAGCTTCAAGGTCATGACATTTGTTTACATGGTAATTTCCATTAGAATCATTACATATTGCACTTTACATGAAATATTCTTCATTATAAAAATAAACCTATCCATTATTATTGATAGAAATACCTGAACTGAAAGGATCTTATTTTTAGAGCTAACAAGTTTTATTTTTTAGAACTGTCATGTAATGTCGCCTTTCATAATAAGCTACAATGAGTTGCTAGTAGAACAAAGAGCTCCTACATCATTTCAAAGCAAAAAGAATGTGCTTGTCTGTAAGATACAGAGTAAGAACAAGGGTTTTACTATTATCAAAGGCACAAGAATGTCATGGCAGAATAGAAACTGAGGCTGGAATGGAGGAAGGCAGGAAAGATAAAAAATGAACCCATAAAAAGTAGAGCAGGTACATTATGGTTTGTTATATTAGTGCAGTTACCAGCTCCTCTCTGGCTTTCCTCCCCACAGTTTATCATAAGCAATTTTTACTAAGATAAAGGATGTTATGAGAAATTAGGGTCTTGTATGAATTCCATATAATCTAATCAGCCTATCGACAAATCTTCAACAAATCAATCAATAAATTGACAAATCAGCAATTCAATAATTTGATCACCTACTGTGTGTAAGGAATTTGCTGACTGTGATAACAAGGCCAGTAAACTGACATCAACATGCAAAGAGGGATTCTCAGTAGTAGTATTATAACCCTAGCCTCCCAGAATGATCACGTTGAAAGAGAAGACACATTTGGATTTTTATTTTAATTGTGGTAAGAACCCAAACTTTAGATCTACATTACATCTAACATTAGATCTACAGTCTTAAGTTTTTAAGTGTGTCATACATACAATATTGCTACCTATAGGCACAATATTGTACAACACGTGTCTAGATCTTATTTATTTTGCATAATTGAAACTTTATACTCATTAAACAACAAAGGAGGATGTTGTTTTTAAGGTCAGTCTTAAAGACAATTGTAAAAGTCATGTACATTTGAAAATAATCAAACAAGGTCCAAAACCCCTAGAATAATCTTTGCATCCTCTCTTTCTCTCACACCACTATCTAAAGCCTTTTCAGTTTTATTTCTTTTATTTGTCTTAAAAGTATTACAGCTTGTTGATTTTTAACACAACTTTTCTGGTTCAGACATTTGTCATTATTTAGTAATCTGGGACAAAGTGTCTCTACCCTGATTTCCCTCCTTATAAATTACTCATGTCAAAGCCATACTTTTCACTGATGACAGAGAGTTCTTTTACTTAGAGAGTCAATTAACTTGCTTCCATAAAATCCCACTGGCTCTAGAAGAAAGGTTCTTCAAATTGTGCTACATTCACCTTTTCAGTACTTTCTCCTATTCTTGATCTCATTATAGCTGGAAAGGATTAATCTTCATCAGAGATGTGAAGAAGATTAAAAATTGTAATTTGTGGCCTCCCTTTTGATGTCTAGGTTTTGATGTCTGGATTTGTAAAGTCCTAATTCAATGTCTGGCTAATCATAGACTCACACTATAGATGATCAAAGTGACAGGACAAACAGCTATCAATGTAAAAAAAATCCAAGATGGCAGTAAACAACAAAATTCAGATTCCAAAAATCATTTTGTAATTTCATTAAAGATATCTCAATTCACATTTGGCTCAGAAATATTTTCTAATACAAAAATATAGTTTTTTAAACCCTGGATTTAAAATTCTGTGAGAGGCAAATAAATTGTCTTTTGTACAAATTAAAAACATAAAGGTTTCTTGAAATAGACCAGAATGGATAAAGCATGTTAATAAAATGAGGCCAATCAAAAGACAAGTTGAGTCCCTTAGAAGTATGGCATCTCTTCTGAAAATATTTCATGTAGTCTGAAGAGTTATATTACCAAGGGCAGGAGAGTCGGGTCAAAGAAAATGCACTTTTATGAACAGGAGCAAAAATCTTAACCTCTCCAATAACATAAGCCTGGATTTTTAGCATAATTCTGAAACACTTTCCAACGTCAAAATTTCCTGTGGAAATATTTCTAAAGGTTATATAGGAATAAGATGTGATCATAAAGTTATACAATAACTTGTTTTGTGAAGCATAAAATGACATTTGCCATTTGCTACACCCTTACTCAACTGTTTTAAATAAAGGCTATAATTTCAAAATAAGTGAACTTCTTCACAAAATGATATTTGGAAGACCACTCATTTGAAAGTAGAGGCATTCATTTACATAAGAAAATGTGATGGATAATTCATTGGTACCTACAAGCAGCTGCTGCCTTACTCTTATCCCTCAGTCTCCAATGGAAGGTCTAGAAGATGCTTTAGTCTAAGGATACTCAACCCTCATCTCTTTCTTTTCCTTCCACAGCCCCTTCTACCCAGAGAGCCTTGGTTGCCCAAGAGTTCTCATGACACTTCTTCCTCACCTGAGCCTTTATTTAATCTGTAGCTATCCAAATAGCTATCCACTTAAGGTGGTCCTGTTTCTCATCCATACATCACCACTGAAACACCTACTCACTGAACTGTGCCTTTGCTGTGCCTTCTGCTTCCAGAACAGGGCCTCCCCCTTCTCCCTATGTGACTTCCCACCTTTTTTCACAACCTAAAGACTGTCCGCAACCATGCATACATCCAAATCCATTCTCATTCCATTCACAGCAAGAATACTTATGGCAAACTTTACTGAAACAGAAAGAAGGTAGGCTTGGGGAGACAGGGCCTTCTGATGAGTCTCCACAGTTTTCTTGTAAATAAGTTTGGTGACAGAAGGGATAGTGTCCTTTTAGAAATTAATTGTTAATTGATATAGAATTGTTTACATATTTTGGGGTTACGTTTTGATTCCTGTATCCAATTGTTTACATATTTCGGGGTAATATTTTGATTCCTGTATACAATATTTAATGATCAAACAAGGGCAGTTGGGATATCCATCACCTCAAACATTTATCTTATCTTTGTGTTGGAAATATTGCAAATCTTTTCCTCTAGCTATCTGAAATATACAATCAGTCATTGTTAACTATAATCTCCCTACTGTTTCATCAAATACTAGAACTTATTCCATCTGCCTTTCTAATGATTAATTAGAATATAAGAAAGTATTTGTACCTATAAACTATGTGTTCTAGAGTTTTCCACATTGTGGAATATTTTGTTCATACTTTTTGTAAAATGCCTAAATTTCTTCTTAAGTATAAATCATTTCTCTCAGACACATTCTTTTTGGGAGATTCTTCTGTCTTTCTCTTTATTATTGGCATATATTTTATACTAAATCAAATGGGACTCTTTAAGGTTTTAAGTAATATGTGACTGTTATTCTGAAAAAGAAAAAGTCAGGACATTTCCCCAGAGAAAGCATGGATTGTTAGAAATCTTATATGTGCTTTAAACTTGTTTAAATATGTTTATAGAGTGTCTGGAATGATAATTATTCTCCAAACTATAGCATTTGTTGTTGTTTTTTTTTCCCCTATGGAGAAAAACTTACTGTGTTTTTTAAACATTAAGCTACAAGAAGAATCAAAATGCCAATTAAGACTCCCACAAGCCAGATGTTTTATATAGTATCGACCATTACTGATAAATTTAAAGGCACAGGCACCAAGGAGGCTCATTTCAAGCAAGAAGAGATATGTAATAATAGGAGTGGCTACCCAGGTCCTTTCCTTCATCACTTAACAGAATAATAGATATCACCAAAGAGGTTTTGTGGATTTATCTAAAACAATGGAGGAATCTTTCATTTATAGTCCATCTTTATTAGTTTAATTATATGAGTTTAGTCAATTTCAGGAAGTCATTTTAATTGCATTCACAAAGTCCTCAGCAACAGGACCCTTCTTACATTGTTTAAAATGTTATCTGGATATGATTATCACAAAGGAACATGAAGTCAAACTGTAAGAGCACCCAATGGCCAAAACTGTAATAATTTGAGAAGAACAAAAAATGTAGTATTTAATTAAGTAATCTGAGTACTTAATCCATCATTAAGTAATCAATGTAGGATTAGTGAGAATAAAATAAACATCCAATATTTAAACTAATATACATTAGTAATTAAATGAATTAATAAATGAGGTAGAATAGACAAATCCCTTGTACAGAAATATTCCAAATTATTTATGTAGACCTAAACATATTTGCCCTCAAAAGGAGGTGGAGCTTAACTGGCACCCTTTCTGAGAGTTGTGTTTAAGGACTGCTTCCAAAGAGTACAGTATGGAAATGAGGGAGGGATCATTGAGCAGAAAAAAATGGCAGGCACGACCTCAGCTAGGTGGTCAAGGTCAACATGATTAGTGATGTTTCATGTCATATTGATGGCGTGTATCCTTGATATGACATGTTAAGAGTGTCAGTTTAACTGTGTTTTCTCTTCAAAACCTATAACTCCAGTCTAAACATGAGACAAACATTATATAAACACATCTTGGGGAATTTTCTACAAAACACCTGACCAATATTTCTCAAAGCTATCAAAGCCTAGAAAAACAAGGAAAATCTGAGGAACTTTAAAAACCAGAGGTGGTTGAAGACACACCAAACTAAATGAAACATTGTATCTGGGATGAAATTCCAGAACAGAAAAAGTAAAGTAGAGAAAACACTAGTGAAATGCAGATAAATAATGGAGTTTAGTTAATGGTAACGTTAAGAACATTGGTTGGCATATTATTGCGATAGCACTGCTGAATATAACATGTTAACACCAGGAGAAACTGAGTGTAAGATATACAGAAACATTCTACACAAACTGCAACCTTTCAAAAAACCTAAAACTACTCTAAACTAAAACTTTAAAAAATTATTAACATAGGCACATGTTCATGCATGCACACACACACACACACATTCACACGAGGTATCTGGAAGATAAAGGACAATTACAGTTAAGAGAGTCATGCTTTGAGATATTCATGCTTTACAATTAAGATATTTATGAGAAACATACCTAAGTAACCTTCTCGCCAAATCTGAACTTCCCTGTGTATACACTCTTTTTTTTTTTTTTTTATGAGACGGAGTTTTGCTCTTGTTACCCAGGCTGGAGTGCAATGGCACGATTTCGGCTCACTGCAACCTCCGCCTCCTGTGTTCAGGCAATTCTCCCACCTCAGTCTCCTGAGTAACTGGGATTACAGGCACACGCCACCATGCCCAGCTAATTTTTCGTATTTTTTAGTAGAGATGGGGTTTCACCATGTTGACCAGGATGGTCTCGATCTCTTGACCTCATGATCCACCAGCCTTGGCTTCCCAAAGTGCTGGGATTACAGGCTTGAGCCCTGTGTATACTCTTATTGCACTGATGTATCATTAAGTTCTATTAATTATCTACTTCCACTTTCAAAATAAAAACAATCTGTTAGTATGTTGACTCCTAGGTGTGACACCAAAGAAACAACATGAAAAGGAATTGGATAAATATGTGCAGAGAAAGTGATCTCTAATACTACAAATTTTCATTGTTAAACTCTATGCAGCTAAATTCCATCAGCTAATGGAACTCAATCTTGATATTGGGTTGATTTTGAAAAGTCCATCTCAAAACCCAAATGCTCAAGTTTATGCTCAAATTTATGAACATAAATTTAATTATAAGCATTTGTTTTATGTTCAAATTTATGAACATAGGATTCTTTGAATAGGTCCTGAATCACATTTCAGTCCAGAGTTATTTCTTTCCCTGCATGGTCTCACACCACAAGATATTTGCATTTTCACTTCTACTAAATTTTTTATATTCATCTGATGGTCATTTCTCATGAAGATAAATATTTGCTACAATTTAATGAGCGATATTATGTAAGTGTAGAAATCAGCAAAGCTACACTGAGGCAGATGATAAAAGGATCTGCCAGGCTTACCCTCCAGCTACACAATATGATCCAACAAGCTACCCTCACAGGAATCTTAATTCGAATATATGCCTCAGCAAAATTGCAAATGTCTTCATGGCATATTCTTTGAGGGTCCTCCAACTACTCGTTGAAACTAAAATATTAACCTGAAAAGACAAAGTTATACTGTCTTTTGTAGCTAGAGTTTTGTTTGTTTGTTTGTTTGTTTAAATAGAGAATAGCTTGGAAGAAAGTCGCTAACTTTAATGTATTCTAACAGCATTGACTTTCTCTTTTCTGGCTTTATTATTATTATTATTAAGAACTATTTCATAATTAAAACTATCCCTCATTGTCAGTCACCTAAGAGGAGTTTCTCTTTTCTTGAGTGTGTAGTGGGGTAACGAAATGGAAGAAGACCGTCAGGAGAACTCTCATATTAATCATGTGTAGAGTTGCGTGTAATAAATGTGTGTCTTTCACATGGGTACACATTTATGCTAGATGGCTCCTCTGATATGTGTTTCTCCATTTACATGGCAGGACAACTCAAGGACAACACAGTGAAGCTAGTTCTATTTTTGTGTCATTTTAACACAATGTCAATATAGATAATTTACAAATTAAAACTTAGAACAAAAATACATTTTCTGTGGCACATGTTTAGTTCTTATCTTAACTGATCTATAATAATATTCTGTAAGTTTATGCTCTCTGTTTCCTAAATGCATAAAAATGTTTATATAACACTCAGAATCTGCCCTGCCATTTTCTTTTCATTTCCTTGTGCTTGAATCCATATTATTTTGCAATCTGCATTTACAGAAATCTTCCGCCCACTTGCCAATTTAATGAAGTATCCCAGCATTTGCTCTGAATTGCCTGTGATGTGCAGTTAATTATAAAAGGATAAATACACCATTGAATATCTGCTTATACTTTAGAGAAAACAAAACTAATTGATTCCTCCATTTATAATATTGTTTCTCTCTCATTTTCTTGGAGAACTACTTTTAATATCATAAAATAAAATGAATACAATTATCAGAAAACATATTATAACCCAGTAATTCCCTTTTATTATGGCTTTTCTTCATCAAAAAAATGTGTTGATACCCTATCTAAACATGATACTATTCAGTGTTACATTTAAAAAGAAAGAGGTTTTTAAATTTTTTTCTTGTTATGATGTATGATAGAGTATGACCAAAATCTAAGGCTTTACAATCTCTAAGAAATGTTTATACATTTTCTTAGTAATATACTTTATTGAGATTTTGTTCCTATTATGAGATAGCATGGGATAAATATATCTATTGCTACTAACTTGATTTGGATTCTCAGCGTCTCCCACCATAACTATTTCAATGGTCCTCTAACAGTTCTCACTCTCTTCTAACACATCCTCTAGCTTTCTGTCAAAGTGCCCTTTCTATTATACCAGTCTCATGGTGTAACTGTACTTTTTACTCTCTCATCCTTAGATGGGAAAAGTCCATTTGCCTGATTATGGTAGAAAAGACTCTTCCATGAATGAGTGTTTAATTATTTCTCTAGACAATGACACACTTTAAGCTACAATTATACCAAAAACTTTATTGTTTTTGAATGTATTAGAAACTTCCATATCTCCACATTGACTCCTAAGCAATGAGTTTTTCTCTGCCTGTCTCAGGGACTACTTTCTGCCTCCTTCTATAACATGTGCCCTGTGTCAATCTACTTTTTTTCCCAGACTAAGTATATACTATGTGAGTATTCATTTTATAAGGCAAATCCTCATAGACAAAAAAAAATAGGAGAATAAATACTTCAACATGACTCATCTTTTCACCCTGGTTTCCAGTTAGAATCAATGGGAAACACAGACCATAGCCAACTGAAAAATGGAAGTCTGAGAATATGCTGATAGAATGCAGACAAAAGTATGGGGGAGAAGCATTGAAAAATCTAGAAAGCCAAACAGAATATTTCCTGTACTATGAAATTTATGTCCCTGTACTTGACTGGAATTTGAATTTTAAAGCAAGAATGGTAAATTTTACCATAGAGTTGTGAAATCTACCCGTGTAGATTGAGACATTTTAAGCATAAGGTGTAATTTCTTTCTCTTTCTTAACAATAAAAATAAAGAAAAATAACATACACAATTTTTATAATTAGCTAATGTTCAAATAAGAAAAATGAATTAGTTTTTAGAAAACCAAAAATATAAGGCTTTAACTAGGTAATAGCATATTCTTTCTACAGACGTCTCAATAAATAAGAAAAATGTATGGAGCTGTATATATTTTAGTTTTCTTTTTGAGTCCTAGTAATTCAATTGCATATTTTTAGTCTTGATTTCTTGTATAAATCTGTATTTATTATAATTATTATTCATTTAAGCCAATCATGATGGAATTAAAAATTCCAACCTCAGAAAAATATTAAAGCCAGGAAAGGAGAAGTTGATGGATATTGATTGGATAAGCAACTGATTGAGTGAGCTGTGATCATTAAGTACCTAAAAATATTCCCAGCGCATCTTATTTCAATTAGATCTAATATATATATATATATATATATATATGCCAAGTGTGATAGCTCAAGCCTGTAATTCCAGCACTTTGGGAGGCTGAGGTGGGTAGATCACCTAAGGTCAGGAATTCAAGACCAGCATTGCCAATGCAGTGAAATTTGGTCTCTACTAAAAATACAAAAATTAGCTGATCATGGTGTTAGGCACTTCTAATCCCAGCTGCTGAGGCAGAAGAATTGCTTGAACTCTGGAGGTAGAAGTTACAGTTAGCAGAGATCATGCCACTGCACTCCAGCCTGAGGGACAAGAGGGAGACTCTGTCTCAAATATATATATATATATATATATATATATATATATATATATATATATATATATATATATATACACACATGACCACACACACACATACATGACTTCATTTGTAGTGAAGATCGTGGTTTATTCAGTTCCCCAAGCTGGCTTATAGTAATGAAGTTATGACAGGAATAACTAGATATCTAGTGGTAATGAATATAAAAAGATGCCTGTACACCTATAATCCAATAAAAAATTAAAAAAAAATAAAAAAAAATAAAATAAAATAAAATAATGATAAAAAAAAAAAAAGATGCCTGTAAGTTACTCAAAAGTAGTACATTCCAACACTTCCTCACCTTATCGGTTGACACATTTACTATATCTCATCTACTGCAATATCAGTTAATTTTCATTAAATGTTAGTTTCTGAGTTCCACTGATGTTATGTAATGGCATAAGCCCATAACGTTTGCTGATTAGGATTAAAAATGTTGGACAAAATGCAAAAACAGCTATCTAGGAACATGGAAAGAAAACAGAAGCAAGCAGACTACAGAAAGGTGTCAAAACAGAGATGTGACCTGAATGCAAGTGAGCATCACAGTTTTCTTTTTTCTCTCAAAACTTTTCCCCAGGTGAGGGAGTAGAGAAGTAGAAAAGAACAGTATGGACACATGGAGAATGAACTTCAAGCGAAACCCATGCTTTATTTTCCTTCCATGCTTTACTGTCTCCTGTAGCATGTAGAATATAGCTGGACTCCATTAGAGGAAGAGTCAGGGAAAGAGGTTCTCCCAATTCCATGCATATGCACCCACAACAATCTCAGCCTTATCCTAAACTATACCTAAGTCAGATCCAAATCAGCACAGCAAAAGCTTGGAGAGCTAATCTGAGGTTTAAATCACTGTGCACAGCAGGCAAATCAAATTATAATCTCAACATGGTCAGCTTAGTTTTCTGATAGTATAAAAAACATCAACATTCTCCAAAGAGTGTAACAGGACTCAGGTATGACATGATATTTACAATATCCAGGTGCAATTAAAAATTATCAAAGCTACAATGTCCTAGGAAAGTGTAACAACTTTTCATTGGAAAATATGATCAACAGATGCCAACCCAAAGATTACCGTGATGTTGAAACTATCATACAGAAACTTTAAATCAATTATAAAACTACATTTTATGGGGTAAATAGGAGCATACTGAAATGTCTGGAACACAGAAACTGGAATTCTGAGAGATATTATGTTGCTGATATAGCTCTATTTCAGGGAAATTTCTGTCTTAACAATATGAAGCGGGCCGGGCACGGTGACTCAAACCTGTAATCCCAGCACTTTGGGAGGCCGAGGCAGGTGGATCACGAGGTTAAGAGATCGAGACCATCCAGGTCAACATGGTGTAACCCCGTCTCTACTAAAGATACAATAAATTAGCTGGGCATGGTGGCACGTGACTGTAATCCCAGTTACTCAGGAGACTGAGGCATGAGAATTGCCTGAACCCAGGAGGCGGAAGTAGCGGTGAGCCAAGATCGCGCCATTGCACTCCAGCCTGGGTAACAAGAGCGAAACTCCGTCTCAAAAAAAAAAAAAAAAAAAAAAAAAAAAAACAAAAAACAATATGAAGCTTGTTAAATCATGAATATGTTACATATTTCCTTTTTTAAGTTGTTGTTACCTAACAAGAGAGATGGATAGATAGATGACTGACTGATAGACAGGTAGATAGATTAGATAGATAGATAGATAGATAGATAGATAGATAGATAGATAGATAGATATTCTATGGTGAATATTAAGCATTAAATGAGACATGATCTTTTTCCATGGAGCTTTTAGTCTCATAGGTAGGGAAGACAATATATTTACCAAGAATCACAACAAAGCAGATTCAAGTAAGTTTTCTGGGAAAGTGTAGGAAAAAATAGATGATTAAAAGTTGAACAGTTTCAAGCAACTAAGAGACATATGAACTTTGCCTCTATATTTGTGTAGAATTTTGGCAGGAAGATTTTGCAAAGGGGAGTTGAATGTGAATAGAAGATAGACCAAAAGCAAAGCTATGATATAATGGATAGATGTGTGATGGCATTACAACTAGTCCTTCATAACTTGAGCATGGCATGCTTCTTTGTCCATTGTGAGAAGCAGATGATGTGTGACAAATATTTATTTTGAAAAATACTCTGACTTAATTTGTTTGGTAACAAATGCTTCCTACTCTTTCCACTCAAGTTTGTGTTATTAAATACATAGTGATAAGGCAATGCTACTGGCAAACATTTAGAAGGGATAAAGAGACCATTGCGATGGTGGAAACACAAAAGAAAGAATAGATATAAGACACAACACCATGGAATATTATGCAGCAATCAGAAATGATGAGTTCGTGTTGTTTGTAGGGACATGGATGAATCTGGAGAACATCATCCTCAGCAAACTGACACAAGAACAGAAAATGAAACACCGCATATTCTCACTCATAGGCGGGTGATGAAAAATGAGAACACATGGACACAGAGAGGGGAGTACTAAACACTGGGGTCTATTGGGGGGAAAAGGGGAGGGCCAGTGGGAGGGGGAGGTGGGGAGGAATAGCTTGGGGAGAAACGCCAAATGTGGGTGAAGGGGTGAAAGCAAACAAAACACACTGCCCTGTGTGTACCTATGCAACTGTATTGCATGCTCTGCACATGTACCCCAAAACCTAAAATGCAATAAAATAATAAGAATTAAAAAAAAAGACACAAATGTGGCTTAAACCAATTTTAGGATCATTTAGATGTCAAGATAGAGTTCATTTGATAAGGAAAAGTAAAGTAAAGACAACTTAAAAATTTAATCTTGAATGACCTAGAAAATGCTAATACCATTGATAGAATTAGGGCTTTAAATGAAAATATCTGATGTGGTGGAGAGACATGTTTGAAGCAGATGGAGTGGGAGAGAAGTTCTGATATTTCATCTACATAGAGAGCTCAAAAGAACCTCGAGGGAAAAGTCAGAGCAGGATTCTTGATTTGGTTGTAATCTTCGTACAAGTCTCATTTCAATGACTGAACGTGGGGAATAGTGATAAAGATGAGTTTTGTCTTGTCTATTTCAATATACTCCTAAGTACAAGCAAAATGATAAAACGAGAACTGTAGAAAACCATCCTCACATGTTTCAAAAAATTTGACTGAAAACAAAGTACTATATTACAGGGTAGTTCAGGTTGCTTTGCTTCACAGTTTCTCTCTGGAATAACTTTGGCACCTACATTCAAATTTGTCTGATGTTATAACAATACGGGGAGTGTAATAGTAAAGCCTTTATCAATCAGTGTGGCACAATATTGGGCTGAGGATTGCTAATGGCAACAAAAACTGGGAAGCGTAGAATCAGAACAAAATCCCTACCATTCCATTCTCAACATAACAATGTAAACTAACTATGAAATCACTAACATTTAACATAACTATGAAATCACTAACATTTAACATAACTATGAAATCACTAACATTTAACATAACAACTATGAAATTACTAACATTTTTAATCCTGCAATTTAATCCTCACTATCCTAAACATCATCGCTATTCAAAGAGGAGTTCTAAACTTCAAAACACTTTTCCATCTTGTGAAATGAATATGTTACATAAAGATTTATTCACTTATTTCTAAAGCCACATTATCTCTTTCAAGCAGCTCAATTGCAAAGATGTATGGGCAGTGGTAAAGGACATAAAATGTTGGGTCTGTTGAAATATCTACAAGAAACTAAAATACACAACCATCTCCTCATAATATCTAGATCATTTCAAAATTACCTAAGCAGGAAAAGAGTTTAAAGAAAACATAGGCAAATCCTTTCTCTATCTGATCCCACACTGAGCAGAGGCTTACCAGCTAAAGGGTAGTTTGTTTCTGTAGTGTTCTTCACAGTAGCACAGAGATTGATGGGATGGAATACATCTACTGAGCTAAACTATAGCACTTAGAGATAATGCCTCACTCAGTATAGAAACGCTCTGCAAAAAGTCGAACAATATATCCTTGTATGAATGTGCTTATCATCTTCGAAAGTATACTTTTGATGGAGTTTATATCAAAGAGATTTTAAAAAAGGCTGAGAACTTCTTAAAATATGGTATAACATCCTGAAAAATATGTCATTTTTGTCTATTCCCACCTGAGTCTCATAATTGTTACAGGACGAAAGAGGGTTGGGGTGAAAATATATAAGAAAATGATCTAGATTGCTGTATTTTAAAACAACAAAAGCACCTTAATATTCTTCACATCATATATATCTTCTTTTATAAACTATCTGCTCATATCCTTTGCCCACTTTTGGATGGGCTAGTTTGTTTTCTTCTTGTAAATCTGTTTTAGTTCTTTGTAGATTCTGTGGGGGAGGAACTAGGGGAGGGACAGAGAGGGGTGGGGAGTTGGGGAGGGATAACATGGGGAGAAATGCCAGATATAGGTGATGGGGAGGAAGGCAGAAAACCACATTGCCATATATGTACCTTTGCAACAGTCCTGCATGTTCTTCACCCCAAAACATAAAACACAATAAAATATATATTAAAAAAATATTCTTCACATCATATGTCTCCATTAAGATCTTAAGGGTGTAGTAAAGATAGCTACAGCCATCTGCAACTGCCAGTCCATAGCATAAAGTGGATGACCATAAAGTCTTCATACACTGAATTATTCTAAGAATTTGGGCTAGACCCATCAACAGTGAAAAGGCATTGCTAGGGAAATAGAAGGCTACCCATTACTAAACACGTATAGTTTGAGGGATGAAGAAAGTCGGGTATTTCATGATTTCTGTGAGTTGGTGTAGGTGTAGACCACTTATAAAAGCTCTTAAAAATTTTGGACTCTATTTCTAGGTTCATCTTTTTCTGTAATTCTGGGCAAAATATTCTAAAATGGATATTGTGGTAATTAGCAGTAGTATAAAAAAGCTGTTTCAATAAAACATTATCCTAACTAGCACTCGGTTAGGCCAAATTATTTCCATTTGAATGATTTAAGAGCATTATTTGCTGTGCCAATTATTTGTTTATTTATTTATTTTTAAAATATATTTTATTGCACTTTAGGTTCTGGGGTACATGTGCAGAATATTCAGGATTGTTGCATAAGTACATACATGGCAATGTGGTTTGCTGCCTCCATCCCCGTCACCTATATCTAGCATTTCTCCCTATGTTATGCCTCCCCAACTCCCTATCCCTGCTGTCCCTCCCCTAGTCCCCCCCAATAGACCCCAGTGTGTGATGCTCTCTTCCCTGTGTCCATCTGTTCTCATTGTTCAACACCCACATGTGAGTGAGAACATGCCATGTTTGATTTTCTGTTCTTGTGTCAGTTTACTGAGAATATTGGTTTCCAGGTTCATTCATGTCCCTACAAAGGACATGAACTCATGGTTTTTTATAGCTGCATAGTATTCCATGGTGTATATGGGTCACATTTTCCTTATCCAGTTTATCATTGATGGGCATTTGGGTTGGTTCCAGGTCTTTGCTATTGTAAACAGTGCCACAATGAACATATGTATGCATGTGTCTTTACAGCAGAACGATTTACAATACTTTGGATATAAACCCAGTAATGGGATTGCTGGGTCAAATGGAATTTGTTTTCTAGGTCCTTCAGTAATCACCACACTGGCTTCCATAATGGTTGAACTAATTTACACTGCCACCAACAGTGTAAAACTGTTCCCATTTCTCCACATTCTCTCCAGCATCTGTTGTCTCCAGATTTTTAAATGATTGCCATTCTAACTGGCATGAAATGGTATCTCAATGTAGTTTTGATTTGCATTTCTCTAATAACCAGTGATGATGAGCATTTTTTCATATGTTTGTTGGCCTCATATATGTCTTCTTTTGAAAAGTGTCTGCTCATGTTCTTTGCCCACTTTTGAATGGATTTGTTTGTTTTTTTCTTGTAAATGTGTTTTAGTTCTTTGTAGATTCTGGATATCAGCCCTTTGTCAGATGGGTAGATTTCAAAAATTTTTTCCCATTCTGTTGGTTGCCAATTGACTCTGATGATTGTTTCTTTTGCTGTGCAGAAGCTCTGGGGTTTAATTAGGTCCCATTTGTCTATTTTGACTTTTGTTGCCAATGCTTTTGGTGTTGTGGTCATGAAGTCCTTGCCTATGCCTATGTCCTAAATGATTTTGCCTAGGTTTTCTTCTAGGGTCTTTTTGGTGTTAGGTCTTATGTTTAAGTCTTTAATCCACCTGGAGTTAATTTTAATGAAAGGTGTCAAGAAGGGATCCAGTTTCTGCTTTCTGCATATGGCTAGGCAGTTTCCCCAACACCATTTATTAAACAGGGATTCCTTTCCCATTGCTTGTTGTTGTCTGGTTTGTCAAAGATCAGATGGTTGTGGCCTCTGTTCTGTTCTATTGATCTATATCTCTGTTTTGGTACCAGTACCATGCTCTTTTGATTACTGTAGCCTTGTGGTATTGTTTGAAGTCAGGTAGCATGATGCCTCCAGCTTTGTTATTTTTGCTTAGAATTGACTTGGCTATATGGGCTCTCTTTTGGTTGCATATGAAGTTTAAGATGGTTTTTTCCAGTCCTGTAAAGGGGGTCATAGGTAGCTTGATGGGGATAGCATTGAATCTATAAATTCCTTTGGGCAGTATGGACATTTTCACAATATCGATTCTTCCTAACCATGAGCATGGAATGTTTTTCCATCTCTTTGCATCCTCTCTTATTTCCTTGAGCAGTGATTCATAGTTCTCCTTGAAGAGATCCTTTATATCCTCTGTTAGTTGTATTCCTAGGTATTTTATTCTCTTTGTAGCAATCGTGAATGGCAGTTCATTCTTGATTTGGCTCTCCTTAAGTCTGTTATTGGTGTATAGGAATGGTTGTGATTTCTGCACATTGATTTTGTATCCTGAGACTATGCTGAAGTTGATTATCAGTTTAAGGAGATTTTGGGCTGAGACGATGGGGTCTTCTAAATATACAATCATGTTGTCTGCAAATAGAGACAATTTGACTTCCTCCTTTCTTAATTGAATACTCTTTATTTCTTTTTCTTATCTGATTGCTCTGGCTAGAACTTCCAATATTACATTGAATAGGAGTGGTGAGAGAGGGCATCCTTGTCTAGTGCCAGATTTCAAAGGGAATCCTTCCAGTTTGCTTTTATTATTTTGAGATACGTTCCATGGAGAGTTTTTAGCATAAAGTCTGTTGAATTTTATCCAAGGTCTTCTCTGAATCTATTGAGATAATCATGTGTTTTTTGTTTTTGGTTCTGTTTATGTGGTGGATTACCTTTATAGACTTGTGTATGTTAAACCAGCATTGCATCCCTGGGATGAAGCCTACTTGATCATGATGGATGAGCATTTCATTGTGCTGTTGCAATCGATTTGCCAGTATTTTATTGAAGATTTTTGCATCTATGTTCATCATGGATATTGGCCTGAAGTTTGCTTTTCTTGTTGAGTCTCTGCTGGGTTTTGGTGTTGGGATGGGGTTGGTCTCATAAAATAATTTGGTAAGGATTCCCTGCTTTTAGATTGTTTGGAATAGCTTCATAAGGAGGGGTACCAGCTAATCTTTGTATATTTTGTAGAATTCAGCTATGAGCCCATCAGTACCCGGGCTTTTTTGGGTTGGTAGGCTCTTAATTGCTGCCTCAACTTCATCTATTGTTATTGGTCTATTCAGCGTTTCGACTTCCTCCTGGTTTAGGCTTGGGAGGGTGCAAGTTTGTCCAGGAATTTATCCATTTCTTCCAGGTTTACTGGTTTATGTGCATAGAGTTCCTCGTAGTAATCTCTGATTGTAGTTCATATTTCTGTAGAATCTGTGGTGATATCCATTTATCATTTTTATTGCATTTATTTGATTCTTCTCCCTTTTCTTTTTTATTAATCTATCTAGTGGTCTATTTTGTTGATCTTTCCAAAACACCATCTCCTGGATTTATTGAAAGGTTTTTTGTGTCTCTGTATCCTTCAGTTTTGCTCTGGTCTTAGTTATTTATTGGCTTCTGCTGGCTTTTGAGTTTTTTTGATCTTGCTCCTCTAGCTCTTTCAATTTTGATGATAGGGTGTCAATTTAGATCTTTCCTTGCTTTTCATGTGGGCATTTATTGCTATAAAATTTTCCTCTAGACTCTGCTTTAAATGTGTCCCAGAGATTCTGGTATGTTATATCTTCATTCTCATTGGTTTTGAAGAACATCTTTATTTCTGCTTTCATTTCATTGTTTATCCAGTCAACATTCAAGAACCAGTTGTTCAGTTTCCATGAAGTTGTGCGATTCTGAGTTAGTAGTTTCTTAATCCTGACTTCTAATTTGATTGCACTGTGGTCTGATATACTGTTTGTTATGATTTACATTCTTTTGCATTTGCTGAGGAGTTATTTACTTCCAATTATGTGGTCAGTTTTAGAGTAGGTGTGATGTAGTGCTGAGAATAATGTATATTCTGTGGATATAAGGTGGAGAGTTCTATAAATGTCTATTAGGTTTGCTTGGTCCAGATCTGAGTTCAAGTCCTGGATATCCTTGTTAATTTACTGTCTCATTCATCTGTCTAATACTGATAGTGAAATTTTAAAGTCTCCTACAATTATTGTGGGGAAGCCTTAGTTTCTTTGTAGGTTGTTAAGAACTTGTTTTATGTATCTGGGTGCTGCTGTATTGGGTGCATATATATTTTGGATTGTTAGCTCTTCTTGTTGCATTGATCATTTTACCATTATGCAATGTCCTTCCTTGTCTCTTTTGATCTCTGTTGGTTTAAAGTTTATTTCATCAGAGACTAGGATTGCAACTCCTGCTTTTTTTTGTTCCACATTTGCTTGGCAAATCTTTCTCCATCAAGGCTATATGTATCCTTGCACATGAGATGGGTTTCCTGGATCAGCACACTGATGGTTTTTGAATTTTTATCCAATTTACCAGTCTGTGTCTTTTGATTAGGGCATTTAGCTCATTTACATTTAAGGTTACTATTGTTATGTGTGAATTTGGTCCTGCCATTTTGATGCTAGCTGATTGTTTTGCCCATTAGTTTATAGAGTTTTTTCATTGTGTCAATGCTTTTTACTATTTGGTACATTTTTGGAGTGGCTGTTATTGGTTGTTCCTTTCTATTTTTAGTGCTTCTTTCAGGAGCTCTTGCAAGGCAGGCCTGGTGGTGATGAAATCTCAGCAATTGCTTGTTCATAAAGGATTTTATTTCTCCTTTGCTTATGAAACTTAGTTTGACTGTATAAAAATTTTAGGTTGAAAGTTCTTTTTTTTAAGGATGTTGAATATTGGACCTCACTCTCTTCTGGCTTGTAGGGTTTCTCTGTAGAGATCCTTTCTGAGTCGGATGGGCTTCCATTTTTTGGTAACCTGACCTTTCTCTCTGGCTGCCCTAAGCATTTTTATCTTCATTTTAAACCTGATGAATCTGCCTTTGATTATTTTTGTGCCTTTGAGTTGCTCCTCTTGAGGAATATATTTATGGTGTTCTCTGTATTTCCTGGACTTGAATATTTGCCTGCCTTGCTAGGTTGGGAAAGTTCTCCTGGATAATATCTTAAGGAGTGTTTTCCAGCTTGGATTCATTCTGTCCATCACATTCAGGTTCACCGATCAAACGTAGATTAGGTCTTTTCACATAATCCCATATTTCTTGGAGGCTTTGTTCATTTCTTTTTACTCTTTTTTCTCTTGCCTTCTCACTTTATTTTATTGAGTTGTTCTTCAATCTCTGATATCCTTTTTTATGCTTGGTCAATTACGCTATTGAAACATACGTATCCTTCGTGAAGTTCTCGTGTTGTGTTTTTCAGTTCCATCAATTCATTTATTTTCTTCTCTAAGCTGTTTATTCCCATTAGCATTTCATCAAGCATTTCTTCAAGGTTCTTAGTTTCTTTGCATTGGGTTAGAGCATGTTCTTTTAGCTCACAGAAGTTTCTTATTACCCACCTTCTGAAGCCTGATTCTGTGAATTTATCAGACTCATTCTCCATCCGGCCTTGTTCCCTTACTGGTGAGGAGTTGTGACCCCCTGGAAGAGTAGAGGCATTCTGGTTTTGGGTGTTTTCATCCTTTTTGTGTTGTTTTTTTCCTGTCTTTGTGGATTTACCTACCTGTGGTCTTTGTAGTAGGTGACTTTTTGATGAGGTCTCTGAGTGGACATCCTTTTTTTGATGATGAAGTTATTTCTTTCTGTGTCTTAGTTTTCCTTCTAACAGTCATTCCCCTCTGCTGTAGGACTTCTGGAGGTCCACTCCAAGACCCTGGTTGCCAGGGTATCACCTGCAGTGACTGCAGAACAGTAAGGGTTGCTGCCAATTTCTTCTTCTGTTGTCTTTGTCCCAGGAGGATACCTGCCATATGTCAGCCTGAGCTCTGTTTTATGAGGTGTCTCTTTTGATATATGGGGGTGGGGAGCTGCTTGAGGAGACAGTCTGCCCCTTGTAGGAGCTCAAGTGCTGAGCTGTGAGCTTTGTTCTTCCATTCAGAGCTGCTGGGCAGGTATGTTTAAGTCTGCTGCAGTGGAACTCATAACCACTTTTTTTCCCACATCCTCTGTCCTGGGAAGGTAGGGCTTTATTTGTAAGCTCCCAGTGTGCTGCTGCCTTTTTTCTGAGAAACTCTGCCCAGAGGAGAGGTAGCTTAGTCACAGTCTACCAGCAGAGGCATTGCTGAGCTGCTGTGGCCTCTGCCCAGCTGCTATGTGAACTTCCTTGTGGTTTTGTTTACAGAGTTATAGTTAGAAATGCCTTGGCAATGGCAGACTGCCTCAGTAATGGCAGATTGTTTTGGTAATGATGGACTGCCTTGGTAATGGTAGATTGTCTCAGTAATGGTGGACTGCCTCGGTAGTGGTGGACTGCCTTGGTAATGGTGGATGCCCTTCACCCCACAGAGCTGGACCATCCTGGGTCCAGCCGGGCTTCCTGTGAAACTCTCAGTCCAAAGCACTTCAGATTGCTGATCTTTGTCAGGGTGGACCCACCACACCAGATCACCTGGCTTCCTGTTTCCACCCCCTTTTTTTCAGTTTAATGGGCAAGTCTGTCTCCCAGGGGTTACAGGCACTAGTTGAAACGTCTGCCTAGATTTTTGTGAGTTTTTGTGGGGAGACCTGCTGCAACAGCTGAAACAGCCATGCTGGAGACTCATGGTGCTTTTCTGCCTGGGAATCTCCTGGTTTGTTCACAGTAAAAACTTGTTTGGAAATGTGGTGACCATTCACCCTCTATGTTGTTCTCACTGGGAACTGCATTCCAGAGTTGTTCCTCTTCCGCCATCTTGGATCTCTTGGTGTACCAATTATATAGTAGCTTGTAGAACTTAAAAAAAACTGTATTTTTGGTTTTATAACTTTTTCTTTCATTTTGCTTTAAAAATAATCATAACCACAAAACATATATGTATTTATACAAAAATTATTTATGTATACAAAGAGAGAGAATGAATATTGAAAATGCCATGGTAGCTGGGTGAAACGGCTCACATCTGGAATTCCAGCACTTTGGGAAGCCAAGGTGGGCAGATCACTTGAGATCAGGGTTTGAGACCAGCCTGTCCAACGTGGTGAAAACCTGTTTCTACCATAAAATACAAAAAATAGCCAGGCATGGCAGTGCATGTCAGTAGTCCCCGCTACTTAAGAGGCTGAGGCATAAAAATTGCTTCAACCTGGGAGGTAGAGGTTGCAGTGAACTGAGATCACACCACTGTACTCCAGCCTGGGTGATAGAGTGGTACCATGTCTCAAAAAAAAAAAAAAAAAAAGCCATGCATTTTAAAGAATTTCTTTTTATATACACATTTTCTCCCTGTGAATAGATTTTACAATTTAGCTAAGGTCAAAAGTATATTCAGTCAAATTCTAATAATTTATAAAATAGTTCATTCTATTGAATTGAATATCTCCTATATTCTTTAGCATGCCACTATACTACAAGAACAATGACTGTGTTACATTTCAAAATGATTTCTTCATTTAAAAAGTCTTGAAAAATATCTTAAGAAGTAGAAATATTAGCAAATACTAAACAATATATTTTTGAAAACTGTGGAAATATACATATGTACATATATATGTGTTTGTGAGTGTATATATATATTTGTATGTGTATGTGTTTTCAAACTTTTACAATTAATTCTTTGGTGTTAATTTTAGGATTACTCTATCATCATACTGTATATACATGGAACTTTTGGATATGCCTATTACCAGTACATTAAATCATCTGTTTATTCAATTCTATTTAGAGTATTATCACTCATTCTAATCTAAGAATCTGATAGGCAAAAGATAACTCATTTTAAATCTGCATATGTTTTCATTATAAACAAATATACTTCCTGATAATTGATGTGACAAATATATTTACTGACCACTGGTATTTTATATTGTATGACTTGCCTGATCATGTACTTTGTCTATATTTCCAATAGCTTACTCCACCTTTCTTACTTTTCCAACATTTTTGTGTATGTATTAGAAAGTTAGTAGTTTATAATTTATAATTTTATTTCACATGGCTGATTTTTCAATAACATTTTGAATTAAATCATCTTTTCCACATTGATATAAAAATTACATTTTATTCAAATATTAAATTTTCAGAAGTAGTTTGGTACCCAGAGTAGGGCACAGGGGCTAAGCTCCCTCCCTGTGTTTGCCAAAGATGTAACTGAGAGATGGGAGCAGAGCTGCAAGGGTGTCCCAAAGAGGCTTCCAGTTCTCCCATTTGATGTTTTCCTTGATGTGCCCAGGTCCTTGGCTTCTCTTGCCCCAAGAATGGGGGAAGGGCCCCGGAGGCATGGTGAGCTTACCATTCGAATATTATCATGTGCCCAAAGAGTTTAGCAGAGAGCAATTTATTAGGCAGGGGGAGAGAGAAAGAGAGAAGGAGAGAGAGTTCCCACGCTGTCATGTGAGGCGATCCAAGGGAGAAATATACATAGGTAAGGAGCAGCAGTTCTAACCCTGAGGTTATTCCCACCCCATTCATGTTCTTGTCCAATGAGAGTTCTTTCAAACTTCCACTGGAGTGATTGATCTTTGACTCTGATACTGGATTGGCTATTTCCCAAAGCTCTCCCTGGGCTTTTTGAACAAAGTATACATCTGGATTTTCAATTTAGCCCGCAAATGGGAATGTCAGACAAAAAACTCTAGGTTCCCAGATCCAAGTTTGTTTGTAGGTATGGCAGTGGGAAGCTCCTGCCTTTGAAACCACGCCCCTTGTGGACCCACACAGTCCCTCAGTTTGATCCATATCTATTATTTATTTGCAGTTTATAGTTAGGACCAGTTTTGCTACATATTTTCTTGGAGATATTTTTTATTCTTTTTGATTTGTATTAAAATTGCTACTTTTTCAGATATAGATCACATGAAATATTAAAGTGATCATCTAAACAATTTAACTCAAAACTTGTTTTGAACTATTCACACAACTGAAGGGAAAAGTAAACCTGAAATCCACAGATTACTTATGTGTAAAATATGTTATTCAAATTTTTACATATAGGTTTAGAACTCTTTTTATTATCAATTATGAAAAGAAATTACAATAATAACTCTTCTGTGTCCAAATTTTAGACACATCAATAATTCTATTTTTACAAACCCTAAAATTCAAAAAATATTTTGGAAATGGTGAAGATGATGATGATATTTTTAAAGACTGATTTTATAATCAACTATCTGTCAGTGTAAAAAAGAACCATATAATCTTAAAAGAGAATTTGAATCAGAAGTTCCTTTCTGTGCCCAGAAGAATAAATCTTAAAAGTAATATGGAATCTTTCAAAGAGTTTACAGGAACACAATGTACACTGAGATTTAAACAGAAACGATTATTTCTCTGCCATAAAATGTTGAAATTAATAATTAAATCCTAAGTTTAAAAATGAATACAATCTCCTTGAAGTTTAATATAACATTTAAAGTTTTGTTACAATTTTTATCATATACAACATATATGCTGTATCAACTTGATAATGTGAGGGGAATCTAAGGAGTTGAATTAATTACCTGAATAGTTTCAAGTAAAAAATTATCAAGTTCTGCATTTATCTACCATCTTCTTATGAAAATTTAATCAGATGTTCTTTGCATATAGAAATATTTATAACATATATTAAAATCCCTAAAATTTTTTTATAACATTAGTTGCTTTAAATAAACCAGGATATATGAAAGATCTAAAAGCTTCTCTCTTTTAGTTGACATAGAACATAGTAGACAGTCTCTGAACAAACTTAAAAGCCATTAAATATAGGATGTGTTTTAACGGGGTTAGGGGACAGAGTGACTGTGAGGACAATGAGAAGAATTTGGAAAAAGAAAAGCAAAATGTTTTGATTATGCACTTTGACATGTAATTTTTAGTACAATAGCAGGCTGGCTGGGATGAAAGATGCAAAATAATTCTCTGCAGTTCCATGATAAGGTGTGAATGGTTATTTGTCTTTAACTTAGATCTAATTTAGGACCAAATGGAATATTTCCGTTGAAGTAACTGTTGTCTGCATAAAATATTATAAGAACAGAGACATTCAAGATAACTCAGCAAAACATAGTCTTTTAATTCAAGTTTTGAGAAATGGAATTTCTTTTTCAGACAACTAAGTTTGAAAAATGTGGTTTTTGTTAAATTAGAAAGTTCTCCTTAAGTTCATTTTTTTATTTTGAAAAGTAGTGCAAAATTTATATTTAATTTAATGTATTATGAAACACACACAAAACCACAGGATAAATCTTTTGAAATTATGTTTTTAAAGAAAACAGAAAAACATGTTGACAGAACAAAAACCAACTATGTATATTCTAGCAGCAAATAAAAATTGACTAACATAGCTATTTTTTAAAAAATCTTAAATTGATTGACTAAATACAACTTATTAACTATTTTCTAGAAGAATTCCTAACAAAAAAGCTCAGACAACTTTTCAAAAAAATGAGCAAAGACATCTCAAGCAAGTGCAAACAAAGAGAAAACAGGCATGAATTTAAGATCAAGCAGGTCCAGAATCAATGCTAAAGGATCAATAAAGCAAACCAGAGAATCTTACGATGGCATACTATATAATCCACACTAAAGAACTAATATCTTTGTACCCAATAACAGAACATAAACATTTTTAACACAAAAGTTACAGGAAATACAAGGAGAAATAGCAATACAATAGAAATACAAAGAGAAAAAGCAATACATATTGTTTGAATGATGCTTGTAATATCATACAAACAATATGTTTCTAGCTATTTTTCTTTGTATTATAACAGATAAAATGGATACAAAATATTTAGAGATAGAAAAACTAACATAAATTATAAATATATCTAGTGGATATATATTTAAAAATATAAAATGAAAGAAAGCTATGCTTTATTTTAAAATGCCTACTATATATGCAACATGATCATAAAACTGACCATAAATTAAGCCATAAGAAAAGCCACTCTGAATAATGAGTTCTATTCACAAATATGATATCTTATAGAATAGTTTAACTGCCCTAAAAATCTCTTTTACTTCACCTATTCATTACTTACATACTAACTACAAACCAAACTAAAAATAAGGCATATAAAACATTATAATTATAAATCAACACAATTGGAAATAATCTATCACTTTCTGTCAAAATTTAAGGTGACTACACACATTGGTACAGACAATATTGACTACACACAATATTCACCTACATGTGGAATATTGTGTAGCTTATTCTTATACTAAAAAGTAATATTTTTTGTTTATCTGAAATTCAAATTTAACTGGGTGTCTAGTTTCTTGTTTTTGCTAAATCTAGAAACCCCAGTTATTTGAATTATTTTTCTCCTTCTGAGCCTATACTTTGATATTTTTTAATTCTCATGGCACAAGGTATGTCATCAAGTCAATAAAGTCTCCAAAACTGCTCTCACACAAATTGTCTCTCTTAAGTTAGTAATATACAATAATATGTCTGTCTCTGAATAACAGAATTCATAACATCATGTTGAGCTTTCACTGGTCAAACATTGTAAGTCTTAAACCAGCATATTTCTTACATTTTTTGTGGTATTATACACAACATAGTACTATTCAGCCATAAAAAAGAATAAAACTGATGCAGGATTTTCTTCTTGGCCACTTTGCAAGTTGGGGAACTCTGGCAGTGACACCCAGCCCAGGCCTTGCTCAGCCACACTACCTGGTGCAGGAGATGACCTACACACTTGGCCCACCTGGGCCAAGTCTGGCATGTGCACCAGTGCCCGAGTTCTTGTCTTATGCCCAAGAAGTATAAGAATATGCTGACAATTGAAAAGTGACCAAGGTGGGGAGTTTATTGACTAAAGTTCTCAATATGGGTTTCAGGTTTCATCTGGGACCAGCAGTCTGGTGTGCCAGGCTTCATGCTGTTTTTTGGCTTGAAGATGGAATTTTATCAGGAGCCCTTTCCTATCTACCTAGACATTTGGCTGCCTCGTGTCCTATCATTTCCCCCCCTCTGAAGAGGTACATCTAACTGCCATTAGTATAGAGATGAAGACCAATCTTAACTGCTTCCTGCTGACAGGGGGCACTGTTTTGGGAAAACAGCAGTCAGATCTTCCTCAGAGGCCTGTCTAAGGGTTCCCAACAAAAGGGAGCCTTGTTTGAGGCTATGGTTGCATGACCATTTGTAGTCTGATGGCCTGAAGGTAAGAAGAGACAAACTAGGTTATTAAAAAACACACATCAAAGTGAACCAGGGAAAGATTAAAAATCCTGGGGCTGTTGACATGCACATATAACTGGTGGCTAAGATTTGTGTGCATGGGGTTTGGCTTTTGTCAGATTTTTTATCTTATTTTCTAAAAAAAAAACCTCTGTGTTATGGACACCTCATTTACCTCAATCACCTGGCAGGATTTGAGGGATAATTGCTCAGAATTAGAATATCAATACAGATTTTTACATTACCTATTCCTTTTGTTTATTCTGAGCTGCAGGTGGAGATCCTTGGTTGGTGCACAAGAATAAGTAGGGTTTGTCTAAAATGTAGTCAAAAACGTAAGAACAACTAATGCATCTAGAATTTAATGACAAATGTACATGTTTTAAAACAATTTTTCTTCCTCCAGTCCTCATTTCTGTCAAAAACAAATGATAATAGGACAGTGTTGTTTGCAAAATAAATTTTAGTCTTATAATTGTCCTATTCATTCTCATAAGGTGCAGCAACAACAATTATTTTTCACATAGGTTTTTTAAATTGGCTTTGATGAAACTCTATTCCACAAGGAATCTCAGATGAGACCTTTTAAAACCATGCTCAGCCATGGGTTTGTATTTTCAAACACCTATGAGTTGGGTAAATTACTATCTTCCTGAGATTCCAAGATAAAATGGTGCTCCTGGGCCTGTAAGAAAGTGATATTCTTTACTCAACACAAGTTAAGAAACCTGTACGGTCATTGTCTGGATGATATATGAGGCCAGTTTTCCCAAGGGGCTTTTATTGGCTCAACAAGTCAAGATTAAGTCTTAAAAGGGAAGTAGACCCTTTCAGTCAAAGCCTTTGTAAAACAACCAGTCTCCAATTGTGTCCTGCTGCAGAAGAATATGGATTCTTATTGCACTGATTCAAATAACTATATTGAAAGAAGTTAATAATACTCACAAATAGCTTCAAAATTCTGGGGAAACCAGGCAGAGGAAAACAAATATGCTCCAAATTTTGTTCACAGGGGTATACTTTATGCAATTGTTAAAAGCTGTAGATAGCTCAAAATGAAAGTTCCATTGACTCTGGAAAACAAAAGAAGAATCAGCAATGTTATAAGCCAAGCTACAAAAGATTGCTGAAGTTTTCTTTTTGGTAATTCCGTTCAGTTAACTCTTGTTCTACTGGATATTTATGAGCATTTCAGCTCTTTATAAGCCCTGTACATTTTTCCTTTATTCCAATGTCAAAATCTTCAAAGACATCAGAAAACTGCATTTAAAAACACCTGTCAAATTCCTATAGCTGATTATAAGCCATGTTTGGAAAGGATCAAAGCAAGACATGTAAAAATGTCCAGGGTGGTTAGTCAAAAATACAATTAACAAAGAAATTTGGTTATTTCTGTTGTTTACAATAACAATATAATAACCTTAATTATGATTGATAGCATATACTCAGACATTAAAATTTTCAAAATCCCACAAAATTTTTGAACGTAAATTAATATTATTCTCTAAAATATAACCTGAAGAAGATTAAGCCTTATGTTTATTCTCTCAATCTGATGTAATTAAACATGTCAGATAATACTGTTCACCTCTCTTTCGGATGCTCCGGGGCCCGCTATAGCATCCAAAAGTTGGAGGTCAGAGAAGACCATTTTTGAAAAGGAAGATTGATGTTGGGAAGCCTGTTAAACATGTTAGAGGTTTAAAACACTTGATACTATTAAATAGAATAACAGCTTACCAGAAGTCATTTATTTAGCCAAAATAATGACTAAAAAAAATTTTAAAGGCAAAAACCTTTACTCATTAAGTGGGAAAACGTAGCTTTCCAACCAATCTGTTTTCTGTCCTCTCCCTTTTATAGTAGTTTATATGCAAAGCAAACAATAATATTTCATTATCCTTTACAATCACATGAAAATCATTATTTAGGGAAGAAAAGTCAAATTTCATCTCTACATTAGTCTACTATTAATGTCAGCCTCCATTTTTTAAATGAAACCTTAGAGATAATTCTATCCAATCTGACCAGTTTGACTATGAAGTGAGATTCCTGTAAACCTTTTGTAACCTTTAGAAATTTTTGTTAAAGAAAGATCAGATCAGTGCCTTAGGAAAAGTTTGTTGTGTTTTTATTTCAATGCTCAATGAATGGAAAAAGCATATATTACTGTTTTGAATTTAGTCAGTATGTTCGGAAACAGAATTTCTTTTGCAAGATTAATTTTTACAAACATTCCAAAACTTGTTTAAACCTTTAGCTTTATCTTACCCAATTTAAAACAATCTGTTAACCCTCTAAGTTAGGCAAAATTATATTCTAATGCCTTCTTATAATCTATTACTAAAAACACATTGTATTTTCCTTATACACCTTTCATGTAAATCTATTTTCATGCAACTCAACTTTGTCAGTCTCAATTGCATGTTATAATGGTAACTCTTAGTAATTTTTATTTTTATTGTAAAACTTTTGTTTTAATTATGTACTATGTATAGCTAAGATTTGACTCCTTCCAACATAGTTATGGGTATGATTAATTCTATATGTACCCAGGACTTACCAAACTATGAAGCAGACAAGTTGAACAATTTTAAAAAGCCAAAGAAGCAGTTTGCACCCTTAAGCCATTTAGAAAACCTAGTGCCTGATCTACGTAATTTAGACCACATATTTACTTTTTGAAGACATTAATATTTTACCAATAATCTTTAAAACTGTTTTTATTTCTCAAAAGACTAAAGACACATGAACTAAAATTAATTACAGCTTTTATTTTTCCTTCTACAATATTTGATCTAAGTGCTTATTTTTCTCTAAGCCAATTAATTAGAGATTTTTTTAAATGTTAAACATCACACACATAATGTATATAAAACTACAGAAACAGCAGAAGATGAAGTAGTTGTAAGATTTTTGTTTGTCAATCATCTACCGGAATTGCTGACTTTACAGTAGAGCCCTTCAAAAGACAGGTTACACAAACATGCAGTTTTTAGGGCCTAATAAGCAGATACAGCTGGAAGACACAAACAAAATCTATCTGCTTTTAATTCCTAGGGTTCCATGAGGAAAACAGAGGATTTTTCCCAAAATGAGCTCTGTCACATCTTCTGTTTTACTTAAGAAGTCCCATGCTCTCAGAAGTTATCTTAGGGCCTCTCATGCATGCATTAAGAGTGTCAAGTCAAAATGATGAAAAGTAAATCAGTTGACTGAAAAAAATTTCCAATGAACCAAGATCCGAGAAGAGAAAAACATAAAGGCTTTTAAATATACCTATAACGTTGAGATCCACCTTTAATTAAGCTAATTTTAACCATACTGCTCTTTAAGAAAATCCTTTTAAATCCCTTGCTACCTGACTGTAGTTGTGTCAAGTGGTCAATATTTCTGGCTTTTGAACTTGAGCAAAAGTAACCTCAGAGGTGAAACCAACAATCCTCATCTAAGGTTATAACTTAACTGTGAGTGTACAAGGTATTTTCAAAGAGGTGGTAAAAAGTTTTTACAAAATCTAGAATCTTTACAGATAGCTCAGAGACAGGAGAATTTAAGAAAACAAGCTAGAAGTTGTTCATGGAGGGAAATGAAATCAGCAAATAGTATCAGTCAGACAGATATTAATCAGAAAGTACTAATTCCCTAAGCCAGGCTTGAGCCCAGAATGCCATTGTAAAATGGCAGAGACCAAAACAAAGTACTGCCACATATGTGACAGGGCTAAGCTCCCAAGAACATAAAACAAGATGGAGACCTACAGCAAAGTTTGTTACTGACTACTTTGCTAGGCTGGCTTGACCAGCAGGCTTATGGGGTCCTAGAACTACATTTTATTTTAAGGTATTCATCTTGGTTAGAAAGATACAGAAGGATGAACTCACAGCAAAAAGTACAACAGATTCACTGCAGCTTCAGACTAGCCTCACAAATCCATTTTCCATTAATCAAAACTTTACAGAGGATATGAACTGATTTTTATCATTTATTTTATCAGTGTTCACAAAGAGAGGGAGGCCAGGAGTTTGAATGGTAAAAAATAAATTAAAATTACCATTTTACCAGACTGTAAGGGGTTTCTTTCCCCTGAGCTATGCATCTCTATCTACCCTAGTCTTGTGAAGGGAAAGCAGACAAAGAAGTTATCTGCATACTGTAAAAGTTATCTCTTCTCAAGAAATTTGCTCATTTAGGTCTGTAATTTCCTCCCAGTTTGTTGTTAAGCCAAACAGTTTAATGTTTGGGGAAATTAAACTTTTTCAGTTTTGCAGATGCATCCAAGGTAAGTGTCCTGTGGTACAAGGACACAATTATTCATTCATGAAGAGAGGACAGAGGAGAAAACATAAAAAAGTTTTTCTGTTTTTTTTCTAAGGAGTTCTAGTGATTCAAGATGCCTTCAAGAGCAGTACAGACTAAAAGATGGCTGGTTACCCATCTGGAAAGAGGGGAAAAAGGCATTCCTTAGCTCTTTTCTCTTCCCAGTGAATATCAGGGGTACATGAGCGAGAGAAAGAAAAGGTATCTTCTTTCTTTCTTCCCACTTTATATCCCAGAGTCCTAGTGACCTTGGCAGGTTGCTGTCCATGGGTGCCAATGTGGCCTTCATCTATGTGAAACAGGGAGGCCTAGAGGGTAAGAATTATCCCCCCTTACCTACACATTGCCTATCCTCCCTGCTGTTGGTAACCTCATCTGTGCCAGGGATGCTAGCATGACCTCTGTCCCTGAAATGGCAGTGTGGGTGGTAATCAACAAGACTTAGTCATGCTCATCTGCACTGTGCCCCTTGACTTCTATGGTCATCTGCCTCTGGATCCTTCAGATCCAGTTTTTTCCCCCTGGGGCTTCAACCCAAAGCTTGAAATTGAGTTTGGGACAAAGGGGTGCCTCAGGAAGCTGAATGGACTCATAAGAGAGTTTGGTGAATTGTGTTACTGGCCTAATAAGATACCTTCCAAAAGGAAAAAAGAAAAAGAAAAAAAAAAAACTCCTGCATAGAAAAGCTCCCTGTATTCACATGACTGTGTTAACTCCTCACATGTGGAGAAAAGAAAACAAAACAGCTCAAGTTTAGGGCAGGGAAGGAGTCTGAGGGAAAAAGTCTCCTCTTACTTTATGCAAATGTGTTCCTCCAACAGGAGAAAAACTCTTAATCATTGTACCCTCCATGCCAGACGGAAACCACATTGTTCTGAATTGCCTATCTGATGGTTGGGTTGAATGCTCATTCTACCCAGTAATATCTCTGCAGTTTGCAGCAACACCCTTAACATTATCCAAAAACGATCAGAGCCATTTCAAACCATGAAGGAAGTAAGGGAAAATATCATTGAAAATTCTGCAGGTCTTGGCTGCTGCTCTAACGGGTGGTGGGAATGGAAACAGTTCAGGGACCTTCTGACAACACCAAGCTCTGGCCTCAGCCAGATCCCCTCAGTGGCCCCAGGACCTTATTCTTGTCTCATGCAATGGCCAGGCCTCCATGAAGGGAAACAAAGCCAATATTCCTTTCATTCAAGAGACAAAGAGAAAGAGAGGGGTAGCAGGGTCACATCCTGTCCTCTGTAGCTGTGCACTTTTTCAACTGGCTAGTCAGAGATCTGGTGCTTAATCTTCCTTCAGAAGAAACTCTGAGGGCAAGAAATGCCAGGAAGAAGTGAAGAGTCTATGTCCACATTTACTCACCTCTCAGGTATCCTAGACAAGACCCTAAAATTACACAGGATTTCCTTCTTGGTCACTTTGCAAGCTGGAGACCTCTGGCTAGTGATGCCCCACCTGAGCCTTGCTCAGCCACACTACCTGCTTCAGGAGACGGCTTGTGCACTCGGCCCTCCCAGGCTGAGTCTGGCTTGCTCGCCCGTTCTGGAGTTCTTGTTCCGTGCCCAAGAAGTATCAGGATATGCTGAAAATCAAAAAGTGAGCAAAGCAGGGAGTTTCATTGAATGATAAAACAGCTTTTAGCACAGACGGGACTTGGGGATGGTCCCCCTATGCAAAAGCGGGAGAGTCCCCAAAATGTGACTGTGTCTGGGGCTTTTATGGGCTCAGAATAAGGGAAGGGAAGGCTGTAGGTACTATTAGAAAAGGAGGCAACATTTGATTGGTCAAAAGGTATTATGCAGAAAGTATCAATCAGAAAAGGGTGGGCAAACAGGAACAGAAGCTCTCATTCTGGGTTGCGGGTTTCATCTAAAACTAGAAGTCTGGTCTGTCAGCCTTTGGGCTGTTTGTGAGCTTGAAGGTGGGGTTTCACTAGGGACCCACCCTTATCTGTCTAGTCATTTGGCTGCCTCTTGTCACTATCAAAATCATGTATTTTACAGCACTGTGGATGGAACTGGAGGCCACTATCTTAAGTAAAACAACTCAGAAACTGAAACTCTTGAATCTTAAAAGTTAGACATCGATATGCAGAAAATCAAGATGTGGAGGTGATGTCAGAACAAGAGAAAACAAGATATTCAAAAGTAGAGAAATGTTCACCTGTATAGGTGCCTGCTGTTAGTCTAGAAGAGCATAGGTACAGTGTTCATGTGGTGCAAAATGATGCTGGAAAGACAGCCGGGGAGCAGAAATTTGGTTTTTACCTTTTGGAGTAATCAGATTATTTTTAAAATTTTTAATTGGACACCTATATAATCAGAGTATATAAATATAATTTTTTTTCCATTGTTAGTATGATAAATACTCTTTATTGCTACATAATATTTTATTTTTAAAAGCAATGGCTGCATGTATTTCATCCAGTGGGTTATTAATGTATCTATTTTGAAAACCTGTAATTGATATTGCAGTTTTTATGTTTGTATTTTAGTGTAATAATTTCTTAGGTATTTATATTTTTTGTTTACAGATATAAAAACTTTTTTTGTTTGTATACATTTAAGAAACACAAGGGCAGTTTTGTTACATGGATATATTGCATAGTGGTAAAATCTGGGCTTGCTGTTGTTATCACCATTACTTGAATTGCACCTATCAAGTAATTATCATACTTGACCCTCCTTCCACCCTCCTGACTCTCCCACTCATTAATGTCTATTATTCCACACTCTATTTTCACTTTTATATGTTTTTTAGCTTCCACTTACAAGTGACACTGTAAGGTATTTATGCACTACTATGAAGAGGATTTGGAAAGGCAAAACAGCCATTTTCTTTGAATTTATCAAGCTTAGTCTGGTGAAAAGAAAGGCAAAATAATGTAAGTTTTATTGGAAATTAGATGGGCATTTGGGAGGAGGGGTTCCGGCAATAAGTCTGACTTAGAGGGTTTCCAAAAGGAACACTGGAAGGAAAAATATGCCTCCTCTGTAGAGACAATGGGAAAATAGAGAGGGAGGAGAATATAACGAGAAAAGAAATCTGGTGTAGCTGGAAAGTAGACAAGGGGGAGAATGACACTTGGAGTTTTGGTAATTTCATGAGATAAAGTGCAATCGATTTACTGGAATATAAAATGTTAGAGATGGAAACAGACTAAGTTTGAAGAAAAAATAAAAATGATTTCCAATGCTGTGTTTACAGATGAAAAAACTGAAGCACAGCGATCTCGTGAGGTGTTCCTGTAATCCAATCTGAAACACTTTGGAAATGCTAACATGAATTATTTTTGGATGGATGATATGGTTGCCTGTATCATTTTTAGAATGTTTTTTAAAATTGCTCTGTGCTACATAACTACTGAATTTTTTGGAAATGAAAATAAACTGTCATAGAAATTCTTTTACATTGTGACTCATTCTTTCACTTTAATAACAATTTACATAAATGTCCACATATAATTCCCAATAGATTAAAACGCACAAGGTCAACTAGAATAATTCTTCACTGAATTATTTATGTTAGAAAATAATTCTATGGAAAAAATAAATGAAGAATTTAGTGCTAAACCAAGAAATAATTTCAAAAGTCAGAACAAAAGAAAATCACAATACCATTGACATTATTAACTAAAATAATTTGATATGACAAATATTACGTCTTAATCAGTCGCTTGTTTTATGTTTGTATTAATGAAGAGTGTTAGCAGAGAAACAAAACAGGAAAGAAACCAAAGAGTTGAATAAGTAGAGAGGGGCTGCAATCAGATATGGAGTCATTTGTGGAGGCGCAGAGGTTATATTTTAGCACAGGCTGATGATTTGCATTCTATGCACTCGAGATTAAATTAAAGGTGGGCAAGGTTTACAGTGATGGCACTTGTTAGCAAGTGATTGAAACACTACAGCAAGAGAAGATGATAGTTTCCTTCAGGATTATCATGCAGGTGGTACCTTTCCTCAGAATTATACATGACACATATATACCTATATGAGAATATTAATGTTAATTCATCTAATCTTACACTTATAGAAGTCTAATTATACATAATTTAGCTTGATTTCCCTCCCCCAAATATCCTATGACTTAACAATTTGTCATAAGTGTAGAAAGTGAAAAGGATACTGCAGTCCCTCTCTCTTTTTGAAAGCTTAACAGGTATCTTCCCTATCATTTTGTAACATTTAATGCATTTCTCTTTTCTGCCACACTTATTTTAGTTTTACTTCTAAAAAATAAAACAGCTGTATGTTTTTAAAAGAATATGCCATTGAAAATCACAATTATTTTCTCAAAAAGATGAGCCTTCAGGTTCATGTTTCTTGATACTTGCTCTGAAGAATGTCATTATTCATGATCAAAATGAAATCAATGATCTATTTTGTTTTCATGTAACCGTTTTGCCTCATTCTGTCTTTTTTTTCTGTGACAGTGCTCTGACTCTCTTTTATTTGTCTCTTATCATATTATCTTTTATGTTGTTTTTAATTGAATTAATACATATGCATTATTTAAGGAATCTATTATTCTTACGACCTTTAAAATCAAGAGCACTCCCTGGCACTGCCTTGCTGCTTTTCCAGTAAGAATAATCAATTCTCTTAGCTGATTTTTTTCACTATTCAGTAACAGGACTCTAAATAACATGTAGTTATAGCTAATTTTTTTTTCTTTTCAAGTTTTAGGCATTATGTATGAATTTCTTATTATAGAACATAAAAATGTATCACTTTCTTCTCCCCAGTTCAGATATTCCAATTCTTAAATCTTGATCCTTGTGACTGTGTTTTAATTGTATAATTGCTCATAGATCAGCATTTGGTATTTACAATATTGTTACTGTGTAATTGATATTCACAACTAGGCCACATAATATTTATTTGTTCTAATAGATTTTTGTGGATTATTTAGAATTTCCTACATATAATATCATGTTATGCTGGTGAACAGAGATGATTTCACATCTATTCCAGATTGAATGCCCTTTTTTTTCCTAGTCTGCTTACTATAGCCAGTAAATTCTATAAAATTTCAGAAAAATAATAACTATATGTGGAGAGGATGAACATCTTTGTCTTATTAATCATCTTAGGGGAAATCATTCCAAGTTTCACATTTGAGTATTATATTGTGTTTTTTATTATACATTCCCTTTATCAGGAATGGAAATTCCCTGTGTTCTTAGTTTATTGACTGTTTTTTCCACGAAAACATGTCAAAAACATTTTTTTTAACATCGGTTGAGGTGGCCATGTACTTTTTCCCTTTATTCTATTAACATGATGGATCACATTTATTGATTTGTATATGTTGAGCCACTTTTGCATTTCTGGAATAAATTGCACTTGGTCATAGTGTATAATCTTTCTAATATGCTGACAGATTCAGTTTGCTAGTGCTTTGTTGAGAATTTTTATTCTTGTATCCTTAAACAATGTAGCTCTTTTGTTTTATTTTCTTGTAATTTCCTTGGCTTTGGAATCAAAGTGATACTGGCTTATAACTGTTAGGAATGAGTTAGGAAGTATCCTCTTCTATTTCATTATTTGGAAGTATTTGTTTGGAGTAATTCACCAATGAAACCATATGGTCTTGAGTTTTTCTTTCTTTAAGTTTTAAAATCACTGACTCAATCTCTTTAGTTGTTAGTTTTTTTGTTTTTTTGTTTTTTGAGATTTTCTATTTCTGCTTGAGTTAATGATACATTTTGGGTTTCTAGGAATTTGACCATTTCATCTATGTTGTCTATCTTTTGATATAAAATCTCTCATAATCATCTCATAATTTTTCTTATTTCTGTATGGTCAGTAGTATTGCCTCCACTTTGTGATTTGAGCAGTTTGAGTCTTCTCTCCCTCTCCCCTGTTTTTGGTCACTTTAGCTAAAAGATTTGTGAATCTTGTTGATTTTGTCAAATAAATAATTTTTGGTTTCTTTAAATCTCTATTTGTTTTCCTTTTTATTTTCTATTTTATGTATTAAAATCTTTCACTCTAATTGTTATTATTTCTGTCCTGCTACCTTGAATTTATTTTGCCCTTTTTAAAACTATTTCTTCAAGATGCAAGTTAAATTATTTAATTGATGTCCTCTTTTTAATATAGGCATTTGCAGCTATAAATATGCCTCTGAGCACTACATATGCTACATTCCATAAATTTGGTTTGTTTTGCGTATTTTTCATCTCTAAACATTTTTTAGTTTCTTTTGTGATTTATTTTGACCCATTAGTTGTTTAAACTACGTTGTTTAATTTCTAAATATTTAAGAATTTTCCAGTTTTACTTCTGTTACTCATCTTTAGCTTTATTTCTTGTGGTTAGAGATGACACTTCTTATGGTTTCGAACTTTAAAATTTGTCGAGACTTGTTTTATAAACTTCATGTGTCCTATCTTGAAGAATATTTAATATACATTTGGAAAGTGCTATTGTTGGCTGGAATGCTCTGTATGAGTTAAATCTCATTGATTTATAGTATTGCTTAAGTCTTCTGTTTTCTCTTTTTCTCTCAAAAAGCTCTTCACATAACTTTCCTCAAGTATGAAGGACAGACTTCCAGCAATCTAAAACGCCACAGGAAACCAGCATTGTTGTCTCCTCTTTCATTCCCACTAAACTGGTAGGTTTATGTACTTAAAGGACAAAAAAACAAACTTTTTTTTTTTAAAAAAAAAGCAAAAACAGGTTTTTTTAACTTTCTCTTAAGTTCAGGGTTACATTTGCAGGATGTGCAGGTTTGCTACATAGGTAAACATGTAACAGACATGTTTGTGTGTCATGGGGGCTTATTGTACAGATTTTTTCATCACTCAGTTATTAAGCCTAGTATCCAATAGTTATTTTTCCTAATCCTCTCCCTCCTCTTACCTTTCACTCTCTGATAGGCTCCAGTGTGTGTTGTTCCCTTCTATGTGTTCATGTGTTCTCATCATTTAGCTCTCACTTATAAGTGAGAATACTTATTGGGTTTTCTTTTCCTGCATTATTATGCTAAAGATAATGGCTTCCATCTCCATCCATGCCCTTGCAAAAAGACAAGATCTCATTCTTTTTTTGGCTGCATAGTATTCCATGATGTATATGTACCAAATTTTCTTTACCTAGTCTATCTTTGATGGGCATTTGGGTTGATTTCACGTCTTTACTATTGTGATTAGAGCTGCAGTGAACATACATTTGTGATTAGAGCTGTAATGAAAATATGTGTACATGTGTCTTTATAGTAGAACAATATACATTCCTGTGGGTATATACCCAGTGATGGGATTGCTGGTTGAATGGTATTTCAGTCTTTAGGTCTTTGAGGAATCTCCACACTGTATTTCCCAGTGGTTGAACTAATTTACATTCCCATCAACAATGTATAAGCATTCCTTTCTCTCCACAACCTTGTCAGCATCCATAATTTTTGCCTTTCTATTTATAGCCATTCTGACTGATGTGAGATGCTATCACATTATGGTTTTGATTTGCATTTTTCTAATGATCAGTAATGTGTATCTTTTTTTCATATGCTTGTCAGCTGCATGACATAAGACTTGTTTTTTGTTAACAAAACAAACCTTATATTATTGTTCCCATGAGGTTTCAAGAGAGAAAATGCCATCAATTTTAATCAGACAAAACTAAGATGTAGCTTTAGACACTTCGGTTTGATTTATTTAGTAAGTTACATGCACTGAAAAATTAATAATTATTTTTATATAGTAGGAACAGTAGACTAAGTCTTTAGTACAAGGATTTTAAGATTCTGAGATCTAGCTGACATTTGAATTATCTGTGATATGACCCAGATCAGTCAGAATTTCTCAGGATGGTATGTACCCAGGTATCATGATATGTATAAAGCTCGCAAAAAGATTTAAAGTTGAGAAACACCAATAGAAGAGATTATATGTGGAGATTATCATCAGATTAGTTATTTAAGAAGTTAGGGAGACCCATCATTCTGTGCAGTTTTCTGAGAGGAAATGGATGAGTTTTGAGTTATCATATATATATATCATATATCAAATATATATATATCATATATATATAATATATCATGATATATAATATATATCATTCATATATATGGGTAGCATATATATCACCCATATATACATCACATATCACATACATATCAATATATGTCACACATATACAACATACAAATATCACACATATATTACATACATATATATTACACGCATATCACACCTATATGTGTATGTGATATATATGTGAGATATATATGTGATATATATGTGATATATATGTCATATATGTGTGTGATATATATGCGTGATATATATATATATATATATCTCCAGTTGCTGATGAGTTCCTGAGTGACTTTTTCAGTTGTGTCCATTTTGTGTGGATCATATTTTTTATCAAGAACAGCAACTAATGATTTTGAGGTGAACACTATTTGTAATCCCATTTTATAGATGAGAAGATGAAACTTACTGAGGATAAGAAATGTGCCTAATGCAACTCATATAGCAAGCTGAAGAGCCTGAATTAAAATCCAGCTAAACAGAGCACCTCCAGAATCAATTATAACCTTAATAGAATAGCCAGCATATTTTTTGGCCACTATGTTTCAAGAGTTTCCATTAGGATATCATTGCTATCACTCTTAAATTATATTTAGCATATCACTTTATATTGTCACTCAAGTCATCCTTTTTTTTTCATTAGAATGACCCTTTTCCAGAGTCCAACAAACTTCACTAAGAAAGATTTCTGCCATTAAAATTTTAAGTCAAGTCACTGCAATTTTGCCACTTAGATTTAAAGTGCATATGAACTGGTGTGATTTCATCATTCTGATCAACTGAATCTTTAGTAATAAAGAAACTTAGAAATATAAGACTAATTGTGTTTTGTATAATTTGAACTTATTTTTATATAAATTTCTGAAGGGAAGAGAAAGAAAAACTTAATTCTTGCTGGTCCCCTAAAGAAGTAAGAGCCCGTGGCATCTTTCCATCCAGTAATATCAAATAGTGGTCACAAACTAGAGAAAAATGTGCCTTGTATGCTGAGATTATTAGAACTCACAAGCTTCCAGAAGCTAATGAGAGGTCATACAAGAATGAGTAGTAACTTGGAAATGAGAACAACCATGAATGCGTTGATGCTCAAAAAACTTAATGAAGAGAAGGCAACCCAGCTGCTACATGAGCCAAAGACAGAAAAGAGAAGGACACAGAATTAGATTTTATCCAGAGCCAGGTAATACTAAAGACACAATCGTGACGTCTTCCACAGTATTTTGGTCCATGGAATTCTTTAACCCAACATCACTAGAAAGATGCTAGTACTTACTGCACCCGGCATAACAAAAAACTAATCAAAAACACTTAATAATTCAGTATAGATTTTTAAATGAACAAGAGAATCTTAGCTCCAAATTCTAAAGAGTAATGTTTTCCAGTTACTATTCCAAATCAATGTGTTTAATTATTCAAACTCTAATTTTTTAATCTCATGTTAAAAGTAGGCAATTCTATTCTGAGAAACAAGACATTTATAAAATTTATTTCAAGTCTTTTCAGAATTAGAGTTGTTGCCAAGTCACCAAAAATATAAAATCAGAAGTTGTTGCTATTAAGAAAAAAAAATACGTACTTGTATTGATTCCAGCAGGAGGATAGAGACAGTGATTACTCATGCCCTCCTAATTATGTCTGATATTGTAACGTCAGGAAATTTTGCTCTTAGATGGAGTTTTTAACAAATGTTATAATTCATTACTCCTTGCAATAATTTAGTAAACCTAATTTATCCCATTGGAAGAGTCAACACACTGGCTAAGAAAAGCTTATTTTTATATCCTATTTTTTCAGGGTAGTGCAGAAAAACCACTTATGCCACGATCAGCTGTTGAAATTATCTCTGTTTCTGGGTAAAAATCATAGCTGTGTTTACTTCCATGAGTTTTACTTCATCTCTGGGGCAGGCCATTCTGACTGCAGTCATCAGAAACTGTGGTTACTCTTCCCTCACGAATAATACAGATTTCTAAATTAGCGTGCAGAAATGTTTTCCCTTTATTCCTATAGAGCCCAACAATTCCCTGGGCCTCAGAAAGCTGGAAAGTTTCAGTTGTGAGTTTGGCAAAAGCCACTCTAAACGCCCTGATGGCTCTTTTGTTTTTAATTGTTTCTATGTTAACGCTTCTATCTAGCATTCTCTTCTCATGAATGGCAAAGCTTTTCCAAAGTAGTGATACCTAATTTTGACTCATAAAATAGTTTGACATATAGCCTCTCTGCTCCTCATTCCCAAGTCTCATAAACTTCTTTTCAAAGGCTTATTCTTCTAGGTTACTTCGATGATTTTTTGACAGAATTGGTCCAAATTGGTTCTGTTAAGCTCCCCAAAGGTACACAGTGCATAATAAGACCTTTGCAGCTTTCTTGTGAATGCAGTTGTGTCAAACTTCACTGAGCCTTGACAGAATTAGCTCTGCTAACCCTGACCAGCAGGTTTCACAACCAGCATACAAAGCTCCCTTGTTCGCCTAAAATAGCGACCTTTCCTCTCTCTCTCTCCATCCCTGTATTTCTGTGATTTATGCCTTAATGCATGTTAATACCTGTACAATGCATTTCTGCAGCCATTGCCATCGCAGAAAGTAAATCATACTTGTGTTGAGGGACTCCTTTCTTGGGTGGAAAAAGATTACAATTGTTCTTTCACGTATGCATAAGGTCTCATTAATCTCTTGATTGGGTTCACCTTGAAAGCAATAACCAAAATACCACCTGAGAGTAAATGCAAATAGGCAAAGATTTTGTCAAGGGTATTTGCTTTCCTCCAGGCAGGAAAAAAGAAGGCACAGGTGTTTGTGTTCAACTTCTATAAAAACTGAAAGGAAAAGAAAGGTGCTTTTGAACAGGTAAGGTTTTTAAAAATTATCCTTAAGTTCTGGGATACATGTGCAGAACATGCAGGTTTGTTACAAAGGTATAATATACACGTGCCAGTGTGGTTTGCTGCACCCATCAACGTGTCATCTACACTAGGATTTTCTTCTAATGCTGTCCCTCCCCTAGCCCCTCACTCCCTGACAGGACCTGTTATATGATGTTCCCCTCCATGTGTCCATGTGTTCTTATTGTTCAACTCTCACTTATGAGTAAGAACATGCGGTGTTTGGTTTTCTGTTCCTGTGTTAGTTTGCTGAGAATGATGGTTTCCAGCTTTATCCATGTCCCTGCAAAGGACATAAACTCATCCTTTTTTATGGCTGCATATTATTCCACTATGTATATTGCCACATTTTCTTTATCCAGTCTATCATTGATGGGCATTTGGGTGGTTTCTAGGTCTTTGCTATTGTGAACAGTGCTGCAATAAACATACATGTGCATGTGTCTTTATAGTAGAATGACTTATAATTCTATAGGTAAAAAGTTGAATTCTTTTAAGATAAATTCTTAAATGTCATGTCTCAGAGACACATCTAGTTACTTTTTTTTTTACCAGCTATGTTGAGACCAATAAAATAATAAGTGAATATTTTTTTACCCTAGTCCTCAAAGATAATTTAATGGACTAAAAGCTTAAAAGAACAATACATTGTTAATTATTGTTAAGAAATGAGTCCTACAGACAATCTTTTAGGTTACTTAATTCATTGAAAAACTTTAAATCAACTTTAATATCCCTCCATGATAACTAATTAGTGTCTCTTGATTAAGCAAACAGATGTTTGTTTTTTGGTAAAACTTGAATCTGGCATGGTGCCTACAATTGATAATTTCCACCCTGCTTTAGTCCCTATCTCAAGTATAACTTGTAATATAACATAGTAAACATGTTTTTACTCCAGACAAATGTTCTATCTATCCCACAGATTTTCCTTCATCAATCTAGGATGCCAATTACTGTGTCTATTCCCATCGATTTATCAGAATGGCCTGTAGTATAACAATGCAGTCTTGTCGTTTCGATCCTGGATTTGATAGAAAATCCCTCCATCACTACTTCCTTCACCACATAGGTGTCCTTGCATGCACGAATATAGTTCAGCACTCAGGTGTCCTATCAGTGAGTATGTCTCCTATTACAAGCATGAAATAATATATTAGTAACTGCAGGTGAAGAAGGAAATTAGGATTTGGTAATATTGAGTTATGTGTAGTAATGAAGGAAGGCAGGAAAAAAAAGGGACAAGAAAAGGATAAATTATATGGGAAGTGTTTGGTTCTTCACTTGATCCTTTAAGCAGGTATTGAACTCCCAAGAAAAGTAAAAAGTAGGTATTTGTAAAATGAATATTCTTTATGTTTGTGTACATGCATGTATTTGCAAAATGTGGCACAGAATTAAGAAGGAGATTCTTCTCATGTCTCCTTGAGTAGAATCCAGCTTGATTCAGGACCAAAATGATAATTCACTTGAGGATACACCAATACGACCATTTTCACAGACACCGTCATTCTAGTCATGGGCAATGGCATCACCGAGACACCATGCACAGTTAGCAGAGATCTTTAGCAGAACTGGCAAACAGGGATAAATGCCAAGCAACATGGTGTTTGTGGGAAGACCCAAAACATAATAATCAGGGACTGGTGTGAGAGAAGAGGCTATAAAACCTGTAGACATCTCTGTAGTTTTTACAAAAATGTTATTTATTCAGATCCTTTTTGCCAGAAGGAAAAGTTGTCACTCTAATCTCTTCTCTTAAAGGAAAAACACACTTACCTCCAAGATGAAAGTGATTTAGGGGAAAAAGAGGACATGTCATGACAGTGCTTAAGAGGAGATAGTATAAAATATTTGTATGTAGGTTTGTTGAAAGAATAATTATATGAGAAGTGAGGTCGAACTATTTCACAGGTTATTTATGTGTGTTTTCCAAACTTTTATTAAAAATTGTTTTCATAGTTCATTGCTTTCATTTTGTTGATACTTTGTGTATACATGCTTGTTTCAAATATCTGTGAGTCTAATTTTACATTGCCAGTTCAAACAATACATGTTACTTTTAACTCTTTTTCTCCTGTATATTATATCAATTATATCATTAGCTTGATCCCATATAATAACAGTTCTTGATAAATATTGTATTTAATGACCCATAACACTCAACCATAAGAACGTACAGTAATTTATTAAATTATTTCTCTATTGTTGTTTCAAAGTTACAATGTGATGATAATCTTTGTGGATATGTTTATATCTGCATTTTCAGTTATTTTCAAGTAAAACCTCTAGACAACAAATTACTGGTTCAGAGAAAGTAATCATTACAAAGCTGTTGATAAATATTGTCCAGTTAGCTTTCCAGAAAGGTAAACATTCATAAAAGTAGCATAAAAGTTTGTTCCTTCACTGCAGTCTTATAACAATTCTAATTAGTAAAAATAGCTTATATATTATATGCATAAACTCATTTTATGTTTTTGTTCATAGTAATATTGAACATTTTTATATAATTATTATTCATTTGCATCTTTTCCTTATAAATCGTGGTTTCACACAAATATAAAAACAGTCCTATGCTGCATAATTGCATTTTGGTCAATAATGGACAGCTTATACAATGGCAGTGCCATAAGACTACAATGCTGTGTTTTTACTATGTCTTTTTTGTGTTTAGATATGTTTAGGCACACAAATACTTACTATCACGTTACAACTACCTACATTATTTAGCACATTAACATGCTGTACAGGTGTTTAGCCTAGGAGCAATATGCAACCTAGGCATGTAGTAGGCTATACCACCTAGGTTTATGTAAGTACACTCTTCATAATAAAGTTCACACAATAAAGTTGTCTAACAATGCATTGTTAAGTAACAAATGACTGTACCTGATTTTTTATTCCAACCTTTCTTTCTTTCCTTAAATTTATCAAGTCTTCTTTGGCATCTCTAATTAGTACAGCAACAAATATTTCTTTTTTTCCCTCTAGATGACTGTGAGATAGATAACAAGGTTTCATGTGAATAACGTCCATAGGCTAAAGAATAATCTACTGTAGCTGAAAAGCATTAAAAGATGCCTAATGCCAATTAATCTAAGCAAATATCATATTTATAAGTATATTGTTGTACCATGCTTTTCTTCCTGGCCTGCGGGGAGGCCTTGAATAAATGAAGAAGGTTGGAGAACCGGTGGGGGCAGCACAGCTTGCTCTAGACCAAGTTAAAAATACTTTAGATGAGCCAAGTGCAGTCACATATCAGTTAACATTGGAGCTACGCTCTTTGAAGTGCATCGTCAGGCATTTTTGTCATTGTGCAAACATCATAGGGTGTGCTTACGAAAACCTAGATGATATAGCCTACTACACCTCTAGGCGATATGCTGAAGCTGCAACCCTGTACACCATGTTACTGTATGGAAAACTGCAGGCATCTGTGATGAAATGGAAAGAACTTGTGCCTCTAAACATAGAAAAGGTACAGCATAAATAGTGTCTTATAATCTTATGGAACCACTGTCATATATACAATCCTTCCTTGACCTAAATGCTATTATGTGGCATATAACTATATTATGTATGTAACTAATTGTGGCTTGTAAGGAAAATAAGGCAAATTAGTATTGCTCATATACTTTATAAGGTCAGTAACTTCATATGTTTTGTACCTCATGCTGTCTTTAATACCTACTTATAAGAGTGCCTGGCATAGTTTATTAGATGCTTAATAAATATTTGTTCGATTAACAGTAAATGCTTGTTTTTAAGAGAAAGGCATACAGAAGCCGAGATATGTGGAATCAGAATGGAAAGTAGGATATATGGCTTTAGACAGGTGCTGTGGGTAGCCTGTAATTTAAATTTAATTCCTGTAATCCCAACACTTTGGGATGCCAAGACTGAAAGAGAGCTTGAAGCCAGATGTTCAAGACCAGCCTGGGCAACATAGTGAGATCCTATCTCTAAAAAAAAAAACAATGGAGAAATTAGTCAGGTATGGTGGCATGTGACTGTAGTCCCAGCTGCTCAGGAGGCTAAGTCAGGAGAATGACTTGAGCCTAGGAGTTTAAGACTGTAGCAAGCCAAGGTCACTCCAATTTCACTTCAGCCTGGGTAACAGAGCCATACCCTAAAATAAATAAATTAATTAACTAAAATAAGAGTTTAAAAAATTAAATATTTAATAATGCAATGATTAGGTTGAATGGCAATAAGTAGTCTAGAGTCAAGATGGCAATCAATAGGTGAAACAACTTTAATGGTGAAGTGTTCAGGAGACAAGCTGAGTCCCCCAGAATATTTAGGCTTTCAGAAGCAGTGACGAAAAGGTATTTTTCATAGTACAGAGTATATATGCAAACTAAATGCCTTACACAAGTACATTCCAATTGACTGTACCTTACCTTCAATGGAGCACTTGCCCCTAGCTGAGGCTGTTCTTATGTCCCCAGAGATCCAAGCAGCCATTGGGTATTCTGGTCACATCTGGAAACTCCAACTGCCTCCAAATAGCTCCTATCCACCATGGTGTTTTCATGGTAGAAATGCTAGTTTACCACCAAATGAATGCAAAATATCATTGCCAAAGCCCAAAGTTTCTGTTTTGGGTTTTTACTGCTTGAGTTTTTAAGAAGACTGAAGTTTGTAGAGTTAGGAAGTAATCTGGCGTTTAATTAGATCCCATTTGTTTATTTTGACTTTTGTTGCTAATGCTTTTGGTGTTTTAGCCATGAAGTCCTTGCCTATGCCTATGTCCTGAATGTTTTTGCCTCGGTTTTCTTCTAGGGTTCTTATGGTGTTAGGTCTTATGTCTAAGTCTTTAATCCATTTGGAGTTAATTTTAGTGTAAGGTGTCAGGAAGGGGACCAGTTTCTGCTTTCTGCACATTCCTAGCCAGCTTTCCCAACCCCATTTATTAAACAGGGAATGCTTTCTCCATTGCTTGTTTTTCTCAGGTTTGTCAAAGATCAGATGATTGTAGATGTGTGGTGTTGCTTCTGAGGCCTCTATTCTTTTTCATTGGTCTATGTCTCTGTTTCAATACCAGTTCCATGCTGTTTTTACTACTGTGGCCTTGTAGTATAATTTGAAGTCAGGCAGCATGATGCTTCCAGCTTTGTTCTTTTTGCTTAACATTGACGGCTATGTGGGCTCTCTGTTGGTTCCAAATGAAGTTTAAGGTGTTTTATTCCTTTTCTGTGAAGAGGGCCATAAGTAATTTGATGGGGATAGCGTTGAATCTATAAGTTACTTTGGCAGTATGGCCGTTTTCATGATGTTGATTCTTCCTAACCATGAGCGTGGAATGTTTTCCATCTGTTTGTATCCTCTCTTATTTCATTGAGTAGTCATTTGTAGTTCTCCTTGAAGAGGTCCTTTACATCCTTTGTTATTTGTATTCCTAGGTATTTTACTCTCTTTGTAGCAATTGTGAATGTACAGCAAAGAAAACAATCATTAGAGTGAACTGGCAACCAACAGAATGGGAAAAAGTTTTTACAATCTACCCATCTGACAAAGGGCTAATATCCAGAATCTACAAAGAACTAAAACACATTTACAAGAAAAAAACAAACAAACCCATTCAAAAGTGGGTGAAGGATATGAACAGACACTTTTCAAAAGAAGCCATATATGAGGCCAACAAACATATAAAAAAAGCTGATCATCACTGATTATTAGAGAAATGCAAATCAAAACCACATTGAGATACCACCTCATGACAGTTAGAATGGTGATCATTAAAATATCTGGAGACAACAGATACTGGAGAGGATGTGGAGAAATAGGAACACTTTTACACTGTTGGTGGGAATGCAAATTAGTGCAACTATTGTGGAAGACAGCGTGGTGATTCCTCAAGGACCTAGAAAAAGAAATACCATTTGACCCACTAATTGCATTACTGGGTATATACCCAAAGAATTATAAATTGTTCTATTATAAAAACACATGCACATGTATGCTCATTGTGACACTGTTTACAATAGCAAAGACCTGGAACCAACCCAAATGTCCATCGTCGATAGACTGGATAAAGAAAATATGGCATATATATACCATGGAATACTATGCAGCCATAAAAAACGATGTGTTTGTGTCCTTCATAGGAGCATGGTTGACTCTGGAAACCATCATTCTCAGCAAAATGACACAAGAACAGAAAACCAAGCACCACATGTTGTCACTCATAGGTGGGTGTTAATTACAATATGTGTGGACACAGGGAGGGGAGCATCACACACTGCAGTCAGTTGGGGAGGGCTAGGGGAAGGACGGTGGGGGGTGGGGAGGGTGGGGAGGGATAGCAAGGGGAGAAACACCAGACATAGGTGATGAGGGGATGAAGACAGCAAACCACCTTGCCATGTATGTAACTACACAACAATCCTGTATGATCTACACATGTACCCCAGAACCAAAAGTATAACTTAAAAAAAGTAATCTAAGTGTAATTTCCTATCTAGATAACACACACGTGCATGCACACACACACACACACAAACATACAAAAATAAGTCAGTTAAATTTAATAAACTGAATCTGTGGAGCTAGCACTCTTCAATGTATTATGTTCTAAATAAACTTCATATTACTTCATACAGATTAATGTTCCTGCCACTCCAGAAGCATGAAAACCAAATACCAGTACAGGTGATTACAGAATGTTCAAGAAGTGAGAAATATCATAACATTTGAATACCTAAAGTTTTAGGACTGAGCTACCAAAATAATTTATTTCTACTGTTCCTTTAATTTTTTTTCTGTACAGGTGATGTGTTTATCACTTTATGTCATTTTGTAAAAAGTATTTCTTAACTGCAAAATAAATGGCATTCTTGACTCACTTAGAATCTTAAAACAATAAAAGAAAAACAGAATGGTGAGGTTTTCAACATATTAAAAGAAGTCTGTCAATTACAATCAGAGATTTGTTGGAAGGATTTCAATACCTGAATCATCAGAAAATGCACTGCTTTAATTTCATGCCACATATTAAAGGTTTTAAGGAGCACTTGACTTTCTTAAGTTTATCATATATATACATATACATGTATATATTACTGTGTTTTAGGTTTTGGGGTACATACATGTGAAGAACATGCAAGATTGTTGCATAGGTACATACATGGCAATGTGGCTTGATGCCTTCCTTCCCATCACCTATGTCTGATATTTCTCTCCATGTTATCCCTCCCCAACTCCCCACCCGCTGCTCTCCCTCCCCTAGTTTCGCCCCACACAGACCCCAGTGTGTGATGCTCCCCTTCCTGTGTCCATGTGTTCTTGTTGTTCAACAGCTGCCTATGAGTGAGAACATTTGGTGTTTGATTTTCTGTTCTTGTGTCAGTTTGCTGAGAATGATGGTTTCCAGGTTCATCCATTTCCCTACAAAAGACCCGAACTCATCGTTTTTTATGGCTGCATAGTATTCCATGGTTATCTTTTTTAAAGTGACATATATTTATGTTTATATAATTCAGCCTCTACATCTCTTCCTCACTTTATACCTAACCAGTTCTAAAGCTTTAACTCTTAGCTTAGTTATTGAAAATCTTTTCAGAGAAATAGAGACAAAGCCAACAGGATTTTATGGTGAGAAGGAAATGCAGGCTAACTTGGGCCCAGGGACATGACTAAGAAGACCATGCTCACAATTACAAAGAAGGTAAATTTGGATCAGTGTAGAAAAAGTGTCTGTTAAACTTTTCAATTAACCTCACATTCTAAAAACTCTTTGTAATTTTAAGAAGTATACTAAAATATTGACTTTTTAAAAAGAATAGAGAATTAAACAAAATTTTTACTATTTAGAAGAAGATGTTATAGGCAGGTGACAGACAAGAGAACTAGATAATATACGCTGGCATTTCAGTTCTATAGAAAGCCAAGTATATATATTGAAATGTTGGTAATAAGAAAGACAAAAATTAACTTATCTTTATTGTTATGATAACTTCTCGTGTTGTCTTTTTGGTTTTTAATTCAATAACAAAACTTGCTTATTCACTTGAAACAGAAACCAGTTGCACTGAAGCTGCATTTTGAATTAATGTTGGAAAAATTACAGCATAGTTACATTTCAACCAAAGCTTTTTTTCTTCTTCTTCATTTTAGAAACTAGCACACCAAGGAAACTCCCAGCATGACCAAATTTTATAAGTCCTGCTGGCAAATACATCCTTGGAAATATTTTCATAATGGACTTAAAAAAATAATTACTACGACATCAAACATATTTGAGTTCTTAGTTATTTTAAGTACATACTGAGAAAAGACACATTTATTGAGTCCATTGGATGGTTGCAGGGCCTTGCTAGAGATGGCTCACATAGGCTAGCAAAAGGTCAATGTGTACATCTTCTCCCAAATCTTTGCTCCATGGTATTATGTACTGAAATTAGACAGGATGGAAGTATTCATACAATGAAAATCAGCAAATCAGGAATCTTTTCTTTTGAGAGATGGTTTATCAACTTAACACTGGTTGGGTAAATACTACTGATTAATAAACTTTTTTGTTTCAAGCTTTATTATAATTATTTTTATATTTTATGGTCTTCCCTGATCAGTGATCTTTTTTAAATTATACTTTAAGTTTTGGGATACATGTGCAGAAGGTGCAGGTTTGTTGCATAGGTATACTTATGCCATGGTGGTTTGCTGCACCCATCAACTCATCATCTACATTAGGTACTTCTCCTAATGCTATCCCTCCCACTCCATGACAGGCCCCAGTGTATGATGTTCCCCTCCCTGTGTCCATGTGCTCTCATTGTTCGACACCAACTCATGAGTTAGAACATACAGTGTTTGGGTTTCTGTTCCTGTGTTATTTGCTGAGGTTTTAATGTTATGAGACCAGTGATTATTTAAATTTAGATTTCCTGGAATGTTCTAAGTTATGATGACTAACAATAAGACTGAACTTCACCTCCCATACTTCTACATAACTGTGTCACATAACAGCATTTTTTATATAATTCATTTTGGCAAAATGTTGCTTTATATTTTTAACAAAATACATAATGTAAAGGACAAAAACCTAGATACCCCAAACTGAAGCTCGACAATAGTTTCATAACTATATAAGCTTCTTCATTTTTACTTATTCTCATTTATTTGCTCAGTATCCAGAAAGTCAGAACTTCACTTTTATTTATATCTTCTGTTACCATTTTTTTCTTCTGTGTCTATTTTCATCAAGATTTCACATATGGAATTTCATTCAAAAATTACTTTTAAAAGTGAGGCCCAGATAATTCATCTGGTCTTTATGTAAATAGATTTTCCTCCCACTTCTTAAGATTTTCCTACTTCCCCTCAGTACCAGTCCATGAATTAGTACAGTACATTATAATCAGTTAACTTGAAACATAATTGTATGTACATGTTTAATCTTATGAGAAGGAGGCCCACTGTGTACCAAACTGGCTGTCCCATTTTGGAGGTTGTACAAATTAAAAAAATCACAAAGAATCTAATAAAAATTATTAGAACCAGTTAGTTAATTAGATTGATTGATTTTCAAATATTAAACTAACTAACATTCCCAAAATACATTCAATAGCTATGATAAATTATCCTTTTAAAATAGTTAAATTCAAATTGAATATTTTTATATAGATTGATCTGTACTTTTCTTTTCTGGAAATGCATTTGTCTTGATTGGGTACCAGTATGATTCTTGCCTAATACTTGAAATTTCTGACATGGTTTTTGTAATATATTTTCTCTTTAAATATTTGATAGAATTCACCATAGAAATTATTTGGGCCAGGTGTTCTCTACCAGAAGATTTAAAAAATATAAATTCATTTTTTAAAATAGAGATAGATTCAGGTTATCTATTTTTTAATAGTGAAGTTTACTATTGTGTGTCTTTCAAGAACTTTAAAAGACATTCACCTAAGTTTCAAATTTTATGGATATAAAGTTGTTGGCAATATTCCTTTATTATCCTTTAAATGTCTGTACTGTTTGTAGTGAAGTCACTTCTTTCATTCTTGATATCGGTAACTTTTTTTTCTTTTCCTTGTTCTTTGTTTTAGTCAGTTTAGCTAGAGTTTTATCAACTTTATTGATTTCTGAAAATAACGACTTTTTGGTTTCAGTAATTTTTTTATTTTTTGTGTTTATAATTTCATTACTCTGTACCATTATTATTTCCTTTCTTATGCTTGCTTGGGGTTTAATTTACAATTCATTTTCTAGTTTTTTAAGACAAAAAAAATGATTATGTATTTGACACTGTTCTTTTTTTCTATGACCATTAAATGCTATAAATTTCCCTCTAAGGAATGCTTTAGCAGCATCCCATTAATTTTGATATGTTGTTAGGTTACCTAGTAAGTTTATGTTTAACCTTGTAAAACATTTAAGCTATATAGATTTTCATCCAATTCAAATTACTTTATAATTTCCCTGCTAATTTTCTCTTGGAAGCATAAATTGTTTACATGTGTGTTTCTTTGTTCCCAAATGTTTGGCCATTTTCATTTATCTTTCTGTTATTGAATCTCATAACCTATATTTCCATTTCCAAATTCCCATCCTCTACACTAATATTGTAATATGTTAGCTTTTAGATATGCTATAAACATCTATGATTTCCATTTCCAGTACTTTTTAAAATATAGGTTGATCTTTCTGTCATGTACCATATTCCTTCTGCCTGAGAAATTTCCTTTTTTATTGCTTGTAGTATAATTAGGTTGATGATAAATTTCTTCCTTGTTTGTCTGAAACTCTTTCATTCTCATTCATATTGAAAGATGTTTTTATTGGTTACGGAAAGCTGAATTGACAGTTTTGTTTTTAAATTTTAGCACTTTTTAATATGTCATTCATTATTGTAAGGCTTCCATAGTTTCTAATGAGAAGTTTGTTTTCATTCTCATTTGTTTCTCAACAAATAATGTCTCCTTTTCTCTAATTGCTTCCTAGATTTTCTCTTTATCTTTGCCTTTTAGAATTTTGAGTATAATGGGTCTAGTCAAATTCTTTGTTGAAGAGGATAATTTTCTGCTTTTTGTCCTTTCACTTTCTTGGATCTGCAGTTTTATCCTTCTCATTATCTTGAGGAAATTCTCCATCGTTATTTCTTCAGTTATTTAATTTATATTTATTTATTTTATTTATATTTCTTTCACTCTTTCTTCTTTTATGAAATCCTAGTTACATTCATTTTAAGCTGTCCGACATTGTCTAAAAATACAAGAAGCACCCTTCTTCTTTCTTTTTTCCTTCTTTTCCATTTACTCTTTGTGTTATAATTTCAGTAATTTCTATCAGCCAGTCTTCAAATTTATTGATTATTTCTTGGACTGTGATGAATCTACAAATGACTCTGAAAGACACTTTTTTAAATCGATGTTACATTTTGTTTTTTTGAGACGCAGTTTTGCTCTTGTTACCCAAGAGCTGGAGTGCAATGGCGCAATCTCCGCTCACTGCAACCTCTGCCTCCTGGGTTCAAGCAATTCTCCTGCCTCAGCCTCCTGAGTAGCTGGGACTACAGGTGTGCACCATCATGCCCAGCTAATTTTTATAGTTTTAGTAGACACAGGGTTTCGCCATGTTGACCAGGGTGGTCTCGATCTCTTGACTTAATGATCCACCCACCTTGGCCTCCCAAAGTGCTGGGATTATAGGCGTGAGCCACTGGGCCCAGCCATTATTATGTTTTTTATCACTCATTACTTCAATTTGATTATTTCTTGTCATTTTAATTACTGTGCTGGAATTACTTATCTGTTCATCAATCTTATGAAAATTTTCTATGTCAGCCTTTATCACGTTAATCATCACCAATCATAGTTCTTTTAAATGTCCTGTCTGATTATTCCATGTGGCTTATATATGAGTATGGTTATTTTCATTGGTTTGTCTCTTGACAGTGGATTATTTTATCTTGCACTTTTTTGTGCTACCAAAAAACTTTTGCTTAAAAGCTAGATACCATATGTAGAACAATAGAGACTGAGATAAATACTTTTTAGTTCTGTTTACTCCTATTGTTTGGATAAGTTGTTATTATGGAGGTCAGATCAGTTCAGTTGTCAGTAGATTGGGGTATGTATTTTGTTCTGTTTATTTTAAGTGTAACACTAGCTTCAAATCTTTCTTACATTACTTTTTGTCTGCAGCTTTAAAGGGTTATACTTTGATGGTAGCCAAAACTTGGCTTTTAGCTATTCATTAAAAATTTCAAAATTTAAATAGTCCAGCCTTTTCTTCATACTCTTTGATAATCAAGTTTGTATTCACGTTGCCATTTCACTTTAGAGGTACGGGTCTTTTCTTAGCTATTAATTTGGTTTTTAGTGATCTCTTACAGTTAATTAAGAAATTTCATGATCTAGTAGATTATCAGGACCTTTTCCTTAGTGTTAGAATAAGAGAGAAGTTCTCACAACATTTTTCATTGTAAGCAGAAGCTGAAGGTTCTTTTTCACTGCTTCTCTGTTTTGTATTGTTGACTCTATCAGGAAATGTATAACCAAACTGTACGTGTGAGAAATATTTTCTATGTGGGATGAAAAGAAGTAGTTAGAATAAATGATTGCTGCTAATGTTAAATATGTTATTAGCACAGTGGGGCACCTACAACACAGTTTTAGTTGAATCATTTATGGACATATATCTTTTATTAGAATGAGACAATTTGGTTATTCATCCAAAAATATATCTTGCTGACATTAATCAAATTTTAAAAGTGGAAACCATGAGGTTTTTAATTTTTTAGGAACTTGGAACACTTTATAAACAGTATTCACAATTCAAATTTTAGCTTGCATTTCTGCCATATCTATGCTTCTAAAGAAAAGGAAGAGAGAGAAAAAAGAAAGAGCTAAGGTGTCAATTATCTACTGAGCTGCTGTGGGAAATCTAGCTATTTTAAGCACATCCTTCAATGTGGGTACTGACTTCACTTATCCTCTTCCAAACAACTTCAGATTTAGAATGCTCCAGTTCATTAAGTATTTTAAAATGTTATTCAGTTGAAAAGAGGCCAATCTCATAAGTAACTTTTGGGTAACTGAACAATTTGATGCAGACTTTACCTCCTCCATATATTTCCTGTCAAGTTTCCTAGTATAAAACTTATTTAAAATGATTACATAGAAAGAATTCCAGTCATCCCAGACTGCTCTCTTATGCTTGCATATAGGGATTTTTTTCTGACTGGTCTTTAGGTAGCATACAATTTCTATTACCTTTAATAGTGCTTACCATAATAGGTATGGAATAAACAAATAGTAAGATTTCACATTTTCTCTAAATAACAAAGCAATAAATGTTGCCTTCAAATAAATGATGAAAAAATTATCTTTGTAATCTTGTAACCAAATTCACAACAAGTTATATAACAAAACCAAAATCTTTGTTAACCTTCAGATTGAGAAACCAGAGTAAAATTCTTTCTGCATTTTTTCCAGTTTTAAATTAATAAAAACAATGGGAATGAGAAATCAAATTAGAAACTGTATCATTGATGACCGTAGAAGACATTTTTGTTCCCAACTTATGATAAGAATTAAAAGTTTTCAATGGCAATGAAATAAAAATGACCAAAGGTAAGAAAGGATTCTGAGGGAGACTGAATCTCATACTACCAGAGTTTCAAAGGATTATTTAATAAGTCAACTGGAAAAAAATTTGTAGTATATCTACCTGATCGCAATATGTAAATATGTTCTACAAACATTGTATTTAAAATACATCTAAAAAAGAAATTAAAAACACAGATCATAGGAAATTATCTATAAAATTTAACTGGGCAAGACTTTAAAAGTTAACCAAAAAGTAAAATAATTTTGAAAACGCAATTCTAGAAGTATCTTTGTTCAATAGCAGAAGTAATACTGAGAAAGATACTGGGAAATCATTGGAGATAAAAGACATACTGGAGCAAAGTAATATAACAAACAAAAAGCTAATTATTCTAATGTGAAAGAATTTCTAAGTGACAAGTAATTGAATTAAATATTAGCAAAGCTATAAATACCTAGATAACAGAAAACTAAAAACTCAAATTTTAAATGCAGATTCAGCTATACTAAAAACTAAAGAAATGAAAACAATAAATATTTTTTACTCATCAATTTGGTATTGAAGATAAATATTAAAAATATATCATTATGGCAACTGTATGGGGAACAATTCTCATATATTGTTGCCAACTATGAAAATGAGAAAGCTTCTTTAGAGGACCTTCGTAAATACATATTGGAATTTAAAAGTCATATATCTTTTGTCTCCTTTATGTTGGGAAACACTACAAAGGGGAAAGGACTTACAGAGTGCCTACATAAATGGGTTGTGAGTAACAAACAAGGAGCAACAAACTGCGGAAGGAAGGCTGCAGGAGACCTCTGAGGAGGAAGGCCTCTCCATGCCTCTTTTCCAATGCACGGTGACCTCGGCTCTGTTACCATAAACATTATGTTCAAGGACATAAAACCCCTTTGTAGCACTATGACATAGCCAGAATTGTAGGCTCCTTGTAAGGTCCTGGTTCCATCAGCTGTACATAGGTAACTGGCTAAAGATAACCATATGTGCTTGTTTTGTAAAACTCCCACACCTCCACTGTTATCAGTCCTTAGAATGACACATCAATTCTGGTTCACTGATTCAGTTCCAGCTCACTGATTCACTCCACCATCACTCCACCCCTACCCTATAGATCAAAGTAATTGTAATCAATAAACATACGTAAAGAAAAGAACTTTCAACCCAGAATTTCATACACCCATCAGTGTGCTGTATCCAGGAAATCCATCTCACATGCAAGGATACACAAAGGCTCAAAATAAAAGGAGGGAGGAAGATTTACCAAGCAAATGGAGAGCAAAAAAAAGCACACTGATGGGTTTTGGTTTTTTATTCAATTTGCCAGTCCATGTCTTTTGATTGGTGCATTTGGTCCATTTACATTTAGGGTTAATATTGTTATGTGTGAATTTGATACTGCATTTTGATGCTAGCTGGCTGTTTTGCCCATTAGTTGATGTAGATTCTTCATTATGTTGATGCTCTTTAGCATTTAGTGTGATTTTGGAATGGCTGGTACTGGTTGTTCCTTTCTATGTGTAGTGCTTCTTTCAGGAGCTCTTGTAAAGCAGGCCTGGTGGTGACAAAATCTCTGAGTACTTCTTGTTCGCAAAGGATTTTATTTTTCCTTCACTTCTGAAGCTCAGTTTGCCTGGATATAAAAATCTGGGTTGAAAGTTCTTTTCTTTAAGGATGTGGAATATTGGCCCCCACTCTCTTCTGGCTTGTAGTGTTTCTGCTGAGAGATCTGCTGTGAGTCTGATGGGCTTCCCTTTGTGGGTAACCCGACTTTTCTCTCTGGCTGCCCTTCGTATTTTCTCCTTTACTTCAACCCTGGTGAATCTGATGATTATGTACCTTGGGGTTGCTCTTCTTGTGGAGTATCTTTGTGGTGTTCTCTGTATTTCCTGCATTTGAGTGTTGGCCTGCCTTGCTAGGTGGGGAAATTTTCCTGGATAATATCCTGAAGAGTATTTTCCAGCTTGGATTCATTCTCTTCCTCACATTCTGGTACATCTATCAAACGTAAGTTAGGTCTCTTCACATAGTCCCACATTTCTTGGAGACTTTGTTCATTCCTTTTTGTGCTTTTTTCTCTAATCTTGGTTTCTCGCTTTATTTCATTGAGTTGATCTTCGACTTCTGATATTCTTTCTCCTGCTTGGTCATTTCGGCTGTTGAAACTTGTGCATGCTTCACGAAGTTCTTGTTTTGTGTTTTTCAGCTCCTTCAATTCATTCATATTCCTCTCTAAGTTATCCATTCTTGTTATCATTTCCTCAAATCTTTTTTCAAGGTTCTTAGTTTCTTTGCATTGATTTAAAACATGTTCTTTTAGCTCACAAAAGTTGCTCATTATCCACCTTCTGAAGTCTAATTCCATCATTTCATCACAGTCATTCTCCGTCCAGCTTTGTTCTCTTGCTGGTGAGGAGTTTTGGTCCTTTGTAGGAGGCGAGGTGTTCTGGTTTTGGGTGTTTTCCTCCTTTTTGCAGTGGTTTCTTCCCATCTTTGTGGATTTATCCACCTGTCATCTGAGTAGTTGCTGACTTTTCAATTGGGTCTCTGAGTGGACGCCCAGATTGTTGATGATGAAGTATTTCTGTTACTTGGTTTTCCTTCTACCAGTCTAGCCCCTCAACTGTACAACTGCTGAGGTCCACTGCAGGCCCTGCTTGTCTGGGGTGCACCTATAGCAGCTGAGGAACAGTGAGGGATGCTACCAGTTTCTTTTTCTGCTATGTTTTTCCCAGAATGATGCCTGCCAAATGTCAGTCTTCTGGATATAGAGGGGTCAGGGACCTGCTTGAGGAGACAGTCTGTACTTTATAGGAGCTCAGGTGCTGAGCTGTGAGCTCTGTTGTTCATTCAGGGCTGTTAGGCTGCTACGTTTAATTCTGCTGCAACAGAACTCATTAAAAAAAAAACCTTTTTTTCTCAGATGCTCTGTCTCGGGGGGTTGGGGCTTTCTTTATGAGTGTCCATTGCGCTGTCCTGCCCAGCTAGGAGGCAGTCTAGTCACTATTTGCCTGCAAGGTTCTGCCCTGCTGGTGTGAGGTCCGCCCTGTTGCAGCAGGCTCTGCCCTGCTGCTGCAGTCTCCACCCTGCTGCCTCGGGCTATGCCATGCAGCGGAATCTCTCTGTTGTGGTGGGTTGCCTCAGCAATGGCAGGCTGCATCAGCAATGGGAGTGTAACCTCAGTAGGGGCAGATTGCCTCGGTAATGGCAGACGCCCCTCCCCCACCGGGCAGCACCGTCCTGGGTTCAGCTGTGCCCGCAGTGAAACTCTCCACCTGGAGCATTTGGAATCGCCGTTGTGTTTGTCCCACTGTGCTGGCCCAAACGCCATTTCCCTGAAATCTCCTGGCCTGGCTCACTGTCCAAGTCCCGTTCAATCAGATGGGTATGCCAATCTGCCCTCTCAAGTCTCAGACTGCCAGTTAAACAGGGCACCCGGACCAGTGAGCTTTGTGCGGAGCGCTGTGGAGCGCCGCTGCGCTGTAGCACCGGCTGCCAGCTGTACTGGCCGCCGGCTGCACCAGCCAAAACTGCTGTGCTGGCTTCCCGCATCTCTTTTATACCTGGGAATTTCCCTGTTCTGTGGGCAACAAAGATCCGTCTGGAAATGCAGCCCTGACTCACCCTCCATGCATTCACCAATAGCTTCAATCCTGGGTTCTTCTCACCATGCCATCTTGAGTCGGTCTCATATTATATTTATTATTATATTGAGTGAAACTGTCACTGACTCACTGAATAAATCAGAAGAGGTATCAGTTTTCTGGGAAACTTGATAACACTTACCATCTTCATATTGGTTCAAAAGTACTTGTGTAGCCAAAAGAATTCTGAGTTACACCTGCAGTGTATCACACTGCTACTGATTACTGATTATATGCTCAATTCTCGCAGTATTTATTTCCTCGTCTGTAACTACAGAAGCTCCACTCATTTTTAATATACTGCAAGCAATTTACTCACCAAATTTCCTAAACTTATATACAAATTATTTCATATAGCTTTAGTTTTTTTAGCTGCCATTTTCTGTTCTTTTTTGCTTTCCCCTCAAATATATGAATTTTCTTTTAAAAATATGAAAAAGAGTCAATCCACTCCATTTTGTCATACAGCATAACCTCTGTAGAGTGCAGCCTTCATCCTAATTAGTGAGACATGAACTCTGCCAATAGTCAGAAGCAATCTGTACATAAACTCTTAGTATGGTGGAAGGGTCAACAACATACAGCAGTTTCACTGGCCAAAAATGATGATGACAATTATTAAATAATCCTTTTTCTCTCCCGTTGCCTGCAAGGACCAAACAGAAATCATTTATTTTTTCTAAAATAGTACGTTATTTATTATTTATTATTTTTAGCTAATCCATGGATCTCTAATAGGAACATATAAAAACAAAACTTTAGCTCAATAGTGACATAAATTATATATCAAAACTTTTGCTTTCTATACATAAGAAGAATTTTGTGAGGAAAGTGACAACAGAATTAATGAAGACTATTTATATTTTTTTTATTAGCTGTGCAATAAACTCTTGGAAAAGTTTACCACTAGCACAAAGGGAAAGAAACAAAACTTACCAATATTTTTGGTCTCTGTGGAATTTAATGTCATTGGGTAGGTCAAATCCATTTTTGTCAGTAGCAATGTCTCCAGTTTGCATGCATAATAAATCCTTATAGATAGGTAGATATTTATCTGAGAAACATTTCTTTGAGTTATATTTCAAGACTGTTTCATTTAGCACCTTGATATTTTCATGTCTTGCCCAGTGATGATAATAAAACATTTATTTGTAGCTACCCTTGATATTTCTTTTGATTTATGATATTATTCAATATCATCCTTATAAAATAAATTACTTATCTATATTATCATCAACCACATTCATAGAATCTGTATTCCTCTCTAAACTTCAACTCATTACTTGTATAGTTACTTTGATATGTCCTCCCACAGACAAGTATGGGCACAACTTGTGTTAACTGAATTTTCTCTTTTAGATTACCAGCCACAAAATATTGCAATTTATTAAATTAATAATTTAACTATTTTTCTGGTGCCCTTATATGTTTCATTCTGTTGCTTATCAAATGTGAATATTAGGCCTTGACATAGGAGACAATATAATAGTGATTATTGCACATTTCTGTAATAAGCCTCATAAATTTTTCAAAAAGCTTAGCTTGAATAGAATAGAATAATATCAACTTGCAGTGTAGAGTTCAAAGAAATGTCATATTTTCCTTTCAAGATAATTTTGAATTTCCTTACTATTTGAAAATGATATTAATAACACTAAATCTTTTTGACTGTGTAATCTGAATTCATCCAGAATTATCAGCTTGGTAGCAACAGAACTTGTATATTTGCCTTACTTTATACAGAAACATAAAACTTCGTAGGTGGAAAATACCCAATAAACTACTATCTCAAATTTTCTTATTTTATTCAAGTGAAAATTGAGACCTGGAGAGCTTAAGATATTTTCTGTTTAGGTAGTTTAAGTGCCAGCAGGGTAAGGTCAAGAACTGTGGTCTTATGATTCCTGATTCAAAGCTTATATTAACCTTTTGTCATTAGACAGCTTCTCTCTTCTCTAGTGTCACTTATCTTTGCAAATATTGCATATTCTATTATAAAGTGTCCCTAATTATCATATTGTGTCTTTAAACCATTGGAAAGTAGTATTTTTCCATTTCCTTTAAGTTAAATGTAAATCAACTTCCTAAACTGCTGACAGGACATCAGCAGAAAACTGATTTTATAAAAAAGTCAGTTTTATATACATATATATGTGTGTGTATATATATATATATATATATATATATATATGTGTGTGTGTGTGTGTGTATATGTATATATATATATATATATATATGTGTGTGTGTGTGTGTATATGTATATATATATATACACACACACACACACACACACACATACACGCAAACACACAGAAGGGATATATATATGCAGATTATATATGTATATGCACTATGTATACTAATATGCACTATATATATATACTAATGGTAAGACTAGAATAGTAGTAAGGTCTAGTCAATGGAAAATAAAGCAGCCAGGACTTCTCTGAAAGAATACCCAGTAGTCTCTCTCAGTTGTGTTCAATTTTGAATAATTTTTCTGGCAATTATCAACCCATCAATATGCTCAATACTCCTCTCTAAAGGTCTTTTGGAAAAAAAAGTTAATAAAATTTATTGTGAAACCAGTGTTTTTGCAGGTGGATTATGAAAATTTAGGCAAAAGATTTGGATTTTGCTTTTTCATTGCTGTGGGCTTCAGAAGCTCCCTCATGTCCACTTTCTACCCTAGAAGCATGAGAGTGTTTCAGTGTATGTTAGCAATGTCCACTGTTGTGGGTTCAGAATCTCTGACAACATCTAAAGAACACTGAAATCTGTCACTGAAATTTCACTGAAATATGTTCTATTGAGGATACCTAGAATCCTATGATGGCACAGTCCTAATGAACCAGATTAAAATTCTTTCTGGAATAGAAAGAAAAGAGAAAATTAACATGAAATAAACGTCTTGAACTTTTCCCTAATTTTATCTTTTGCCCAATGCATTAAGTGCTATTTATCCTATTCAACCTATTAAGAAAAGAAACCAAGAACCAAGTTGACACAGTAGTAATGCCTTAGGCATGGGGAAGTGCTGCAGATCCATAGTGGAGCACTTTGAATGCTACTCACATTGGACACAAGTTGGAATCTGAAACAGTAATTTCTCTGGTTTCTGAATCTTGTGTTGTCCCCACAGGCGTTAATTTAGAAAGGGAAATCTGCACATAGTTGAATTTCCTCCATCATCTGAAGGAGGTTGATGTAATAAATCTGTGAAAAGATAAATTAATAGTGATGTCATCTCGTCTTGAAAACACAGGTTGGCAAGCCTATATTCTACCTACTAAATAGATCAACTATTACTGGCATCTTCATCATTTATATAAAGAATCATTGTGCTGAAGAAACCCTACAGATCCTTTTTATAAACAATCTTAGTACGTAAGAAAATTGATCAGCATCTTTTCACGTCTCAATAAACTGAATGCAATCAAAACTGAGCTACTATCTTTTTGTAAGTATAAATAACCAATATGAGCTCAGTTGAACTTTTATGATAGTCTGTGTATATCAAATTAAGTTGTAATTAGATGGTATTTTGGCATTTAAATATTGCCGTCTTTGTAATTCCATACTGTATCCAGATCTTTTCATGTCATACATTTATTTATAATCATAAACCTAGGTGTTGTGTTTTACTCATTCTACTTAGTACTTACAGCAGTGCTTGATAAAGAAACTCAATAAATGTTTCTGAATATCACAATAAAGAGATAGAATAGATTGTCCTAGACAATGTTCTGAAGCCTGAAAAACATCATAGAGCGGCAAGTATTTCCATTAATTAGCACAGAACATCTCCCTTAGTCAAACAATAAATGTATTCATTCATGTTCATTATCTCAAGTTCATGATTTGTTGAAATAGGCACTTTAGTACTATTTGGTGGTGGTATGCACATTTCCAAATATAAAGATGATTAATTCTGCTAAAACAACCTATTACAAAATCAGGACACTGAATTTCCTCAGAATTCCTAGTTGGCCCCCAAATCACGGAATGTTCATTATTTCTTTCTGGCTATTGACAATAATCTATCCTTGGCATAAAGTTTGCTCTAATATAATTGTTATTTAAATTAAAGAAAATAAGATAAATCAAAGTTGAGGGGAAAGTTCAAGATATTATATCATGTCATTTTATTTTATTTAGATTTGCTCTATTCCTTTTCTTCACCAGTAATTATTATAATGATAGTCCTGACTTTATTTCCAAAATGATCAGAGAAAGTGGTTTTGAAAACATTGTTATCAGAGTAAAGCCAAAGATTAGGCAATTAGTAATGTCAAGATATGATAATTGCTGTTATCCATCTAGAAATCCAGAATATTTTTGAAGTATCTTATTCCATTTCTGCTATCTATAGGTTGACCTTGTGAAGTCTAGACAGATTATTTTTTCAAAGAACTGTAGTTTAACAAAAGATTTTTTTTAATTACATGAAAAATTTTAAATACTTTGTATTACTTTTTAGACCCAAAGATCTTTTCCTCAGTGCCTTTCCTAATGAGATTTCCTTCATACAGAATTTGCATTGTTTAAAGTTCTCTATGAAGCCATGTGCTCTAGTAAGGCATGGCTCTTACCCTAGGGACTTTCTAATATGCAGTACTTGTTACGGTTTTATTTCTAAAGAGCTGCCACAACTTAGGGTTCATTGCCTTGCAATATTTGTACTCCAATTCCCTATAGTTGGGTTGCCAGAGGGAACATAGAAACATTCTGATTCAGAGAGAATATGGTTATTTGATTTTTTAAGAATTTGCTTATGTGAAAAACATCATCACTGTTCTGCAAGCTCCCCAGGATTACTTCCTACTGTTAGGTGACTTTTTACCTTTAACTCTAACTCTGTACAAAGATTGGTCACTCATGTCTGGTGCTCCCTTGCAAGAAACAGTCAAAATATACAAACATAATGTGCCAGGTTTTCTCACCAATTTCTCCAGTCAACTCAAAAAGTAAAGAATACAATTTTCTTTTCTGACTATAGGCAAATTTTTTTTTTCTTGTTGAAAGAGCTATTCTGGATCTATTAACAATCAAATGCCCCATCAAAATAGTGCATTTGTATTTTATTGCCTGATACAAGGGAGCATTTATATGTGACTAAGGTCCTATTTGAGGAAAGCTAATGATAACGTGTAGAAACTAAAAGTTGGGTACCCTGAATGTTTAAGAAAGTACATTGAAGTGAATGCTTCTTGCCAAACATAAAATCTAGTTTTCTTAGCTTGAGAAAACATGTAACTAAGATGATTTCCACATTGTCCTCAGCTTAACTAAACTTGACACCAATTTCCTCCTAGCTCCCCTTTTTCTTGGAGAGTTTACTTAAAAAAAAAAACTTGCAATTGTAAATTATGTCTGTTTTTTTTTTTAAAATATAAATCTCCTATCACACTTTTGCTAATTTTACATCCCAGGAATGTCTTTCTCAACAACCTAAGAGCCATCCTCACTGTAATGTAATCATTAAGAGTGGCCTTATCTACCAGTCTCTGTAGGAGGATGGGAGACTAATGGTAAGCACCATTTAGCAGAGCAGATGCCTAATCATCTTGACCAACTTCTTTTTAAGGAGACCTTAGAGTTATCTCTCTTTTGCTCTGTCACTCCAGCCGTGGAAATGAGTTCAGTCTCTCTCTCTATTGTAATAGTCTTGACTGCTAATACAATAGTCTTGAATAAAGTCTTTCTTTCCTGTTTAACTCATCCAGGGTAATTCTTCCTTGAAATGTATTTTCTTTTTTTTGCAGGCAACTCAGCTCTTCAGGAAGAACTCTCTCTCTCTTTTTTTTTTTTCTAAAGAAATAGAAAGGGAGAGAGAGAACAGGAATCTTGCTCTATTGCCCAGGCTGGAATGCAATCTAAAAATAGGTATTAAAAACCTCTTTTATGCCAATAATTGTGCTTAACAGCGGAAGTAGGAAGAAATAAGGGAAGAAAATAACAAACAGCCAACCAATATTTCATTTAAGTCTGTGAAATGCTATGCAAATACTGAAGAGTGATTTACTTCCAATTATGTGATCACTTTCAAAATAGGTGTAATGTGCTAATCAGAAAAATGTATGTTCTGTGGATCTGGGGTGAAGAATTCTATTAATATTTGCTGAGTTTACTTGTACCATGTCTGAGTTCAGATCATAGATGTCCCTGTTAATTTTCTATCTCGTTGATCCATCGAATATTAACAACGTGGTGTCAAAGTCTCCCACTATTATTGTGTGGGAGTCCAATTCTCTTTATAAGTAATTAAGAACTTGTCTTATGTATCCGGGTGTTCCTATATTGGGTGCATATATATTTATGATTATTGACTCCTATTGTTGCATTGATCCTTTTTACCATTATGTAATGTTCTTCTTTGTTTCTTTTAGTCTTTGTACTATTAAGGTCTATTTTGTCAAAGATGAAAGTTACACCTCCTGGTTTTTGTTTGTTTGTTTGTTTTGTTTTCTCTCTTCATTTGATTTGTAAGTCTTCCACCAACCCTTTGTTTTGAGTCTTTGTGTGTCCTTGCTTATGAGATGGATCTGGATACAGTGAACTGATGGGTTTTGACTTTTTTATTCAATTTGCCTGTCTGTGTCTCTGATTGGAGCATTTAATCCATTTAAATTTAGGATTAATATTGATATATGTGAGTTTAACATTGTCGTTTAAGGCTAGCTGGCTATTTTGCCCATTAATTGACATAGATTCTTCATTATGGAGATATTCTTTACCTTTTGTAAGTTTTTGGGATGACTGATACTGGTTGTTCCTTTCTGTGTATAGTGCTTCTTTCAGAAGCTCTTGTAAAGCAGGCCTGGTGGTGATAAAATCTCTGAGTGTTTGCTTGTTTGTGAAAAATCTTATTTTTCCTTCATTTATGAAGCTTAATTTGGGTAAATATGAGATTCTGGGTTGAAAATTCTTTTCTTTGAGAATATTGAATATTGACCTCCACTCTCTTCTAGTTTGTAGGGTTTCAGCTGAGAGATCTGCTGTGAGTCTGATAGGCTTCCCTGTATGGGTAACCTGATCTTTCTCTCTAGCTGCCCTTAGAATTTTCTCCTTTATTTCAACCCTGGTGAATCTAACAATTATGTGTCTTGGGTTTGCTCTACTTTAGGAATTCTTTGCGGTGTTCTCTGTATTACCTGGAGTTGAGAGTTGTCCTGCCTTACCAGGTTAGGAAAGTTTTCCTGAATAATATCCTAAAGAATATTTTCCAGCTTGGATTCATTCTCTTCATGACATTCAGGTACACCTAACAAATGTAAATTAGGTCTTTTCACATAGTCCCATATTTCTTGGAGACTTTGCTCATTCCTTTTTACTTTTTCTTCTCTAATCTTGTCTTCTCATTTCATTAAGTTGGCCTTTGACCTCTGATATCCTTTCTTCTGCTTGATCAATTTGACTGTTAAAACCTGTGCGTACTTTGCGGAGTTCTCGTATTGTATTCTTCAGTTCCATTAATTCACTTATATTCCTCTCTAGATGCTCATTAGGATTTCATCAAACCTTTTTTCAAGGTTCTTAATTTCTTTACATTGGGCTAGAACCTGTTCTTTTAACTCACAGAAGTTTCTTATTATCCACCTTCTGAAGCCTAAATCTGTTAATGGAATGCACTCGTTCTCCATCAGGCTTTGCTCCCTTGTTGATGAGGAACTGTGATCCCCTGTAGAGGGAGAGGCATTCTGATTTTGGGTATTCTCAGGCTTTTTATGATGGTTTCTTCCCATTATTGTAAATTTATCCACCTGTTGTCTTTATAATTACTGACTTTCAAATTAGGCCTCTGAGTGGATGTCCAACTTGTTGATGCCCAGCACCGGAATCTGAGCAACCCACTGTGCTGGCTAAAACAGCAGTGTTAATATTTGTGGTGCTTTTCTGCCCAGGAATCTCCAGTCTGGCTTCCTTCTTGAGTCCCTTTCTCAATCAGCTGAATAGGTGACTCTGCCTTCCCGGAGCTCCAAATGTCGACCAAAAGGGTACCCAGTCCCATTTGCTCTGCACCAAGAACCACTGCACTGGCCACAAGAGTCACGCTGGCAACCTGTGGGGCTTTTCCGCTGGGAATCTCCTGGTCCGTGAGCAACAAAAATTCATCTGAAAGTGGGGTACCCTCTCATTCTCTGCACTTTCACTGGGAGCTACAATCCTGAGCTGCTAGTAATCAACTATCTTGGATCTCTCTCTAATATGTATTTTCAATTGATGTAACTTTAACAATTTTTCAAGATTGTATTCATTGTGTTACAAAACTACCAGCTTTATATGCCCACTGTGCAACAACAGACCAATATCCTGAAACAACAGGGTTTGCAGCAGAGTTTAATAATCACAAGGCCACCAGATGAGGAAACAAGGAATTCTCAAGCCTCAAATCCATTTATTTGAGGAGTTTTGCACCACGATTTTTAAGAGGATCATGGATAGCAAGGGGCTGGAAAATTGGGGCTAACAATTGGTCAGGGTAAGGAAGATGAAATCATCAGAATGTGAAAACTGTACTCTTCCATAAGTCAGCTTCATACTGGGCCCTTTAGACCAGCTAGCATGGGTAGTTTTCTTTGGTTTACAGAACCTACAGGAGAAAGTCAAAACACAAACAGCAAACTTATAATCTCACAATGTCTTTAATTTTACCTATAGAACAAAGAGTCTTGTGACAAGGATTATGTTATCCTGGAGTAGTAAGCAGTGACCATCTGCAAGGAAGTGAGTTAAAGGGCAAGCTGGCTAATGATTACTGCTGATTGTGCTGCAAGCTGAGTTGAAAGGTTTTTTCCCCTTAGTGGTGTTTATAAAATTTTCTTGGGGACAACTTCAAAAGTCTAGCATTCTTTAGGTTCAAACGATATTGAGGCAAAATTGGTATCTTTGCTGAAGATCAGTGGGGAAGCTACATTACTGATTCAAGCTATTCTGCTTAATTTACTTCTTTATTGATCACCACTGCTCCTAGCATGAATGCATGTTAGGCATAGGTCAAGAATAAGAACAGCTTTCACAACTACAGAATCATTCTAACTTTATGTACTTCAAAGACAAGAGACTTGCATTTATTTTTAATCAGAAACTTACATAAATAAAGGCACAATGAAAGGCTTTTCAGACGGAAAAGGAAGAGGATCTGAAAGTTTCTGATTTATATAAGTTTAATCAGAAACATATAAATAAAGGCACAATGAAAGGCTTTTCAGAGGGGAAAAGGAAGAGGATCTGAAAGACTTATCTCAATAACCTGAGATACCCCAGCATTCTGGGAAGGATGCGAGTGGGCTACAGGTAATTAAGGAATTAAAATCTTATGGTTTGATGTGATACTGGAAACTATTCTTTCCCAAATGAATTCTGCTTAAAAGATTCTCCTATAATCCTTCTGTCTAATGCCAGTTAAGTTGATTAGCCTCTGCTGTGGTGTTTAAGTTAAACGATCAAAAACAATGTGACAAACTAAAATGTGACTCATCTCTCTAAGGCCAGATGTTTCTGATAAAGGGACTTCATCACCTCCTATATGTCTCAGTCTTCCTCTCCCCAATCAATGAATCTAAATTGAATAAAAATACTTTATTTAAGAGACCCTGGGAATTATGACTGAATTTCCTATGCTAACCATAGCAACAAAGAGTGGAATACTTATATACCTGAAGATTTACTCCTCTAGAGAACACATTTTCTTGGTGTCTTTCTTCACACAGAAGCAGTTACTTCTTCCACATAAAATATTTTGGATGTAGCTAACAAGACCAACTTTTTCTCTGCTATTATAGTCAATATATAACAAAAACTCCAAATTAGAATGCACAGCTCCCAAGGACTCTCTTAATAATTGTACTGAGAATAGACCTTAATAGAGTGATAGACCAACTTTCTTATTACTGTAAGAGGAAACAAACAGTTTACTCTGGGGAAAAACTATACCCTGTTATTCATAGCCTGAACTATGTAGAACAAGACTCATGTTACGTAAGATTCTTACCCCAATTGGTTTTAAATGATTTACATTAACCTAATTATTGTGCTGCTTTTCCTTAACTCTAGTTGCTATATATAGATATAATTTTTAATCCTTCATTGTAATAGCCCTTGACAAGACATTTTCTTCAAAAGTTTATTTTGGTGTTATTTAGGGTGATTTGTTATTAGGATGGTGTTATTAGGGTGTTATTTGATGTTATTTAGTGTGCCAGACATTGTACTCTAGCTACCAAAATGGAATAGTTATTGTTGTTTTTGTTTTTCTTTCCTTGAGAAATTGTTGCAGTGTTTTTTGTTGTGATTTTTGGGTTTCATGGGGAATTATTTTAAATAAATCACACATTAGTTTTTCAAAAACTCTGCTATAAAGAAGTCTCTCCACTCCATAAAATAATGAGATTTTTCAAAGGCAAAATCAAAATCATATAGCTAAGTCTGAGTATATGCTGAACATTAAATGTGAATCAGAATCAGCATACAAGTGAAAAATGTTAATTATCCTTAAGGCGTATGGAGTGTCATACATAAGAAAACAGTCAAATATGCCCCACATAAGTCAATTCAAGACTCAGTGTTTAAAACTAGTTTGTGCATCAAAGACCTCCCATTATCAGAAAAAAATGCTGAAAATATAGTAGGCCCTTCTTATGCCTGGGGGACACATTCCAACACCTTCAGTGTATGCCTGAAACTATAGATAGTACCAAACCCTGCATAGAATCTGCTTGTTCCTAAACACACTTACATATGATAAATTTAATTAATAAATTAGGCATGGTAAGCATTTAATCAGTGAAACTAATAGCAAAATAGAATAATGATATAATTTAATAACAAAATAAATTTTTATAGAGTGGAATATATTGTTACTGTAGATCTTAGCAACTTAAATGTCTGATTATTTTTCTTTCCTTATTAAGTCAAACACATTCACCTTTTCACTTAAAGGAGGCACTCGATGTCTTCTCTTTCACATATCCAAGTCTCCAGCATCACTAACACTTTTGCTTTGTGGCTATTAAATAAAATAGACGTTACCTGAACACCAGCAACAATACATGATAGTCAATCTGATAATCAAGATGGCTGCTAAATGACTAGCCGGGGGTTGGAATATACAGCAGGTAGCATATACAGTATGGGCATGCTGGGCAAGGGATGATCACGTCCAGGTGAGATGGAATGAAAGAATTCAAGATTACATCACATTACTCAGAATGACATGTAATTTTAAACATGAATTGTTTATCTCTGGAAGTTTTCATTTAATATTTTCAGACTCTGGTTGACTGCAGAGAAATTGTGGTAAGTGAAACCATGAATAAGGGGAGGAACTATACCATCAAAAAATGCTATGCCAGTATATAGCGCATGATGGCTGCACATCTAGGAAGAAAGGAGGATAGAAAGGAATGAACAAAGCAGTAGAGACAGAGACAGAGAAGATATAAACAAAATACTTGTCAACCAAAGCGAGCCAACCACCCATATCCAAAAACATGCAACCACATCGATGTTATTGCAAAAAATAAATCAACAGCCAGAAAAGAACTCTTGATAATACTGATTTTACTGAAGAATCTGAAAACTATATTGAAATTGGCCTGTTTAAGATAGTCAGAAAAGGTAGGGTGCTGTGACTCACGCCTATAATCCCAGCACGTTGGGAGACCAAGGCGGGTGGATCACAAAGTCAAGAGATCGAGATCATCCTGGTCAACATGGTGAAACCCCATCTCTACTAAAAATACAAAAATTAGCCGGGCATGGTGGCGCAGCCTGCAGTCACAGCTACTCGGGAGGCTGAGGCAGGAGGATTTCTTGAACACAGGAGGTGGAGGTTGCGGTGAGCCGAGATTGTGCCACTGCACTCCATCCTGGGTAACAAGAGTGAAACTCTGTTTCAAAAAAAAAAAAAATAGTCAGAAAAACAAAAATTCATAATAGTATTAATTTAATTAATTAATTAATTAATTAAATCAATTAATATTATTTATTTAATTAATTATTAATTTAATCAATAATTTATCAATTATTGATTGTTATAAGAATTAATTTAATTAATTAATAATCACTTTTCATTCAAAAAGGCAAGAAATCAGAAAACAAAATATGACAAACAGGCAGATAACAGGAAGAAAAAGTAGAAGTCTTAAAGATAATAATCAAAATATCAAGAGCACTTAGGAATTTGAACTCTACTGTGACGTCATGAATAACAAAGTAAGATTAAGGAACTGCACGGAAACTCCAGCTCTTCAAGTGTAACTTCCAGGAAACCAAGGTGAGATTCAAGAGAGCAATGGTGACCATGGAAAGTGGAGAGGAGTGAGGCAGGATGGCTGCCCACCCAGGATGGGCACAGAGCCAGGGGCAGCTCCCTACTATGGGGAAAGGATGAGTGAGCCAGAGCCCTTGGGGACTCACACTTCTGTCATGGACTTTTGCAACCCTGGGCATGGGAAATCCTCCAGAGTCCCCATCTCCTGACTGACACAGAGAACTTCCTGGAGTCTGGGCGGGGCCTCTGCTCAAGCCCACGAGGGGCCCCATGGGCCTTAGATCCCTGAACACCGTGGTGCCAGTTGCTATAGCCACGTCAACACCAAGAGCCAGCTCTCTCCAACAGGAGATGGGCCACATTTACGGTGCTGAGGAGCAGAGGAACTGCCAGCCTCACCTCCCCTCCACCTCACTAAGTAAGGCCCACTGGCCTGAGACCTTAGCCCTTAGTGCCTCTGGCCACTGCCCCACTTCTGGCTTCAGAAACTCTGGCCAATCACAGCCCTGCATTTCTCTGGTGCTGCTCTCCTAGACACAACTGACAGGCTCACTGCAATTCCCATTGTCACTGTCCCTACCCCTGCTGTCCTCAGGCTGAAGAAAGAACCAAGAACCCAGGAAGAGTCATGGGCCTGCAGTATGCTGCAGCTGCCTTTCAGAAAAGCAGCCAGACTGCTTTTCATGCAGGTCCTTGCCCCTCTGGCTCCTCCCGAGGAGGACTTGCTAGCCCGAGACACCATAGCAACCACCCACCTGACATGCTCACTTCAGTCATTGAGGGCTGTTGGGTTCCAGCCCCAACCCTATTTCTGGGTGTCCTTAGTCCTGGTGGCGACAAGGGAGTGAGAAAAAAATAAAGACAAAGACAAGAGTATAGTTTCACAGTGTGGGTCCAGGGGACCAATGCAAACTCATCGGGTCAGCGTTGGCCCTGAGCTCTGGGCTCCACAACCTTTTATTAGGTGCACAATTTTATTAATCTTGTGGGCTGAAGCAGAGGGTTTTTGGGGGAGGACTAAAAACTATTGTGGAGTAAGATAGCCGGGGTGAGGGAGTAGGGGAAGAGTGTGTGTCTGCAGCATTCAATAGCACAAGTGATTCTTCTATGAGATGCAAACCTAGGACACTGAATTTTACCACCGTTTGTTATCAAGGTATATTTTTTATAGAAGCACAGTGGATAAGGCACCACCAGGTCTGACCACACACAATGCATCAAGGGGCTTTTATCTCCCAAGCACTGCAGACACAGAGCAATCAGAATTACTTCATATTTTCCCAGTCGAGTCTATCATCAATGGACATTTGGGTTGGTTCCAGGTCTGCTATTGTAAACAGTGCTGCAATGAACATTTGTGTGCATGTGTCCTTATAGTAGAACTATTTATAGTGCTTTGGATATATACCCAGTAACGGGATTGCTGGGTGAAATGGAATTTTTATTTCTAGGTCCTTGAGGAATCGCCACACAACTATCTTGCATGTTCTGCACATGTACCCCAAAACCTAAAATGCAATAAAAAAAAAGAATTACTCCATATTCTGAGACACTAGCAGAACCTGTGGCGTTCAGGTTATCCCTGCCCTGCAAGGCTATTCTGCCTTGCAAGCTCCCACCTGCAAAGACCCTCCAGAGTCTTGTGGGCAGAGGTTGCCTCCCTTCTCAGAGATCTTGCACAAGTCCTCTTTAGGAGACCCTCTTACAGCCTCTATGTTGAAAAGGCATTCTCAGGACCAAAGCAGTATTTCCTGCTTTGCAACTACCCTGTGACATCCCACGGTTTTACAAGCACTCTTAGATGGTGTTTACCTTAGGCCTGTTTCCACTTGATTTCTATTTTACCTGCACCAATATTTGATGTTGTTTAGTTTGGGGTATAAACTTCAGTGTATAGTAAGCAAAGCAAGCTTATAACTATTTAACTAGAAATAACGTAGGTCTGCCCGTGGCCATCTTGACTCTCAGACAGCTCTGTGTTTGTGTGGGCTGGAGTTCTCAGAGACAGGCCCTCTGCTAGAGCCACTGCCACAGTAGCAGTTCTCATTTCTCCCAGGCTAGGGAGGGAGCAAAGAGCCTGATTGCTTTCCTGGCACCTCAGGTGTGCAACAGCTGCCCTATGAAGAGGAGGCCTCATTCTTTTCTTGTGAACCCCTGACTTCCTTGCTCTTCACCAGGCAGGGCCGCCTGCTCGGACCCACAGGGCAGCTGCCCCACCCACACCTGGTCAATTCAGTCATTTACAGCTCTGTGTTACTCTGGGGTGCAGTGCCTTAGACCACTGACAGGTCCTCTGTCATTGCAGCTACCAGAGTCCCCACCACTGCTGCACCCAAGCGGCAGGAGAGAGAGAATAATAAAAGGAGGAGAGGGAATGACAAAAAAGCCTGAGCTCCTTCCAATGCAGTGGCTCATGCCTGTAATCCCAGCACTTTGAAAGGCCAAGGCAGGTGGATCACTAGGTAAAGAGTTCAAGACCAGCCTGACCAACATAGTGAAACCCTTTCTCTATTAAAGATGCCAAAAATTAGCCGGACATGGTGGTGGACGCCTGGAATTCCAGCTACTCAGAAGACTGAGGCAGGAGAATCATTTGAACCCAGGAAGCAGAGATTGCAGTGAGCCGAGATTGTGCCATTGCACTCCAGCCCTGCTGAGCTCACCCTGGGGCTGCTCTGTGCAGCTAGGGAGTGCCAAGCTGAGATCTGTGGCTGATACTCAAAAGGGAGAGGAACCCACACTCTCAGAGCACTGAGCCAGGTGAGCCACATAGGTTTGTGGGCTGCTGTGAGAGTGAGGCATGCCTCCATCCACAGGGCCATCCAGAACAGGTATGGCCTATCTCCCTGTTGCAATCTCTGACCAAGGGAACCTTGTGGCCTGGAACACCTGACAAAAACACATGGTTGTGCCAGTGATCAATAGTGGCTTCTCCAAGGCCCAGGGGTGGACCTTGTGAGGAAGTCAAGTCTCTCTCCACCACATCACAGCATGGCCGCAAATGCCAGGAAATATGAAGGAGCCACTTGGCTGAGTAAAAGCCTGTCTACCTGCCATTACTCTTAAGCACCATACACTAAATCACAGCTGAAACTACAACATTAAAAATACGCTGCTAATGTATCCTCCATGTGAAACAAAGGACGATAATTCAGCCACAAGTAAAGAATTTGGACAGAACTTTGGCCCTCTGAAAACACCCAGAAATGAAGCCAACTGACTATACTCAACATACACCACAGTTAAAAGAGTAGCAATTCTGGATAAGAAAGAATAAGTACAATAACTCGGGCAGTTAAAAAAGCCAGAGTGTTCCCTCCCCTCCAAACAGTTCCACTAGTTCCCCAGCAGTGGTCCTTTAACCATCTGAAATGACTGAAATGACTTACACAGAATCCAGGATCTGGATGGCAAGGAAGCTCATTGAGATCCAAAAGAAGTTGAAAGCCAATCCAAGGAATCCAGGAAATCATCCCAGAAATGAAAGGCAGAATAACCACTTTAAGAAAGAACCAATCTAAACTTGTAGAGTTGAAATAGTCACTATAAGAATTTCATAACACAATCAAAAATATTAGCAGAATACACCAAGCTGAGGGCAGAATCTCAGAGCTTGAAGATTAGCTTTTAAAACCAACTCTGTCAGACAAAAATTTCAAAAGAATATTAAAAAATGAAAATGAAATCTGAGAAACATGGGATTATGTAAACAGACCAACTCTTTAACTCATTAGTATTCCTGAGAGAGATGGAGAGAGAATAAACAATTTGGAAAACATATTTGAGGAAAATGATTTCAAAATTTTGTTTCCACAAAAATTTTCCTAATCTTGCTAGAGGGATTAAAAAACTTAATACATAATTTTTGTACTTTATTTTATCTTTAGATAAGATTGCTTCCATTTTTTTTTGTTTTATTAAGATAGTTATTTTTGTTCCCTTGGAAGATCAAAAACATTCCAAGAATTTAACAGGTTTCTGCAGGTTGTGCTTTTTCTTGTACCATTATTTTCCTTTTTGTAAATATCTGTTATTTTGTTAGCCTTTCTTATACATTTTCTATATTTGCTCTATGATTGCAATATCATGTATTATATTTACTTTTGTCTATATAGATTATTTGCTATCATGGACCTACTGAAATAATTCTTGGGACTGTCTACTGAAAGCATATTGGGACCTTTTCATGTGATTGTGAATTGATTTTGGTAGTCATCAAATATCAAGTTGCAAAGAACATGACAAATAAATTACTGATGTATTTCTTGTACTAATAAAAGTCTCACAAATTGATTTTTTTATATTTCATATAGATCTTGCTCTTTTTGTTACCTTTAATTTAGATTTCTAAAATCTATGGCAGATCTCCATTTCACAGAAGCTTTTTATAAACAAGCTACAATTTTGAATTATATAGTGACATGGTATGTTCAATTATGTCTTTTCCTTAAAATTTTTCTATTATTTTATTATTTTCTTAAATCCCTAATTTATCTCAGAAAATAAGTATAATTTGAGCTGGCCTGGGGAGAAGGATACCTTCCCATTTTCTCTATCCTACATTCATGGATCATTTAAATTTTATTCTCTCTTAACATATTTTTTAAATCAACCCTAATAATATTGATACCTATTATGCATTTATTTGTTGGGGCAACTATTATGTCATACTGTTTTATAGGCCACCCGACAATTTGAAACCATAAGTACACATCAATTTAATTATATTCCAATCATTTACTAACATTTTACATATTTTGTTTGTGAACATCCCATCTACTGACTCTTTGAAATTATCTCTTTCTTACTCTCCCTCTTTTTCTTCCTCTTTCTTCCTCTCCTTTACTTATTTTTTTTTTCTTTCCTTCTCTCAAAAAAAAAGAAATCAACTTGTAAACCTCTAGATCCAGGTCGGCAATGTCTCTCTCATTGCTTGATTTCCTTCCTTCCCTTCCCTCCCTCCCTCCCTCCATGCTTCCTCCCTTCCTTCCTTCCTTCATCCCTTCCTTCCTCCCTACCCCATCCTTCTTCCCTCCCTTCCTGCCTTCCGCACCCCCCCCCCAAAAAAAAAAAAAAAAAGAAATTATCTCTTTCTAACAGTGACTTCAAGGTAGCTTTTCCATCCAGCTTAGTGTAAAAAATGCTTGGTTTAAATTTATTCTGCTAAATTTTCTTTATTTATCAAACTTAGCTTTAAAGGTATAGTTTTAGTCCTATGGCATCATTTCCACGTGTATACTAAATCTTCAGTGTTTTTAGTAGCTGTAATGCTATATAGAATTTTCTTTATTCTGTAAGTTATATGGATTTCACTGATTTTGTTTAATTTATACTGTCCGTACATTTATAGAAGTTCTGAATGTTTATTTAGATTGGTTCGTGTATTTACTTAATCATGCTTAATTTGGTTACCAATTTGATGACTGCTGGTATATTTTTTCCAAAGTCTGAGTAATGTGGGTTATATCAGAAAATGGCTGTGCTTTGTATACTTGTAGGAATAAGGAATTTGAAACTTTCTCATTCACAGATACAAGAATTTTTCAATCCTTGATTGAAAATTTAGCTTTACTTTGATTCTGTTAGAAGGACTATGTCTAACACTTTCTGATATGAATTGAGTCTCTGACAGTGCTGGCTCTTGACAGATATACATTTTGGTTGATGTTCTAATTCTTTCCAATCATATGCTCTACTTTCTATGACTTCCTTGGGCTTCCTTCTCTTTAGTATTTTTTTTTAATCATTGGTCTAGCTGGCTCGGCATCCCATAGGCCATCATCTAGTACACAGATTATTTTTGATATCTAAGAAGCCAAACAAATTTATAGGCAAAACTAAATTTTTATTGTTTTAAGCCACTGAATATTGAGGAGGTCTATTGTGTATTATAATTGTGGAAACAACTAATAATACATCTATATAAAAATCCTCATATGCACATTTTAAATCAATGCCTTGAATTTTAATATTTAAAGTATTTAATGTGACAAGCTTTCATTCTGTTTACTAACTTATTAATCTACATCGTCTATATTGGATTGCAAAAGCACTCTTTTGGGATACTACATATATTTAAATTATTTCATTTATTTTAAATAAGATGCATAGTAGGTAAGTCAAAATGAAGGTATTTTAAATAAATTTCAAAATATTTATTAAATATTTTGAAAATATTAAAATTCATTCCCAACTGAATTAAGTCATCTCATATTTACAATAATTTATCTTGTGCTTAAAGTTAAATAAATAAAGTTATGCTTTGATAAAAGACATGAAGTACAGATCAATAGACTTTCTACATCTGTATCTACTTTTAATATAAATTTTAAACATTTCTATCAAATTTCTAAGGCATTTAGTAAAGATTTTTCTTAGAGTACAACACCATGAATTTTTCATTCTTTAGTAAAAATTATAATTACATTGTGAAATGTGTCATAAAAATTTGCAGACACTTTATTCTCCAAGCTTTTTATTTTTATTGTTGCCCTATGATCATATTTGCCATTGAAAAACATTGGACTTTTTATTAATATTACAAGTAATCAAGACAACAGACACTTAAGCAAGTCATCATGCAATTTACATCTTTAAGAACATAGGATCAAATTGATTTTCAGTTTTGTACAAATACCAGAAGCAGATCTCCACAAAATTTTTTCCTTCAACACTTTTTTTGGGGGGTGCAGAGAGGGGATGGAATCTTGCTCTTGTCACCTAGGCCAGAGTGTAATGGTGAGATCTTGGCTTACTAAAACCTCTGCCTCCCAAGTTCAAGCAATTCTCCTGCCTCAGCCTCCTGAGTTGGTGGGATTACAAGCACGTGCCACCACACCCAGGTAATCTTTTGCATTTTTAGTCGAGACAGGGTTTCACCTTGTTGGCCAGGATAATCTCAAACTCCTGACCTCAGGTGATCCACCCACCTCGGCTTCCCAAATGGCTGGGATTACAGGCATGAGTCACCGCACCCAACCCCTTCAACAGTTATTATCCCTCAATGAGCCATGATTGTTGTTTTCTTATATGATTCCATATTATTTTAAAACATGGAGAATATTCTATATTATAATTTATATAATTCATGATTTTATGACACCACTCAGCTCACTGTTTAGTTTCGCTGACATTATTTTTAGAGCAATATTTTCTTAAGAAAGTATAAGCGCCTTAATCTGAGTAACAACTCCAGAATGGCTTCCTGTCTTCACAGCTGTACCATCCAAACACAGTCCAACACAAAATTTAAATTTCAAATCACTTTTACTGTCATACAGGTTTTAGTTGTATAACATTTCATTGTTTTTAGATAATAAAGCTGAAAAAAGTTAGTTTTTTAGTTCTTAGTTTGTATAACCACCACGTTTGAATTGCACATGCACCAAAAGAATGGTTATGTATTTCAAATAAAATTTTTTGGTTTTGTTATTCCTATATACAGTATCTGCATTTTTTTAATCTACTGCCATCTGAAATGTAGTTCATGGACCAGTGCTTTGCATAAAATGTTCATTATTGAGCCATAACAAGTTTAGGTTTTGGAAGGCTTGCTCTTCCGTGTCAGTACGAACCAGTGGGCCATTCCTGCTTGTAGCCATATACAGAGGTTTGGTGGTTTCTGCAAAATCCGGTATCCACAGGCAGCAATATCCGTTCCCCCAGAAATTCACGTACCTGTCTCTTGGTAGTAGGAATGGGGACATGCAGGATAGCCTCTTTTCGAACATTGGTGAGTGCCCTTTTTTCTTTGTTTATCTCATACCCCAGGTAGGAGACCTTGGAGAGACAAAGCTGGGCCTTTTTGGCTGAGACCCGATACTCAAGGTCCTGGAGGAGGTGAAGCAAGTCTTTAGTATACTGCAGACAGCTGTCAGTAGTTTTGGTAGCCAGTAACCGACCATCTACATACTGAAGCAAAGTAAAATCAGGATGGCTGGCCCAGAAGGGTCCTGTTGGAGGGCTTCCCCCAAAAGAGTAGTGGAATATTTGAACACCTGGGGCAACAGAGTCCAAGTGAGTTGGATGGTATCACCTGAGCCAGGATCTGTCCACTCAAAAGCAAAAATTGGTGGGCTTTTGGGGGCCAAAGGGATGGTGAAGAAGGCATCCTTTAAGTCAAGGAATGTGTATACTGTATGTTCTGGCAGGAACAGGCTGAGGAGAGTATATGGATTGGGTACAGCGGGATGGACTGTGACTGTCCACTTGTTGACTTCCCACAAGTCCTGTACTGTCTGGTAATCATTTGTCTTAGGCTTTCTGACTGGCAAAAATGGAGTGTTCCAGGCAGACTGGCAGGGTGTGTATATTGGCCTATAATAGCAGTTGAATGTGAGGGTGGATTCCCTCTCAAACCCGCTTACTTACAGGGTATTGTTTTACCTGAACTGGCAGAGCAGTGGCCAGAAGTTCTACAACTACTGGTGGGTGGTGTTTTGCCAGTCTGGAGGATTTGACTCTGCCCAGACTCAGAGGAAAATAGTTTGTAGATTCTGTAGGAGGGGGTTAACCTTATTTTTCTCCAGTTGCAAGGAGGGGTTTAAGAGGCACTCTTCTGAAAGGGGGCAGTTAGTAGGAGCTGAGAAGAGGGAGGTGTTGTGGTCCCCAGTGTGAGGTGGGCTTGATCTGCTGAGAAGGAGATAGATGCCTGTAGCTTATGGAGTAGATCCCATCTGAGGAATGGGAAAGGGCACTCTGGCATGATAAGAAATGTGTGGGTTACTCTCTTTTGATCCAAATTTACTTCCTGGGAATGGGTAAACCAATATTCCCAAGTAGTTCCCATGGCACCCTGCATGGCAATCTTTCTGTTGGAGATGCCACCCAAAGGGGCTTGTAATACAGAGTGCTCTACCCCAGTGTCGACTAGGAAACATACAGGCCAGCCCCTCACCATAGCAGTAACCATGGGCTCCCAGGTGCTGAGGGACAGAGAGCTCCAACCCCATCAGTCCTCCTCAGACTCTCTGGCTTCCGGAAGAGTGAGAACTTTCCTTACAGCCTTTCCAGACACTCCTTCCTCCAGTATCGAATTTTCTTGCAGTAGGCACACTGATTCTGTAGTAGGGGCGTTTTTCCCTTTTTCTTGTGGGAGTCTTGAGTTTTTGACTCAGGCCTTTCCCCAGGATAACTTTTTCATGCAGGGGTCTGTACTTTAGCTTCCCAGATTGCAGCTACTATGATTTTTGCCTGCCTTTGTGATGCCTTATCAGATGCTTCTTCAGCTGCCAAAGTAGCCTGTTTCTGTTTTTCTTGTTCTCTATTGTCATAAACTTCTTGGGCTCTGTCTAGGATTTGGGAAATGTTCATTCCAACAAATCCCTCAAGGTTTTGTAAGTTTCTTCGAATATCAGGAGGTGCCTGGGCCACTAATGCCAAATTAATAGCATGGCTATTTTTGGGAGCCGCTGGACCAAACAGGGTATAAGTTTGATAAACTTCCTGGAGGCACTCTAAAAATGCTCCAGGGGCTCACTGGGCTGCTAGACAACTTCCGTTGTCTTAGACAAATTCATGGGCTTTTGAGCAGCTCCCTTAATACCCACTAGGAGATGCCCATGAAACTCATCCAAAGCTCTCCTCTCTGCCACTGTGTTTGGGTCCCAATTTGGCTGAGTAGAGGGAAAAACTTCCTCTAAGAGGTTTTGAGCCTCCTCCTCCAGCCTACCTGCTGAGGAAGGACATGCTTTCTAACCTCCCTATGAATGTGGTCCCTTTCCTCAGAGGTAAAGAGGGTTAGAAGAAGCTGCTGGCAATCATTCCAGGTGGGTCAATGGGTTTGGAGCACACACTCCACCAGTGCAGTCAGGACTTGGGGTTTCTCAGAAAATGGTGGACTTTGAGCTTTCCAGTTGTACAGGTTGGAAGTAGAAAAGGGAATATGGACTATAAATGGGCCAGCCTGCCCACTGCCCAGAGAGGGTGGCACCTCTCTTAGGGGAAGCAGTGGAGTGACATTCTATGCCTGGAACCACAGCCTGTAGGCGATGGGTGAAGGATCCATGGAAGCTGGCTGTTCAGAGGTTGGCAGCAGTGGAGAGGCCACAGGAGACAAGTTGAAGAGGCAGAAGGGGATCCCAAAGGAGATGGAGGTGAGGGTGGTGGAGGATTGAAAGGTGGATGCAAAAGAAGGGAACAGTCTTCCTCTTCTGAAGTGGGCAACACAGGAGGAATGGAGGGAGTCAAGGGTTTGGGCAAGGGAGAGGTTTGGCTTAGAAGGACCCTGGATGAGGGACTATGAGTGGTGCAGGATTGTAGCCAAGGAGTAGGATTCTGGACTAGGTCCAGCCATTGGTTAATATAGGGAAACTGATCAGGGTTTCCAGCTGTTCCAGTAACAACTTCTCACACCTCCTGTACTGTTTTAAAATCCAGTGACCTGGCCAGGGGCCATCCCATTCCAAACTTTGGCCATCCCACTTTGCAGAGAGTTTGGAGCCTGCTTTTTTAAGGCAGACTCTGTACTCTCCTGAAAAACCTAAGGTAAAATTTTGGAAGGGTGTAGAGGGTAGAGAAGAGACAGAGCCCATTATGGAAAGTACTTAGGGGGACCTAGTGGTTTCGGGGGTGCTTTGGGAGCTCTTTTGGCCTTATACCCAAGATGCCATTGATGTCTATTGATGTCTCCATGTCTCAAAGGCAGAGACCTCAAACTGGGCTCTGTCAGCTATGGGCTTGAGGAGAGATAAGAGAGCCAGCTCCTGGAGATGCTGGACCTAGTGTGATAAGGGAACTAAGTGAGTCCAGGGTAAGGGATGAGGTTGAGGAGGATAAAGACCACCAGAATGATCCCACCAGTACCACCTAACAGTGAGTTCCCACCCAGGAACGTTATAGGAGAGGAAAAGTTGTAGAGATAAAAAGGCATAGGTCTCTTTAAACAGGGGCTTATCTAAAGGCACAAGAAAAGTGATGGGATGACAGAAAAGGTGGGCCAAGAGATCGGCAGGGTGGGTGTTCAGAATCCACCAGTGGTCTATGGGACTGTCACACCAGTCACTGGGACATAGCTCATGACAGTACAACTTCCAGCAACCCTTATGATGCCAAAAATCCCCAACAGAAGAACAACCTCCCAAATGTTTTGTACAAGTCTTCCCATAGCAACAGTTAACTCTCTTTTCATAGAAAAGACAGTCTTGAGGTGACCAGTCCAGGTGACAGATGAGGGAGATGGTATCCGGTAGGATGAGGTCTTTAGCAAGGGCCTTAAAGAAATTCTGGCTTAGGGCCAGGTGCAGTGGGTCACGCCTGTAATCCCAGCACTTTGGGAGGCCGAGGCAGGTGGATCATGAGGTCAAGAGATCAAGACAATTCTGGTCAACATGGTGAAATCCCATCTCTACAGAAAATACAAAAAATTAGCTGGCCATGGTGGCATGTGCCTGTAATCCCAGCTACTCAGGAGGCTGAAGCTTGAGAATTGCCTGAACCCAGGAGGCAGAGGTTGTGGTGAGCCAAGATCACGCCATTGCACTCCAGCCTGGGTAACAAGAGCGAAACTCTGTCACAAAACAAAAAAAAAAATTCTGGCCTAACTGCCTTGGACTAAGTGGCAATGTGACATGTAACTTACATGTTAATAGTGAGAAAAACAGCAAACACAAGACTCACAGACTTGGACATAAAACAGCACAATGAACAGTGAGGTAGATAAGGCAGTAAGGAAGATAAATGATTGTGGTTTTTTTTAAAATGACAGATGAGGGGAGGGGAATCCTATATTGGGAACTCTTAGATGCCCACCTGGCCACTCCCCTTACAGGGATGCAGGTGCCTCTTGACACAGACAGGTTGGTATAAACCCTGGACTTGGATCAGGACTAGTCCAATGCTATGTAACTAGTCCGATGCTGTCTTTAAGCTATATGAAGTTACCACAGAACCACAGGTTGGGACCCACTCGGACTCCATAGCTTTTGCTGTGAAGCCACAAACTGGATCCTTAGACACAAGCCTCTAAAGTCCCCACACACTCACACATGCATGAACACATGCACTCAGAGGTTATTATAGTCTAATGCACTTTGTTAACAGTTTGAACCCTAAAGAAATTTTTATCTTGTTTATAAGTGTTTTCAATTAGACAGAAATCAGGGACCCTGTCCTCCAGCATTCTGAAGTGGTGACAGAGTCCAGAGGGGTTCACTCATCAGGGCTAAACCCCACTAAATCAGACAGTAGGACAGAACCAGGAACCCCAGACACCCAGAGTTCAAAAACATAACCAGCAACTCTAGACCCCCAGAGTTCAAAGACAGAACAGAATTAGGAACCCTGCACACCCAGAGTTCAGAAAGCCGAACCAGGGACTCTGGACACCCAGAGGCCAAAAATCACAACTAGGACTAGGGATTCTGGGGAACCCAGTGGCCAAAAATCAGAAACAGAACCAGGGACTCTGGACACCCAGAGGCCAAAAATCACAACTAGGAGTAGGGATTCTGGGGAACCCAGTGGCCAAAAATCAGAAACAGAACCAGGGACTCGGGACACCCAGAGTCCAAAAACCAGAAACAGGACCAGGGTCTCTGGGGCACCCACAGCCCAAGGTCACAGGAATCGCTGTAGTCAATTCTGGCATCCCAGTAATTGGATGATCCCTGTAACTTCCAGAAATAATCAGGTCAGGCCTGACTTACCTTCTCCATGTAGCAGGACCAGGGACTTGGAAGAATAATTTGGGGGAGCGTGCCAGGAGTTGATCCACTCTCCTCTGAGAAGGGGCGGCCTATGGGGCTCTGGAACATCTCAGGGGGCACCTCCTCTATAGCCCACCTCCCAGCTCGGGGGAGCCCAGAATGAGCCTGGTCTGCATCCGGTGGTGAATATCTAGCGGGGGTCTCCAAATGTAGTAACTGAGTGAGTTAGAAGGAATGCACCACACACTGAGTTCCAAATTAAGAGTTCTTTTATTAGCCAGTGACCGAGAGACAGCTAACACTCAAAATTCTCTCGGCCGTGAGGAAGGGCCTTGATTATCTTTTATACTTTGACTTAGGTAAGGGAGGGGGTAACTAGCTAAAGCAGAAATTTTACAGAAGCAGAAAAGCAGATTAGAGGAAGGGGCTGCGTGCACAGGTGTTTTTCATACAATCACCAGAAGTGAGGAGATTAGGCTCCTGCTACACAATGATTAAAGGGAAAATTTTTTTCTTACAATTGCAGAGGGGTATGCTAAGCAGGATGTGGTTACAATGGTTGGTGTTAAGAACAGTACCTTCAACACTTCTAAGTGCAATGTGACCCAGTTATGTACGCGGAGGGGCTGTGGTAGGGAGAAGGAAGCTAGGCTGGAGTTTACAGCTAAGATGGAGTCAGTGATGCTAGCCCAGGGTAGATTATTATATTATAAACATAAGAAAAGACAAAAAAACTGATAGAAAAAAAACCCTATGAAACAAAGAATTTGGAAATACCAATAGACAATTTATAGAATAAATAAAATGTTCAACAAACATGTAAATGAGGTCAACCTCATGAGAAATCAATAAAAGGCCAAATAGCAATTGGATATGACTTCACAGATATCAATGAAAAAATGAAAATGTATGATGATGCCAATTATTTAAAGAAAAGAACATCTCATGCCCTGTTCTTGGACATGTAAAATGGCTGTAACTATTGCAGGGGACTTCCTGGGTTAGCTCCAGCAGGTTCTGAAAGCACAGATGACAGCATGAGGACATGGCTCATACACCTCTAGTTACTATTCCTTCCCTGGTGGTGTTTTGCCCACACTGTGGAGTCTTTCCCTGTCAAGATGCAGCTTAGTATTTGGCCAAAGAGTCAAGGAGTCTCCGATGTTATTTCTTACTTCGTGTAGCATTTTGTTTCTTCAGTACCCTGCTCGTACATTTCAGTCATCTTAGTCATGTCAAATTCCAATTTCTATACTTGCTCAGAGAGACTACTTGCTTTGTTTGGGCTCACATAAGTGTATTGTCCCCAGATACAAAGCCAGGACAATTATTTTTTTTTTCCCATATACCCAGATTTTACAGGCTTGCACCATTTGTTGTCTAAAATCATATAATAGTATTTCTCATATTTACAAACATATTAAACAGATATTTTATGTATTTTATCCAGCTCAAACTTGGATATGAGAATATAATAGGAGACCATGACATTACCTAAAGGAAATTGATATCTCTGATTATATAAGCATTGTAATTACTTTCTTTCTCTTTGATTTGATACACCCAGTTTTGATGGTTTGTAGTTTTAGAAGATTCACTGATCTCCTAGTACACGAAGAATACTATGAATAATATAAACATGGAAACTCTCACAGATTGACTTTGCGTTGACTCTATCACATCTGCATAATGGTTGATCTTTCTGAACCAAGTCCCCTGAAGCAAGTTCTCTGCTCTTTAAACTGCATAAATATCCAATTAAATAAATTTATTTTTTGTTTTTATCTACATTTCATGAAACTAATCTGCATTTTAAACTTTATCTACATTGTCTAAAATATAATTATATATACATTATAAAGTATATCTACATATTATAAAATTAGAAAATTTAAACTACAAAAAGATCCAACTAAATTTGTTTTTTCTTTTCATTTTATCTACATCTTATAAAATATGTATGAATATATATCATATCAAAACAATAGAATTTTCTAAATGAATACTGATAGAAATGAAAAAATAAAAGAATAATTGCCCCAAATTAAATATCCAGTAGAAATTTTGATATATAATAGGAAAATATAACTATATTTAGAGATAATCTTGCATGTGAAAATTACATTGAATGTGAAAAAGACGGCACTCTGCTTATAAAAGAAAATATTAAGTTGTTTTTAAAATTTATATTTGCTCACTCTGCATTTATGGCTAATGCTATTAATATATGTGGTTAAAACTTTGCATTAATTTGACAATAAGGGTTATAGCTGTTAAGAATGGTTTGCTTCCTTTACCCGGAAAAAGAAACTACAGCTGTACAAGTAGAATACATTTGATCAAATATTTTAATTATTGCCTTACTTTAGGTCAGAGAGAAATATTAGGGCAAAGTTATAACTGCATGTCTGGCAATACACATAGCAATTTATTGGACATGCAGTTTAATAATAAATGACACTGAGATTAAAAGATGTGATACTAAATCATTTATTTGAATCTTTTAATTTGAATGTGTCATGATTAATGGTATTAGAAAAATGTTAATCTAAGGTGTATATTACTTTAGATCATTTTAATATACCTAGTTTGATAAGAACTTTTGATTAACTTATAATTTATATCTTTTAAAATAAATTCTGAAATACTTTGCATGTCTAAATAAACTATCATGTGGAAATCAATAGACAATCTGTAACAAACAAGTGACATATTAATATATTTGTTACTGTGTGTGTGTTTCTGATTTTTGTTAACGATAAATTTGAATGTGAACATTTGATTCCACATCTAAAACACTTCATGCCTATAATTTAGGGCTTAGAACTCTTTTGAAGAACAATCTAGCTTGTGGGCATTGGTTTTTAATATAATCGTTGGTGACCTGTAATCGACCTAGGCCTTAGAACACTGAAAGAAAACTGAAGGAATAAGATAGCATGGAGCACTGCAGAGCCATATGGAACCTCAAAATTTGTGGAAGGCCAAAAGTGAGCACAGGTTAAAACAATGGGATTGTTGAAAGGCTTCTAAGAAGCAGTTAGATCTCCTTATCACTAGACTCAAAGAAGTAGGTAGATCCCCGTATCACTAGAATCTTTGTGACTGAGTGAAATGTTTCATCTTTCCAGAGAGAAAACAAGGAAGAAAGTAAAGCACAGTGTCTCTCTCTGTATTGGAAGACACCAGAAAGCATGGGAATGTCATACTGGAAAGAGGGTGAGAGTCTACCCGCTCCATGGTGATCCACTTAGCTCCCAGAAAGGGACAGATCATTTTGAAGCTGGAATATTCTTCCCTGAGAAATCTGATCAGCTGTAATAAAGTCCATGGTTAACCAGCTGAACTCATAGGTACAGAATTCTAATAAGTTACTGAATGCCTATGCTTAACTATAAACAGAGCACCATGATCACCAAACCTCTGAGAAAAATCTCTTTCATAAAAGAGACCAACATAAACAAATATAAGAAAAGCAACTTGAGAAGAAAGATTATTCAGGTTGATGTAAGTTTATAAAAAACTGTCTTAATGATTGAGAGATTAATGAGTGAGAGAGAGATTTTCCTTCATTGAAACAAGAATGAAATACAAATTCACAAATTTTTAAAAACTCAGAAGACAAGAAGTGTTCTTAGAAATTAAAGTATAAAAATAAAAATTCAAATGAAAAGAGAATGATAAATTTGAAAAACTTTCAGAAAGTAAAGCAGAAACTTCTTTTGTTGAAAAGTAGAGGAAAGTTTCAACTGGTGAATGAACTAGTAGAAGAGCAAATTCTGAATGATAGTGCTCCAGAAACAGAAATTTTAAAAAAAAACACACACACACAATAAACTAAGAAAGAATTCCACATCTGAAAGGCAAGAATTTCCAGATTCAAAAAACCACGGATTGTCAAGGCCAATAGATGAAAACACATTCATCAAGGCATGCCCCTCATCGAATTTCAAAAGCTGGAGACAAACCATACCACAATTTTTCAGAGAGAGAAAATTTGACCATAGAAGAATATGATTGGAAAGAAGACTCTCAGTATTATTGCATATCTAATTTCTGTTACACAGACTATGTTATCATTAGGATTTGAATAAAAAATTAAAAAGATCGTTTTACACATGCACACATATGTTAATTGCAGCACTGTTTACAATAGCAAAGACTTGGAACTGACCCAAATGCCCATTGATGATAGATTGGACAGGGAAAATGTGACACATACACACCATGGAATACTATGCAGCCCTCAAAAACGATGAGTTCGTGTCCTTTGTAGGGACATGGATGAACCTGGAAACCATCATTCTCAGCAAACTGACACAAGAACAGAAAATCAAACACCGAATGTTCTCACTCATAGGTGGGTGTTGAACAATGAGAACACATGGACACAGGGTGAGGAGCATTACATACTGAGGTCTGTGGTGGGAGACTAGAGGAGGGACAGCGGAGGTGGGGAGTTGGGGAGGGATAACATGGGGAGAAAGGCCAGATATATGTGAAGGGAATGGAGGCAGCAAACCACATTTCCATGTATGTACCTATGCAACAATCCTGCATGTTTTTAACATGTACCCCAGAACCTAAAATGCAATAAAATATATACTAAAAAAGAAACCTAAAAGATCTTTTTTATCTTTGTCTTCTACATAGAACATGCACTTATATTAGATCATCAGTTAAAATTCCACAATCTGTCCTCATTTCTGTAGAATGACACATGGCATTAACAGATGTTAATGAGTCTATTTGTTGAGCAAATCTGGTGGAAAAGAGATATAACAGAATAATGAGAAAAAAATTGATGCAGAAGTTCAGGCTGGAGGAGAATTGTTCATTGATATTTACATTTTGTCCTAATTCCTTGAAAGTATCCTCAACTGTTTGGATGAGTTTTAAAACTCTCTGTGTAGGAAAGAGTATTCTGAAATATTCATGAGGAAATGGCACATTATGTCTTGATGAATCTCTGCATATGAAAGAAGTAAAGGAAGAAAATAAGAAAGGAGTAAGTGGGAACCTGGCATTGTGGCTTACACCTGCAATCTCAGAACTTTGGGAGGCTGAAACAGGATATAGCTTGAAGCCAGGAGTTTGAGACCAGCTGGGCAACATAGTGAGACCCCCCATCACTATAAAAAAATTAAAAATTACTCAGGTATCGTAGTGCATACCTGTAGTCCCTGTTACTTGAGAGGCCAAGGCAGGAGGATCACATGAGCCCAGGTGTTAAAGGATACAGAAAAATCAAAAGAAATTTTAAACTGGTTCCAAATCTCTAAGCTTCTGACTTCAAAGTGTACAAAACATACAGGTACCAAAATCATTGTGCTATTTTCAAAATCATATAACAAAATGATTAAATCAGCTCCGTGAACTCTTTCACTTTCTCTGTTTATTTCTTCTTTAAAATCACTAGAGTTTTTAACTTAAACAAAGAGATATAAATTAGCAGAGTTGGAAAAGCAGGAATTCAACAGAATACAATTGAAAATCTAACCACCTGGTAAAACTGCATGAATCCCACCATTTTAAAATCTCCACACTTTGTTTTATGTTTAAGTCCTAGTAACTAGTGGTTTTTAGATATTAGAATCATCTGACAACAATCCAATACCTATTTATGATCAGAAACTCCCAGAGAACTAGAAATATAGGGGATTTCCTCAATTTGGTAAGGAACATCTACAAAAGACCTACAGCTAACATCACATCATACTTGATGGGGAGAAATTGAATGCACCCTTTAGCAGTAGGGTGTCTTCTTTCAGCACTGTTATTCAATATCTTGTTGGAAATCTTAGATGATACAGTAAGGCAAAAAAACTATAAAAACTGTATGAACTCGGAAAGAAAAAATAAAGTTTTTGTTCAAAGAAGAAGTGATTGTCAGTGAAGAAAATCCCCAAGTATTAACAGAAAGGAAAGAAAAGCATTTCCTAGAAGTGATGAGTTTATCGAGATCACAAGACACAAGGTTAATCTGCAGGAATTCAGCAGAATACAATTTAGAATCTAACCACTTGGTAAAACTATATAGATCACATCATTCTAAAATCTCCATGCTTCGTTTTGTGTTTAAGTCCTAGTGATTTTGGAGAATAGAATCATCTGACAAAAATCCAATACCTATACCTAATATTAAATAAATAACTAATATCAAATAAAGTAATATTACTTTGTAATATTGTAATAATTGCATTCCTACATAAAAGCAATTAAAAATTGGAATTTGACGTGAAAAGCAATTTAATTTGCAATGGCACCCCCAAAATTGTATATTAAGTATAAATTTAACAACATATGTGCCATACCTATATATGAATAACTATGAAAAAAGTTTTAAATGTGAAGAGATAGTTCTTGTCCTGGTGCATGGATTGGAAGACCCAAAATTGTTAATATGTCTTTCCTCTCAACTTGATCCATAAATTTCAAAAGACGTCAATTAACATCTTAGCAAGCTATTTTCAGAGATACTGAAAAATTGATTCTCAAGTTTTTATGGAAAGGAAAGACATAAAGTAGCCAATAACATATTGAAAAAGAACAACACAGTTTGAGAACTCACATTACCAAATTTCAATACTTACTATAAGGCTACAATAATCAAGACAACACATTATTAGTGAAAGAATAGGCATATAGATCAGTGGCACAGAATAGAAAGCCTATAAATATATCTACACAAATATAGTTGTTATGAGTTAAACTGTGCTTCCCACAAATTCCTACAGTGAAGTATTAACCCCGCTTTCCTCAGAAGGTGACTATATTTGGAGACAGAGTCTTTACAGAGGAAATTAAGTCAAAATGAGGTCATTAGGATGGGCCTTAATGACAGGCATCCTTCCTTCTAAACAGTATGATAGGTGTCCTTCTAAACAGAGGAAATTTGGACCAGACATGAGCAGAGAGAAGTTGACCTGAAAATACCAGAGTAAGATGGTTATCCTCCAAGCAAGGAGGGAGGCCTGAACCACATCCTTCCCCCATGGCCCTCAGAATAAACCGACCCTGCTAACACCTTGATCTTGGACTTCTAGCCCCCAGAACAGTTAAAAAATGTATTTACATTGTTTAAGACTGAGTAGCTGGGGTTCCTTGCTATGATAGTCCTCACAAATTAATACTGTATTAATAGTTAATTAATCTTTGGCAAAGTAGCAAAGGTGATTCAGTGGAGGAAGAGTAGTATTTTCAACAAACGGTGCTGGAAAATTTACACATCAATATGCAAACTAATGAACTACATCCAGACTTTATACCTTACATAAAAACTAATTCAAAATGAATCCTGAAATAAATGCAAAATGTACAACTACAAAAATTCTTAAAAAACATAAGAGAACAGGTACAAGACTGAGTTTTGGGATGCCTTTCTAACTAAAATATCAAAAGTAAAACTCAGGGGAAAAACCTGATAATTTTAGTTTCATTAAAATTAAAAACTTTTGGTCTGACAAAGACACTATTAATAGAATGAAAGTATCAGTCATAGACTAGGTAAAAATATATACAAACATTATATCTAATAAAGGACCTTTATCTAAAATATAAAAGTGACTCTTAAAACTCACCAATAAGTAAACAAGCAAATCTAACTTTAAAATGGACAAAGATCTGAACAGAGATTTCATCAATGAAGATAAACATATTGCAAACAGCGTATGAAAAGTTGCACAGTATAATGTGTCATTAGGAAATCCAAATTAAAACAATAGTGAGATACCTTATTATGACAGCTAAAAACAATAACAATACCACTGCTGGCTACATTACAAAGTAACAGATTTTCTTATTAATTGACGATAAGAATGAAGAATGGAACAGCCACTTTGGAAGATGGGTTGGCAATTTATTATAAAAATTAACATAGACTTCCCATATGATCCAGCAATCACACTCCCAGGCTTTTACCCAACTGATTTGAAAATCTGCACATGAATCTGAGCATCAATGTTTATAAAAGTTTTTTTGTAATCACCCAAATATGGAAGTAACCAAAGCATCCTTCAAAAATTGAATAGAACAACAACATGCACTGCATTCCCTATAATGGAATATTATTGACATTAAAGAGAAATAAGCTAATCAAGCCATGAAAGACATGGGCAAATCTAAAATACAAACTGCTGTGAAACAATCCAGTCTAACAAAGCTGCATTTTATATTATGTCAATTATATTCTGGAAAAGGCAAACTACAAAGACAGAAAACAGATTTGTGGTTGCCAGGGATTCAATATGCAGTCAGGGAAGAGTTAGATAGGTGAAGTACATGGATATTTTACAATAGTCAAAGTAATTTATATGATATTAAGATAGTGAATAAAAGACGTTAGTCATTTGTCAAACTGAATGAAACTGAAGCATGAAGAATAAACCTTAATGAATGCAAATTTTAAGAAATATTTTTAACAGATTAGGTGATCATAGAACAAAATGCAGAATGTGACAAAATAAGCTAAACGTATTACAAATTTATAAAACAGCCTCACTGAAGTGGATGAAAGACTAAGTTGCTGGCCTATGTAACTTTGGAAACGAGGGGAGTCTGTAACTCTAAAGGCAAAAAGAACTGGACGAAACTGCTGTACTCGATTGGTATAGTGCTTCCCTTGAGGCTAACCCTAAGTATAAAACAAATATCCATGAATCATACGGATATAAATAAATGATTGAGATACAAATAAATGGAGAGCATAGACTCTTTCTCTGTGAGAATGTATTCCAAATAATTTGCATAGATATTCTACCTTTAAGAATTACAACATAACTTCTGACTTCTAAAGTGAGAACTGTGCATAGTGACTTTCTTCCAAAAGTACAGTATAGGAAAAAAGGAATCTCACAAAGACAACTTAAAGTTAACATTGACAGTAATAAGCCATATTGATAATATGGATACCCCAGATATATTGTGAAGAGAATGGCATCTTACTGTTACCAAACGGGAGGATGTTGCCGGAGGGAGAACAGCCCTATTCTCTCTCTGATCAGGTGTGCCTGAGGTCCATGGGTCTCACACTCACCCAAGAATGGGGGAGTGGACCCTGCTGGCAGCAGTGAACTCCTTGAAGTAAATATCAGACCCAAAAAGTTATATAAAAAAGTGATTTATTTTGGGGAGGGAGGGAGGGGTGGAGGGAGGGAGGGGGTGGAGGGAGGGAGGGAGGGAGGGAGGGGGAGAGAGAGATAGAGAGAGAAAGAGAGAGAGAAATGAGAGGGAGAGAGAAGTGAAGAACACCTCATACACTGAATGAGAGGAGAGAAAAACAGCTCTCACATTGAGAGAGGGGATCCAGAAAGATGGAGTTCATGTAGATGAAGGAGCAGGGGTATTTAACCTGGGGGTTATTCCTGCCCCATTCCAGTTTTTTGTCCTGTGAGAGGAGTTCTTCAAACTTCTGCTGGACGGGTTGATCTCTGTTTCTGGGCAGTCTCTCTTCCCTGTGCCCAGGAAAGTCAAACAAAGACCTCTAAGCTCCTTGATGGAGAAGGGGGCAGGTATGGTGCTGGAAAGTTCTTGCCCTCGAAACTGCACCCCCTTGTGGACACAAGGAAAGAATATATTCCCTCAGTACCTCTGTGGCCTCTCATGCAAGAACACATTATCCCATCTAATCATGTAAAAGTCAGAAAAATCTTATTTGAAGGAAATTTGATAAAATATTTGGTCAGTAATGATCAAGTCTGTTACAATTATCAAATAAATGGAAATCTGAGAAATGGTCACCACAAAGAAGAGCTTAAGAAAATAAGACTATTAAATATAATGTGGTATCTTGGTTGAGCTCCTGAAACAGAAAAAGGACATTACTAAAAACTGAGCAAATGGGAATAAAGTATGAACTTAGTTAATAATAATGTATCAATACTGGATTGTGTGATGAATGTGCTATACTATTATAAAATGCTAATAATAGGGAAACTGGGTAGAGGATACAAGAGAACTTTCTGTACTATCTTCACAGTAAGCCTGTATCTCTAAATGACCCTAAATAATTTGTTTTTAAAGGAATGAAAATGGAAACTAAATATGAACTAGAGAATGTCAACAGCAACAATTAAAATGTAATTTCATGCAAGAACATATAAACTAAAAACAATCTGGCAAGAATGAATAAATGCATGAGAGCACAGAATGTAACAGGAATGTAAAATAAGACAGTGATACTGATATTTACAAAATAATAAGAGGAAGTGTAATACATATGCACAATAGAATATGATTCTGCCATAAAAAGAATGAAAACCTGTCGTTTACAACAACATGGATGGAACTGAAGGACATTAAGTGAAATAAGCCAGACATATTCTCACTCACATGTAGTAGCTAAAATAATTGCTCACATAAAGATAGAGATTAGAATTATGGTTATCATGGGCTGGAAAGGGTGGCAGAGAGGAGGGGATTAAGAAGGCTTGGTTAACAGGCACAAACATCCTTAGCATAAATAATATCCCATATTCAGTAGCACAATGGGGCAACTACAGTTAACCATAACTTCAAAATAAATAGAATATTGCATCTAGAATGTTCATAACACAAAGAAATAATAAATGCTTGAGGGGATGGATATTCCAATTATTCTGATTTAATAATTACACATTATATGCATGTATCAACATTACACAGTACCCCATAAATACATGCATACAACTATTATGCATGTATTTATGCATAATAGTTGATTTAATGATTACACATTGTATGCATGTATCAACATTACACAGTACCCCATAAATACATGCATACAACTATTATGCATGTTATTTGTGCATAATAGTTGATTTAATGATTACACATTGTATGCATGTATCAACATTACACAGTACCCCATAAATACATGCATACAACTATTATGTAGCCATAAAAATGTAAACATTTAAAATGAATATATAAAAATGAGATCTCATGACTAACTTGATATTACTACATTTGAAAATAAGGAAAAATTTAAAAATAAATTTAGAAACAAGCAAAACTAAACAAAATTACTTAAAAATGAAAGACATATTCATGTTGCTTAGAAATAAAGACATAGGGGAGTAAGCCATAAATATCTAGCATGGACAATACTATCACAAATGTCAGAATAATGCTATTTTGAGAAGGAAAATAGAATCTTGAGGCAATGGGGCACAGTGAAGAGCTGGCTATATTTCATTTCTTGACATTGGTGGTTATTTGGTATGTTTTCTTTTTGATTATTCTTATTTTATCTATTCTTTATTATTTTTATTATACATACATTTTATATATATGACAAATCTCATAAGAAGACAAAAATCAGGGCCGGTTGCAGTGGCTCAAGCCTGTAATCCCAGCACTTTGGGAGGCCAAGGCGGGTGGATCACGAGGTCAAGAGATCGAGACCATCCTGGCCAACATGGTGAAACCCCGTCTCTACTAAAAATACAAAAAAATTAGCTGGGCATGGTGGTGCACGCCTGTAATCCCAGCTACTTGGGAGGCTGAGGCAGGAGAATTGCCTGAACCCAGGAGGCAGAGGTAGCGATGAGCCGAGATTGCGCCATTGCACTCCAGCCTGGGTAACAAGAGTGAAACTCCGTCTCAAAAAAAAAAAAAGAAGACAAAATCAAAAATATATTCTGGCCATAATGTAATATAAATAGAGTTAGGCAACACTGGAAGCACAGGCTTTATCTGGGAGAGTTACATGATGATCAAGTGAAAGAAAATTAAAATCCAAGCAAATTGTAAAAACTATGTCTTTGCCTCTGCATGCTGCTTTTGCTGCACCTCCAAGGGGAATGAATCATTGGCTTAGGATTTGATGTGCTTGGTTTTCTTGGAACCCTGCAACACAGTGAAACTGAATAATGAGAAGGAAATTGATTAATTCAATGAGAATGGATAAATAAATTGAATTTGAAAGATGCAATTAGGGCTACTAGGGCTTAATGAAATATTACAAAGCTTATCCTAAGATATAAAGGAAAAATAACGAAATTTTGCTTCACCAAAAGCCTCTCTTCTACCAATTATTTTTTTGAATGACTTGTTTCTCTCTTTCTGTTACCCACCAGATGGTGCTTTGCTGAGATCACTTTATACTTTTAACTTCGATTACTATGTTTTTTCTTCAGTTATATTCCACCCACATAAACATCCTCATGAACATTTTATTACATACTTTCAATCACTCATGATGATTTACATATATTGACTGTTCACCAGTATTTCCTTTATGCTTCATCTGTCTAGTGAGAGATTGATCTGCTCAATGAGAACAAATAAATAGTTGTCTCCTTACTTAATATAAGTCATAACTGAGTATTTGTACTATGGATGGTATAGTGTCCATAAACATACATACACATAAGAAGTTTTGGTGGAACAAATTTAATAAGACAAAATTGATTACTCTGAGATTTCTGATGTGGACAACAGCATGGATATAAAGAACACAGAAAAATAATCATGTTTAGAAGAGAAAGCTGTGGCCAGGCTTGGTGGCTCACAACTATATCCCAGCACTTTGGGAGGTCGAGACAGGCAGATCACCGGAGGTCAGGAATTCGAGACCAGCATAGCCAATATAGTGAAACCCCATCTCTACTAAAAATACAAAAATTACCTGGGGCATGGTGGTGCACACCTATAATCCCAGCTACTTAGGAGACTGAGGTAGGAGAATCACTTGAACCTAGAAGACCAAGGTTGTACTGAGCTGAGATTGTGCCACTGCACTCCAGCCTAGGCAACAGAGCGAGACTCCATCTAAATAAATAAATAAATAAATAAATAAATAAATAAATAAATAAAAGAGAAAACTGTGAGTTCTGTTGGGACATTGTTTAATTCAGTGTTTTCAACCAAGGGTAATTTTCGTCCCCTCAGAAGACATGGCAATGTCTAGAAACATGTTTGTTTGTAACAACTCTGAGATGTCCTCCTGCCATGTAGTGTGCAGAGGCTAGGGATGGTGCCAAACATCCTACAATGCACAGTACAACCTCCCACATTAAAGAATAACCAGAAATGTCAACAGTGCAGAGATTTAACAATCCTGGTTTAATTTGAGGTAGCTGTGAAGAAGTCTAATAAGAGGTTTGATGGGCACATCTAAAGCTCGGGAGAGAGATCTGGCTGAGAACTGTATCTGCTAACTACTAAAGTAGCAGCTTCTTCAGCAATTGATCCCTTCTTTATTCCTATATGTTAACTCTCAAAAAGTTCATTAACAATTCTGTGTCCTAGTCTAGGGTATGAAATGACCCAATTGGCCCTAGTCTAGGGTTGAAATCACCCAATCGGTAGAAAGCTTTTAAAGAAATATTTTGCTCTTCAAATACATTTTCCCTTTAGGTTTATTTTGAAATAGCAACAAATGACAGTCTTTTAGAAAGCTTTTGAATTGGACTAGATGAAATTATGAAAATTGTTAATACAATACAATTCATTTTAGTGAATTACTTTTGTAAGTATGCAGTTTTGGTTGTAGCATTTTAAAAATCCATTTATCCTGACCGAAATAGTTATGATTTTCACCAGGTTTTGTTCCCTGTTCAACGGAAAACGGAGAAATAGTGGTAACTACTTTAAAAGACCGTTCCATCAGCCTGAACTCATGACTTCCCATGTGCATGATTGTAATTTATTAGTGATAAAATAATTTGATTTGCATCTTAATTAGATACCCAAAGAGAGAACATTAGGATGCCACACGTTTATCTAATTCTTTTAACATAATGATCCTTTTGGAAGACAGTTGTTTGTGCAGATTTCTGCAGGCTTTCTCTGGTGAAAGCCTACTTTGTCATTTCTGTCAAGTGTTCCTTGCTTGACAGGCTTCTGTGTGTGGGTGATTGTTTCTATGGATCTGTAGCAACGAACAGCTCTTTCAAGATGTTGCTGTCCTCGTTCCATTTCTCGCTCTTTAAAAGGAGATACACTTGTCATGTTCTGTAGAAGCTCAAGAACCTCTGAAAAATATATTTTGAAAGGGAGAAGAGTCATCCTGTTGCTGCTTGGTCCAGGGCCTTGGACTCTTTTCTAGAAAAGCTTCTTTAACGAAGAAGAAGAAGAAGAAGAAGAAGAAGAAGAAGAAGAAGAAGAAGAAGAAGAAGAAGAAGAAGAAGAAGAAGAAGAAGAAGAGGAAGAAGAAGAAGAAGAAGAAACAATAGAAAACAAAGCCATTTGTTTAATGAAGGTTAGTTAGACTTAGATAATCCTCTTGGAGTGACCCTTGATATATTTAACAGAGTTCTTGTTTTTATTTGACCACTGGATTAAATTTTCATCCTAGACTCAAATCAATTTCTGCTATAGGAAATAAAGATTTGCTCAAAGATTTCTGGGCAAAGATGTCCATGACATACATATGCACATCCAAACACCTGCATACAAACCTAAATATTTAACAATAAAAAATTGAAAAGTAAGATACAAAATTCTGCAATCATTAAAAATGTCTATGTGTTTTTAAATTAACTGCTAAAGTGGTAAATTATAAGTATACATCGCAGTAAATTATACAAAGTAAGCATATTCATGTAACCATAGCCACAGAAAATTGAATATAACCAGTATTTTTAGTACAAGAATTCATCATCTTCATAGTCAGTTTAAAGGAAAGAGGAACGTTTAAGCCAGGAGATCAAGGCTGTAGTGTAATGGGATAATGCCTGTGAATAGCCACTGCACTCAAGTCTTGGAAACAGACCTCGTCTCTAAAAAAATAAAAATAAATTATAATGCCAATTTTACTTTTCTGTTTTACGTTGCTAATTTTCCCTCTTTTTCAGTTTTCTTAATTTTGCTAGTTGATCAAATTATTTTTTCCCTATCTTCCGTAGATATATAAAATTCCTTCTGTTGTTTTCAATTCCATTGCTTCTCTATATATCATCATCAAATGCACACAGACCAAAAACAAGCATCTTTGATTTTTTTTATCAATAACATAATGGAGGTGTCTAGCACATGGAACAAACTCAAAAACATTTCCAGAATTAATGAATGTATTGATATTATTAAATAAATGTAAACTACCCTATAGTTTTCATCACCAAAGCCTCTATTCTCAATTCCCTTTTAATGCTTTTAATGCTCCATTTCTGCCACCCACCAGATTATGCTTTTGCTAAGTTTATACTTTTAATTTCAATTACTATTTTCCTTATGCTGTCTTCTCTACATCAAGCATCCTCATGTAATATTATATCACACATTTGCAGTCATTTATCATGACCCTCATATATTTGTCATTCACTGCTGCTTCCTCTCTACATCATCTGTCCCATATTAAAGTGTCTTTTGATTCATTGATTATAAACCTTATTTGGGTATTCTTCTTGATGGGTGAAGCAGTCTCTAAATTCCTCCTGAAGCAAATCTGTAACTCCTTCATTCTGGCTGGCAAATGATATGTCAGCTCAAAATAGAATTTTTGAGTGGCAGCAATTCTCTCCCACGTATTCGTGCTTCCAGTGTTGCTAAGACACCTGATGCCAAACTAACTCTTTGTTTCCCTTTAAGAAATTTTCTGTAATCTGGGAGTTTATGACATTATCATTATCATTATAGACTTTATAAATTTTATCAGGATAAGCATCAATTTTGCTTAAGACAATAGATTTTCTCTCCAATTTTTAACTTTTCAAGTTTTCCTATTATTTTCTTTTTGCTTATGTATCGACTTTACAAACCTCATACTTTTGTACTCATGAACTCGATTTCTTTTCATATTTGCTGTCTCTGAAATTTCAATATTCAAAATTCACAGAGTATTTTGTTTACCAATAGCCTTGACTGCTATAATCAAATATACTAAAATTGTTTATTCACTTATTTATCAGCTTAAACCTGCCTTCTCCAGCAAGTCTATTTCACCAGGACTGAGTTTTTTGCTTATCGTTCCTTCTTCAAGTTGCTGAGTACTTCCAGTTAAACTATTATTTTTATTTACCTATTTCTAATGTGCATTTGGATTTATGTTTGACTTCTTCTGATATTACAGTAAGCCTGAGCTTACTCTGTAAACTGGCAACAAACGTTTCTGTTAAATAAGATTTGAGGGAGGTCATTATATCGGAATAAGTTTCTGCACTAGGCCCCAGTGAACCAGATCAACAGTGGGTTTACTTGTACTAGGTACCATGTAGTCCAACTGAACTTTAGACTGAGAGAGTTTTTCAAAAAACAGGAGGTTCACAGCAGCCAATTATAAAAGGCTCTGTCTTCCTAAGTGGGCCTGACAAGAATGTTCCTCCTGCTTTAACGCTATAAAAAAAAAAAAAAAAAAAAAAAAAAAAAAAAAAAAGAACACTAAAAGGAACAGTCTTCTTTATGTTCTCTATTTCTGATTCTTCAGCCCCTTTCTGCTGATAAAGCCCATTTCTACTGCTCAGCTTATTAATGTACATTTTTGTTTTATAAATGAGGTGCTGTCCAATTCAGGAATTACTAATAAAAGCCAATGCAATCTTTAACTCAATTTCTTGAAATTGTGTTCTTTGACGGTTTCCAGTTCTCTTCAGGAACAGGCAAATATTATCCATTAGCATCAGAAATAGAGAAGATTCAGTTACAAGTTCAAATTTTCAGCAGCCATAATAAGCCCAGGAGACCCCAGGGTTCTCCCAGGCACATGGACCCAGGATGGAGCTACTCTCTTTCCTCTTAGGGGCCCAGTGAAGTCAGAGCATCAAGCTCTCTGCAGACTCCATACAGTTCTGATGATTGCTGCTAAACTTCTCGCCGCTGAACACCAAGCTCTCTGTAGGCCCAGAAAGGAATAATTCCAGTGCCTGATTTCTTATTCAGGAATGTGGCAACACCAGAATGATTTTTTCAACTCTCTCAGCCTTATTGGCTGCTTCAGAAGCTGCTACACTAATTGGAGATGGGAATTGTGGAGCTAACATTGGGTTAAGAGAACAGAAGGCCAAATTCAGGAAGATATCTTTCCATATATCTCTTACCATGTTTCAAAGTGATCATTTATATCTTTATTACAAAAAAAAAGAAAAAACCTAAGATTTTGTCCTTTTTGGTAATATTACAGAAAAAAATGTTAGGCTATACCAGGGGAAGTTTCCAGGATTTGGCTAAACAATGTTAGCACTATTCCTCTAAATTATTCTAATAAGTTCCAATGGAATTGTTATTTTTTCATATTATTATTGTACCTCATAAGCAAAATAGAATTAAAATATGTGAATTGTTCTATTTAAAATATCTTAGTGTGTGATATATTACAATGTCCTTACTAAAATAAAAATTATACATTTCACTATCAATAAAAACAAAATAATGAAAAATATTTTTAATTAAATTGGCACACACATAGCAGAGAGTAACACTTCTTTAGCATTCTAAATAGAAAAAGATGACTCTATAACAGAAACCAAGGTTTGTGCCTTATTATTAATTTAGCACAAATATCCAATGTAGTTTGAATATAGAGATGCCCCTTCGGGTATCTAAACTGTGAAGAAGAGTATAGTGATAAACTTACAGATTAGAGGACCTGAAAATGAATCTAGGACAAAGATTAAAATGCCTCAAAATTGTATTATTGAAATAGGATGATGTTAACATTTGTCAAAGACTGAACAAATGTAGAAAAAGGCAGAAACAGAAACCAATAACATATTTAGGGTACCACTATGTTTACATTTCAATCATTAAAACTAAATGTTTGATTTATACATATAACTCGTATTCTTAGAAGAGTGGTTTATAGTCAAATTAAACCAATAAAGATTATTTGTAACAACTGCATTCTCAAAATATCGGAATTTAAAGTATTATGTTATAATAATATTTCCTATACTCTGTTTGTAAATTTAAAATGTGGATCCTCATTTAAAGTTGATCCTTAACCCCTATACTACATTCCTTTAGTTTGTCCTTGTGCATCAGTTATATAGAGCAATGCTTCTTAAACTTTAATGTGATCATGAGCACCTGGGAGCTCATTAAAACACGGATCCTTATTCTAACAAGCTCCCAGGCCATATTGAGGCTGCTGGATATGGACCACACTTTGCCAAGATAGGGATCCTTTTGATCCCACTGCATATGTCTGAACTCAATGCTCATGAAGATACAACTAGTAGTTTAGGAATATGAAAATGTGTAACTGGTAGCTTTTATGTATAAAGACTATTCATATTTGAGTTTGGAAAGAAACATTCTGGAGCAAAAATAGTCAATCTAAGTAACTTTAACCTTTTCTTCTTTATATTTCAGTTAATAACAGAATGAGAATAACATTAAAAATCAAAGTGAAGGGTAATTGAAGGAAATGTCAGTTGTTGAGCTAATTATTGTCTTAAAATGTAAAATAGAGTCCTTTCTGCTAACAAACACTCTTAATAAAATGTAATAACTTCTGAAAATGTGGGGTAATTGCACTACAGAAAATGCTTAGAAAATTTTCTTCCAAATCTCTGTTTTTTTAGATTAATACTGGCAAGTGAAAAGCTGAATGCTACCTAACTTTTACTTTTTTATCCTGGATATTGTGCACTTTCCCTACTGTGCTATAGAATTGAAGGTCTGCACATATCTTTGCTCTAGTGGTTGGTTGAATGATAACACTGGCTCTTTCATTTTCTTATCATGGTGATGTGCTAAAGCTGCGTGACTTTTGTTTCTTCTAATGGCAGTCATGCAGTTCAGTCGCACAAGATCCTTTGAAAATCATGTAAAGAGAAAGCTGCACTTTCTGTTTTCCTGACAAGTTGTGTTAGAATATTCCATTATGCATTGACATTTCTGTGGGAAAGCTAGATGATAAATATACTCTGTAGGTGTGGTATTTCAAATGCCACTTGTCTTAGAATGTGCTGGGAGCTAAGGGTATTATTTACTGAGCTGTTCTAAAAGGGTCCCCAGTAATGCATTGTTGTTGGCGCTGTCTTTCCTGACCACCTAGTAAAATGTGTTTTGTTTTACAGTAAAGATATAATAAAATGACCTTTCAGTCCCTGTATAAACAAAGAAAACAAATTCCGAGACCAGGAACAAACATTTAACTGCCTAAGTGGCCTATCACCTATGTTTATCTTTGTCTCTTCTCTTGGGTAGAGGTCCTTTTGTATCTTTTTGACTATCTGCCTCTTGGGTTGCCTTTGATTTTTATTTGATCTGATATAAATAAGTAAGGCATTTCCAATTTCTTTCATTTCGTTCTTTCCTCATATCCCAGATGTTTATTCTGCTATTTGTAGTGTCTTTGCAGTAATTATAAACATGCAAATATATATTAAGTAAAATAAAGAAAAGGAGAATAAAAAAGACATTCTTATGAAAATATTTAAATAACTTAAAATACAAAATAACAAGTCTGTATCCTAATCTAGAACTGTGTTTATATATTGGTAGATTATAAATAGAAGATAGATAGATAGATGATAGATAGATAGTTAGATAGATAGATAGGTAATTTGTTATTTGGAAGGAAAAAGCAGAACCAACATTGGCCATCCCAATATTAAAGGCATAAAAATCAAATACACACAAATCCACAATTAATATGAGAAACATCAAATCTACTCAATACAACAAAATACATTTGTACTCTCTACTAGGTAGTAATATTGTAGCAAGCACTTCCAGAAAAGAAATATTAAAAAGTCATCTAAAATTATCATTTGTTTAGGTACTTACTTTTCTAGTGCTATGATGGAAATGTGTTCCCTTCAAACTTCAGGTGCTGCTGATGTGACAATATTAAGAAATGGGACCTTTAAGCAGTGATTAGGACATGAGAGCTCCTCCCTTTTGAATGCAATCAGATGCCCTTATAAAAAGACTTGATGGAGGGAGTTAGTCTTTGCTGCCTCAGCCTGAAATCATGTGAAGACACAGCAAGAAGGCCGTCACCCGACACCAGATTCTAGTGCCTTGTTCTTGGACTTTCCAGCCTTCAGAATTGTGATAAGCAAATTTCTTTTCTTTATAAATTGCCCTATCTCAGGTGTTTTTTAAAATGGAAGCAAAAAGACAGAATTTGGTACCATGATTGAGACATTACAATAACAAAAAACTAAAAACATGGAAGCAGCTTTGGAACTGCATAATGGGTAGAGACTGTAACCATTTTGAAGTAAATTCTAGAGAAAGCCTGTATTGTTATGAATGGAACATTAAAGGCTATTCTTGTGTGAGAGCTCAGAAGAAGAGAAGAACTATTACAAAAGCTTCATATTTTTAGAGATTACTTAAGTGGCTGTGAACAGAATGTTTGTAGAAATATGGACAGTAAAGACCATTCTGATGAGATCTCAGATGGAACAAGAAAGAAGGTCTGGAAAATTGGAGAAGAGGTTATACTTGTTATGAAGTAGCAAAGAACTTTACTGAACTATGTCTGTGTCCTTGGACTTTGTGAAAAGCAGAATTTAAAAGTGATAATCTAGGCTATTTGGAAGAAGAAACTTCTAAGCAGCAAAGCGTTCAGGGTACTGCAGGGATTCCTTTAATTGTTTAGAGTAAAATGCAAGAAGAGAGATATGATTTAAAGACAAAATTTTATTACTGAAAAAGACCCAGATATAAAGATTTGTACAATTTCCAGCCTGACTATGTAAAGACTAAAGAACTTTAACATGTATAGGAGAGAACACCAAGGATGTAACCAAGGGCAAGTGACCATTTGCTAAAGGGATTAATATGGTTATAAAAAGGCCAGGTGTTATGTATTAAATAGTAGAAAAATGACGTTAACAGCATTTTGAAGATCTTCAGGGCAGCCATGTTCACTGCAGGTGCATAATGTTAGGACCTTGGTGGCAGAAGATGTATAAAGGAAAGGCCTGGGGTGCCAGTAGAAACTCTAGGCTCAGTGCCCAGAGCCATCCCAGGTCTCTGATTCCCACATTCTGGCACAGTGCTCCTCAGCATCCCAGGTGTTGCCCAGGTGACCCCAGGTGTGGCTAGAGCCACTGCTCTGCGGGACATAAATCATTAACCTTGGCAACATAATCATAGTGCTAACTCTTTTGACTCAGTGAATGCATAAACTATAGAGATAGGGCTACCTTCACCTAGATTTCAAAATCATGTCCCAGATGGCTTCAAGTCCCAGGCAGATAACCACCAAAGGGCCAAGGATTTCAAACAGAGCCTCTGTTTGAAATACCCAGGGGCAATACCCAGGGGACTGTGGGCTCTGGGCCACCACAGAAAGTCCCCAAAATGATTACTGGGCAGTGGGGACAGAGCCACCCATGAGACTTCAAAACTGTAGAAACTCCTGTGTGGAGTGCTAGCCTTGGACAGCCATAGGCATGCAACTTCAGTGCATGAGAACTGAAGCACAGATGCGGGCAGGGCTATCTGAAACCCTCAGGGCCCCACCTCCACCCCAGTGTGTCCAGAAGGTGAGACATAAGGTGAAGGAAGATGAGCTCAAGGCTTAAGTTTTAATGTTATTGGCTCTGTTGAGTTTCAGACTTATATGGTGGGACCTGTCACACCTTTCCTTTTTTCTTCCCTATTTTCCTTTTCAGAATGAAAATGTCTGTCCTATACCTGTCTCATCATTGTGAATCAAAAGCGCATAAGTTGTTTGATTTCACAGGCTCACAGCTGAGGTAGACTTTGCCACAGGATGAACTGTACCTTCAATCTTATCCATATGATATTTAGATAAAATTTTGGACTGAATCTGTAAAGTTGATAGTGTAATGAGTTCAGACTTTGGGCATTATTGAAATGGAATGAATGTATTTTGCATATGAGAAGAACACAAATGCCAGGGGCTAGGACAGAAGGCTATGTTGTGAATAGATTCCCTCTAAATTCAGGTGTTGCCAATGTGATAGTATTTTAATAGTTGGACCAATTAAGATGAGATTAGACCAGGAGGGCTGCTCTATTGAGAATGGGATTAAGGTTCCTTACTAAGGTGCTTGATGGAGGGAGTTTGTCCCTTTATTGTCCTTTTGCCTTCTGCCACGTAAGAACACAGAATTCTTCTCCAGAAGTAGCAGTCAAGATGCCATCTTGGAAGCAGAGATCAAACCCTCACTAGAAAACAAACTTGACAGCATGTGTGCCTTGAACTCAAACTTTGCAGCCTCCAAAATGATAAGAAATAAAATTCTGTTCTTGAAAACTAAACACCACATGCTTTCACTCATAGGCCGGTGTTGAACAATGAGAACACATGGACACAGGGAAGGGAACATCACACACTGGAGTCTGTTGCAGGGTAGGGGGCTAGGGGACGGATGGAGGGATGGGGAGATTGGGGAGGGATAACATTGGGAGAAATACCTAATGTAGGTGACGGGGGGATGGAGGTAACCAACCACCATGGCCTGTGTATACCTATTTAACAGTCGTGCAGGATCACCACATGTACCCCAGAAATAAAAGTATAATTAAAATATATATAAATATACACTTTATATATATATATATATACACACACCTTGTTATAATAACAAAAAAAATAGAAATAAAATTCTGTTCTTAAAAATTACCCAATCTCAGGTGTTTTGTTCCAGCAGCACATGCAAAAAACTAAGGCATCTAGTAAATTGCTTAAATAAGCTGTTATTAAAGTCATTTATCTCTCTTTCTGTGTGAAATGATTTCTTTATCCTGCTGTAAGAAAGGATATCATAGAAATTCTACACATCTGGAATAAAGAGGATTTTAACAGTGCTATGGTTTATATGTTCCCACCAAAACTCATGTTAAAGTTTGATCTCCACTGGGGTTGTGTTGAGGGTGGGGCTGGTGGGAGGTGTTTTAGTTATGGGGGTGGATCCCTCATGAATGGCTTGGTGCTCCAGTAGGAAGTGAGTTATCACCCTTTAAAAACTGGATTAGTTTTTGCAGAAATGTTCCTACCAGGGTGTGCTGTTATAAAGCTAGGATGCCCCTCAGGTTTTGGCTCTTCATGCACGTCCACAGCCCTTTTGACTTTCATCATGGTGTTACGACACAACACAAAAAGCCCTCACCAGAAGCTGAGCAGATGCCAGCTCTGTGCTTCTTGTACTTCCAACCCTTCAGAACCATGAGCTAAATAAACGTCTTTTCTTTATAAATTACCCAGCCTCAGACACTCCATTATAACAACACTTCATGGCCTAAGACCAGTCTTCTGATTGGTCTAACTATGTAAATGATGCTAAAACATTCCATGTGCCCTTCTATTATATCAGTACACTGCCTTGAGCATATAGACTTATTGAGTTTCTAAGCTGGAAGAAATCTGAAATGTCAACAAACTCAGTGATTCTCAAAGTGAGGTCCCTAGAACAGCAGCAACAGTAGCATCGCCTGCTGATTCTGCTGCACAATAAGATGCTTTAGCCCAGCTCCATTTTTATCAAAGGAACACATTTAAATCAGAAGTTAAAAGGTCACAGAGCTAAGTAAAGACTTGCAGAACTTAAAGTGTAACCCAGAGTGGGCACTCAGTCATACAATACGACCCACAGCATAATTGAAGCCATGAAATAATTAAATGTGAAACAATAAAATCATATTTTATATCTAAGTTATTTCTGCATTTTTGTTTATACGTCATTATACTAGTACCACAATATGAAGCTAATCAGTGAGATCATTTAGTATTATTTAGCAGCTGATGATGATAAAGTGATTAAACATAAAATTAGGTTTTAGTCCTGAGAGAACCTTTCAGAGCTATTAGGGAGACTTTGTTTCACCTTTAATTTGACCCTGAATTCAGAAGAATTTTAACTATATTTTTGAAAAGAGTTGGAGAAGACATTGAAAACAGATATGGGCAAAAGGCATTCCACAGAGAAATAATAAATTAATGTATTTTTGGTGTATAGAAGAGATTAGTGATCAGTGAAAATGATAAGATTCGGATTCCTTTAAGCACATGAAATACATATATTTTTGCCTCTTTAATTCTCAGTTTCCATTGGTTGCCTCCCATCCTGGAACAAAAATACCCAGGTGAACACTACCTTACAAAAAAATCAGGCCCCATTCTACATCTTCATTTCATTCACCATTCTAACTTAATTTTTTCTTTCACTGGAAAATTTTTTATTCAAGAATTTTGCTTCACAGCTATGAAGGTAGCACTGATCGAAGCGTGAAACATGAAATAAAATGAACAAAGCAAGCAGAAAGCATAACTTGTTGCTTGGTATACTTCCAAGTAAGATTTACTCTCAGACAATATGTATATGTTAATTTTTTTAAGTGGAATCATATAGTACATATTGTTTTAAGGCTCTTTTTTTTTACTTACTAATGAATTATTAATTCTTAAATTACAGTAAATAGTCTTTTGAAGGATATTTAATATTCCATTATATGACCATTTTCCAGTTTCCTATTTTAGACATTTAGGTCATTTTCTTTCTTCTTCTTCTTCTTCTCTTCTTCTTCTTCTTCTTTTATTTTTTTGAGATAGAGTCTCGCTCTGTCGTCCAGGCTGGAGTAAAGTGGTGTGATCCCAGCTCACCGCAACATCTGCCTCCTGGGTTCAAGCTATTCTTTTGTCTCAGCCTCCCTAGTAGCTAGGACAACAGGTGTACACTGCACACCTGGCTAATTTTTGTATTTGTAGTAGAGATGGAGTTCACCATGTTGGCCAGGATGGTTTCCATCTCCTGACCTTGTGATCCACATGCCTTGGCCTCCCAAAGTGCTGGGATTACAGGCATGAGCCACCCTGCCCTGCCAGTCATTTTCAGTTGTTCATTGTTATGCTTGATTGCATAATTACGAACATTTTTGTGATATATAAATAAATTCTTTGAATAATTTACATTTTATAATGTTCTTAACATAAAATATAAAAGTTGAAATTAGCCAACATTATTAGGAGCTTTCCTATACACTGAAAATTGCCTTTTACATCTCCCTAGAAGTATGTAAAATTGAACCTGGCAGGTATAAAACTGTTCATTCTTTTATAACTTAACAGTTTTATAGAGCAAATAATGGCATCCATTGCATTGTTATTACTGTTGTTGGTTAATACGTTAAAATAATTACTGGTCATTTTTATTTCTGATTCAACTTCTCTAAACATCTTTAATGAAATATTCATGCATTTCTTATTACTACACAAAATATCTATTTAAATATTAAGAAAACAAACTTTTCTTTTCTACCATAAATGTCTTTTTCAACATTTTTGAAAAAATAGATTGAAAGTACTCTATACTTACCTCTAAACTCATCAAGTTGTATATTAGGTTGGTGCAAAAGTAATTGCAGTTTTTGCCATTGAAAGCAATGATACTTTTAATTAAAAGTAGGCCGGGCGGGGTGGCTCAAGCCTGTAATCCCAGCACTTTGGGAGGCCGAGGCGGGTGGATCACGAGGTCAAGAGATCGAAACCATCCTGGTCAACATGGTGAAACCCTGTCTCTACTAAATAATACAAAAAATTAGCTGGGCATGGTGACGCATGCCTGTGATCCCAGCTACTCAGGAGGTTGAGGCAGGAGAATTGCCTGAACCCAGGAGGCGGAGGTTGCGGTGAGCCGAGATCGCGCCATTGCACTCCAGCCTGGGTAACAAGAGCAAAACTCCGTCTCAAAAAAAAAATAAATAAAAGGAACGACAAAAATTCACAATTACTTTTGCACCAACCAAATGTGTCGCATATGTACAGTTTTTGCATATTAACGCATCAACAGTTTTAAAAAATATACTCTATAATGTTTTTGAATTTTCTTCTCAAATTTTAAAACGTTTTCTTTTATGCTACTATTAAAAACTGCTGTTGCTAAGAACATCCTCATTACAGAGACACATTTCTCTCCTCCTACGTTAACCCTGCATCATGCAGCCTTATTGCTTTGGCCTTTCTACATCTTAAAATTCCACTCTTTTGATTTTCCTGGTCCTACTTCTATCTTTTGGACTAAGCCTTTCATTTTCTTCTTGGCTTCTCTTTCTTTGAACTCCTTAGAAAAGAAAAGCTTCCTCTAAATTCTTCCCTTGGTTTTATGCTTTCAGCTTAATATTCTCACAAGAACAGTGAGATGCTAAGAAGGGAGGAGGTTATTGGATTCAGACTTGAAAGAATTTGACTTTGTCTTCTATCTCTAGCTCTACCAGCTCCTCTTCACTTAGCAGCATCAGCTATCCTATTTCACAAAGGAAATAGAAGTCATTCAACTATTTGCACTTATGCCCGCAAATGAATCTATATCCTTACGAGTTTTCTTCTCCTGTGCTGTTACCAAAGAAAAACCCAATTGCTTGTCTTGGTCACAATATCTCCTGAGCTATTGAGAGTTGCTTAAAACAAAAATAACAACAAAACAAGCAGAAACGTCACAAAATACATCTATCAAAATGCAGGTTGTTAAAAGTGTAAATTAACATTTACCAGCTTTAGTTGGGCCCTAAAAATTCAGCAATTATGAATTTTTCTACCAGTGAGTTCTCTCTCTCATTTTCTCTTCCTCTCCCTCTCCTTTTCTTTATCCCCACAAGGAGTCTTTCATATCTTATATTCTCAGGAGCCAGATTTTATGAATTGATATCCCCATGTACTGTGGCTACAAAGCCAAAATTATTGTATATGATACCATGCATGAGTCAAAACAGTAGCTAGAAGCAGAGACACAATAAAATTATTATTTTACTTTTGTGATGGATTATATCTAAATACATTTGAAAGCTGAAGAAAAGGGGTGGAATATTTTTGGAAGGTAAATATAAATAATAAACCAGGGCTCAGTTTCACTGTCTGAACGATGGTAAAATTCCTTAAGATATTCCTCAGAGTTGTGGTGAAAAATAAATATAAAGTTGACATGAGCTATCTAAAAATAATACACATTTAATGTTTAAAATATTATAATTTAAAAAAAATTTCCCTAGCCATTTAAAAATGAATTCTACATTAATTTTATAAATGCAATTCTTTTTCCAATCCCCATTCACTCTTCAACTCATCTGAAAATTAGAAATGGGCAGAAGAGATTACTAGGCTTTCTTCAGTGCAGTGCTGAGTTTGACTTTCTATTGATGAGACAATTTATAAATCTTTCAAGGCAGACATTAACTTGTGAATTTGTATCTGCTCAAATTGCAGATTATTTCTGTCTGGTGAACTGATCATTCCAGAGGCAAGGGTTTAAGATTCTGTTGGACATTAATCAGTTTTGCACCCACCCCAAAACTCCTATTTCCTTGTTAACTTGTCGACTTATACCTACTTCACAAAAGCTCTTTGGACCATTCGTAACATATTTCTTGAAATTAAGTAGTTGAATAAATTTTTTGACAAGGGTTTATTTTATTTTTAAATAAGAGTCATGATTTCACCTTTTTAAAATCTACACTTGAACTCATTGCAACCTCACATTTAACTTCAACATTTACAATTATGCTGCCAAGTAAGAATATGTATCTCTGCTGTCAACTGAGAAATGTGAGGCTCATACGAATTGAGTAAATTACCGTATCTCGCACAGTTACACAAGGCTAAACAGAGAGATAAAATACTGAACTTTGGCTCTGTGTTCAAGCTCCTCATGTTAGGCCAAACGGCTGTATGCTGGAGTTCTAAAAATAAGTTTAAATGTCCAAAAATAAGTTAAAACTTCAAGGCTTTTCAGTCTAATTAGTTTTATTAAAACATTTTAGAAAAATGAGTAATTTAAAATACTAATTTAATGCTGCAAAGTATGTTTGCAGTTAATTTAAGATTATGAAATAAATATTTTGAACTGAATCTCAAATTTCAGGGTGTTCTCTGTTATTTGGATACATTGATTAAAAACATTGGGCGCGGTGGCTCAAGCCTGTAATCCCAGCACTTTGGGAGGCCAAGGCGGGTGGATCACGAGGTCGGCAGATCCAGACCATCCTGGTTAACATGGTGAAACCCCGTCTCTACTAAAAATTATAAAAAGTTAGCTGGGCATGGTGGCGCTTGCCTGTAATCCCAGCTACTCAGGAGGCTGAGGCAGGATAATTGCCTGAACCCAGGAGGCGGAGGTTGCGGTGAGCCGAGATTGCGCCATTGCACTCCAGCCTGGGTAACAAGAGCGAAACTCCGTCTCAAAAAAAAAAAAAAAAAACATTGAGAAGGGCTATTGAGCTAAAGGTTTCTCTCAATACATAGAACAAATAGCATATTGTTCCTATACATAATGAAACGTAATTGTAGAATTTGATGGCCTCAGCAGCTGGCAGAATCTCCACATTGGCTGGTAGGCTAAGGGCCATTATGGTGGGAGAGGCCAAATGGAAGACATTAGAACCGCCTCTAACTGGAAAAATAGTAAATCAAAAAATAATATTAAATCCCTAGAGTGATAGCAGAGATTAGTGCCACCATCAAGGACTTGAAAGATGCAGGGGTGGTGATTCCCACCACATCCCTGTTCAACTCTTTCATTTGCCCTGTGCAGAAAACAGATGGATCTTGGAGAGTGACAATGGATTATCATAAGTTTAACTAAGTGTTGATTCTAATTGCAGCTGCTCTACCAGATGTTGTTTCACTGCTTGAGCAAATTAACACATCTCCTGGTACCTGGTATGCAGCTATTGATTGGGAAACGCCTTTTTCTCCCTTCCTGTCCATAAGGCCCACCAGAAGCAATTTGCCTTCAGCTGGCAAGGCCAGCAAAATACCTTCACTGTCCTACCTCAGGGGTATATCAACTCTCTGGCTTTGTGCCATAACTTGTTTGCAAAGATCTTGATTGCTTTTCCCTTCCACAAAATATCACACTGGTCCATTACATTGATGACATTATGCTGATTGGATCTGGTGAGCAGGAAGTAGCAAACACACTGGACTTATTGATAAGACATTTGTGTGCCATGGTGCAGTGGTGGGAGGGAATAAATCCAACTAAATTTCAGGGACCGTCTACCTCAGTAAAATTTCTAGGTGTCCAGTGTTGTGTGGCCTATCAAGATACTCCTTCTAAAGTGTATAAATTGCATTTTACCCCTCCTACAACCAAGGAAGAGGCACAACACTTAGTGTGCATATTTGTATTTTGGAGGCAACACATTCCTCATCTCAGTGTGTTACTCCAGCCCATTTATCAAGTGACCCAAAAAAGGCTGCCAGTTTTGAGTGGGGTTCTGAACAAAAAAGGGCTCTCCAACAGTCCAGGCTGCTATGCAAGCTGCTCTGCCACTTGGGCCATGTGACCCAGCAGATCCAGTGGTGCTTGAGGTGTCAGTGGCAGATGGGGATGCCGTTTGGAGCCTTTGGCAGCCTGCCATAGGTGAATCATAGTGGCGACCTCTAGAATTTCGCACCGAGGCCCGGCCATCTTTTGCAGATAACTACTTTCCTTTTGAGAGACAGCTCTTGGCCTATTACTAAGCTTTGGTAGAAACTGAATGTTTGACTGTGGGTCAAGTCACCATGCTACCTGAACTGCCTATCATGAACTGGGTGCTTTCTGACCCACTTAGCCATAAAGTGGGTCATGCACAGGAGCATTCCATCATCAAATGGAAGTGGTATACACATGGTTGGGCTCAAATAGTTCCTGAGGGTAAGTTACAGGAGGAAGTGGCTCAAAAGCCCATGGTCTCCACTCCTGTAACCCTGCCTTCTCTCCCCAGCCTGAACTGATAGCCTTATGGGAAGCTCCCTATGATGAGTTGACAGAGGAAGAGAAGACGGGGGCCTGGTTTACAGATGGCTCTGCATAATCTGCAGGCACCAGAAGTGGACAGCTGCAGCACTACAGCCCATTTCTAGGACAAACCTAATAGACAGTGGCAAAGGGAGACCTCCCAGTGACAGACCTTCAAGCAGAGTACCTGATGTTGCACTTCGCTTGGAAGAAGAAATGGTCATATGTCTGATTATACACTGATCCATGGGCTGTAGCCAATGGTTTGGCTGGATGTCAGGGACTTGGAAGAAGGATGATTAGAAAATTGGTGACAAAGAAATCTGAGGAAGAGGTATGTGGATGAGCACTCACATGAGATACACCTAAGTGGTCAAAAACTGTGAAGATATTTGTATCTCATGTGAGTGCTCACCAAAGGGTGACCTCAGCAGAGAAGAATTTGAATAATAAAGTGGATAGGATGACTCATTCTGTGAACACAACTTAGCCTTTTTCCACAGCCACCCCATCATTGCCCAATGGGCCCATGAACAATGTGGCCATGGTGGCAGGGATGGAGGTTATGCATAGGCTCAGCAACATGGACTTCCACTCACCAAGGCTGACTACCATCAAATTGGGCCCCAAATGGGTGTCCAATTTGCCTGCAGCAGAGACCAGCACTGAGTTTTTGATATGGCACCATTCCTTGGGGTGATCAGCTAGCTACTTGGTGGCAGGTTGATTATATTAGATCTCTTCCATCATGGAAAGTGCAGCAGTTTGTCCTCACTGGAACAGACATCTACTCTGGGTATGGGTTTGCCTGTCCTGCATACGATGCTTCTGCCAAAACTATCACCCGTGGATTCAGAGAATGCCTTATCCACCATCACATTATTCCATGTAGTATTGCCTCTGACCAAGGCACTCACTTTATGGCTAAAGAAGTATGGTGGTGGACTCATGCTCATGGGATGCACTGGTTTAATCATTTTCCCCATCATTCTGAAGGAGCTGGTTTGATAGAATGATAGAATGGCCATTTGAAGACACAATTACAATGTCAACTAGGTGACATTCACAGCGTTCTGGAGAACTTTGCAGGGCTGAGGCAAAGTTCACCAGAAGGCTGTGAAAGTTCTGAATCAGCCTCCACTATATAGTACTGTTTCTCCCATAGCCAGGATTCGTGGGTCCAGGAATCAAGGGGTGCTAGTGACCCACTAGCAAAATTTTTACTTCCTGTTCCCACATCATTATGTTCTGCTGGCCTAGAGGTCTTAGTTCCAGAAGGAAGGATGTTGCCACCAGGAGGCACAACGATGATTCCATTGAACTAGAAGTAATAAGATGGCCATCTGGCCACTGTTGGCTCCTCCTAGCTTTAAGTTAACAGGCTGAGAAGGGAATTACATTGTTGGCTGGAGTGATTGACCCAGACTGTCAAGATAAAATCAGCCTACTCCTCCACAATGCAGGTAAGAAGTGTATGTGTGGAATACAGGAAATCCCTTAGGGTATCTCTTAATAGTACCATGCCCTTTGCTTAAGGTCAATGGGAAACTACAACAACCTAATGCAGGCAAAACTACAGATGGCCCATCTGTAGTTTTGTTTTACTGAAGAACCGGGTCATTCCACCAGGTAAAAATCCGCAATCTGCTGGGGTGCTTGCTAAAGGCAAAGGAAATATAGAATGGATAGTAGAAGAAGGTCGTCATCAATACCAGCTACAATCATGAGACCAGTTGCAGAAAGGAGGACTGTAATTGTCATGAGTGTTTCCTCCTTATTTTGTTAAGAACACTTTTGTGCATGTATACACTTGTACTAAGAAAATATTTTCATTTTATTTTTTTTCCTTTATCATATGACATAAGATTTATTGACTTTATATCAGCATTTAGGTGTTGTTAACTTTATGTTTGGGTTGGGGGTCAGCGTGCTTCCAGTTGTGCAAAGGATAGCTATATTATGTTAGATGTAATCATGACCTTATTATTGTCTTATTTGAAGATTATATATGATTTCAGTAGATGTGTGTGAGTTCAAATCTACAAGGGGTGAATTTGTGTAGGTTAATACTGAGTGTCAACTTAATTGGATGAAAGGATGCAAGGTATTGTTCCTGGGTGTGTTTTTGAGGGTGCTGCCAAAGGAGATTAACATATGAGGCAGTGGACTGGGAGAGGCAGATCCACATTCAATGTGAGTGGGTACCATTTAATCAGCTACCAGCATGGCTAGGATAAAAGCAGGCAGAGGAACCTGGAAAGACTAGACTGGCTCAGTCTTCCGGATTTCATCTTTCTCCTGTGCTGGATGCTGACTGATCTTGAATATAGGACTCCAAGTTCTTTAGCTTATGGACTCTTGGACTTGCACCAGTGGTTTGCAAGGACTCAGGCCTTCGGCCACAGACTGAAGACTGAACTGTCAGCTTCCCTACTTTTGAGGTTTGGGACTAGGATTGGCTTCCTTGTTCCTCAGCTTGCAGACAACCTCTTGTGGAATTTCACCTTGTGACTGTGAGTGTCAATACTCCTTAATAAACTCCCTTTTATGTATACATCTATTCCATTAGCCCTGTCCCTCCAGGGAACCTGACTAATACAGCGCATAAGGCCCAAGCCTTGGCAGCTTACAATGGTTGGGCCTGTGGGTGTACAGGAGTCAAGAATTGAGGTTGGAGAACCTCTGCCTAGATTTCAGAGGATGTATGGAAATGCCTGGGTGTGCAGGCAGAGGCTTGCTGCAGTGGCAGAGCCCTCATGGAGAACCTCTGCTAGGGCAGTGTGGAAAGGGAATGTGGGGTGGGAACTCCCACACAGAGTCCCCACTGGGGCACTGCCTAGTGGAGCTGTCAGAAGAGGGCCACTGTCCTCCAGACCCCAGAATGGTAGAGCCACTGACAGCTTGCACTGTGCACCTGGAAAAGCCTCAGATACTCAATGCCAGCCCCTGAAAGCAGACAGGTGGAAAACTGTACCTTGCAAAGCCACAGAGATAGAGCTGTCCGAGACCATAGGAACCCACCTCTTACATCGGTGTGACCTGGGAGTGAGATGTGGAGTAAAAGATTATTTTGAAGCTTTAATATTTGACAGCCCCACTGGATTTTGGACTTCCATGGGGCATTGTTTGCCCATTTTCTCCCATTTGGAATGAGTGTATTTACCCAACGCCTGTACCCCCATTGTATCTAGGAAGTATCTAACTTGCTTTTGATTTTACAGACTCATAGACAGAAAGGACTATCCTTGTCACAGATGAGAATTTGGACTGTAGACTTTTGAATAGATGTTGAAATGAGTTAAGACCTTGGGGACTGTTAAAGAAGGCATGATTGAACAGCATTTTGAAATGTGATGACAACAGATTTGGGAGGGGCCAAAGAATTATATGGTTTGTCTGTGTCCCCACTCAAATCTCAACTTAAATTGTAGCTTCCATAATCCCCACATGTCATTGGAGGGACCTGGTGGGAGGTAATTGAATTATGGGGGAGGGTCTTTCCCATGCTGTCCTCATGATAGTGAATAAGTTTCATGAAATCTGATGGTTTTATAAATGGGAGTTCCCCTGCACATGCTCTCTTGCCTGCCACCATGTAAGATGTGACTTTGCTTCTCCTTCACCTTCTGCCATGATTGTGAGGCCTCCCCAACCATGTGGAAATGGGAGGGTACTAAACCTCCTTTTCTTTATAAACTACACAGTCTCCAGTGTTTTTTCATAGCAGTATGAAAATGGACTAATATACTATTTATATGAAATTATTGAAAAGGCAAAGCTATTATGATTTTTTAAAAAATGCTATTTTTGTGAGAGACCAAGGGTCAGTGATGGAAACTTACCACCAAGCTGTATAAAGGAAATTTTGAGGGAATGGAAATATTCTACATCATGATTCTTATATTGGTTATACAATGCATTAAGCTGTAAACTTAAAATTGAATTTTACTTTATAGAAATTATATCACTACAAGTTGTTTTCTAAAAGGCAAAATATATGTAATTCATGAAATATAGGTTATTATAAATGTGAGGGTGTAATGTCTTGACAAGGGAGGTAGACACTTCTGAGAAAGAACATACCAGAGAGAATGATAGTATACGTGATTGTTTCAGTGACATCAGAGAGAATTAGTAATTTCCAATACCAGGTTGTATATTTACAATTTTCTCACCAAACTTAACAAAATCATGGGATTAGAATAGAAAAATCAGTAGTAATTATGTATGTTTTACTTTACCATCTCTTCTGTGGGATGATGAGAGTACACAGAGCATGGCACTGGTGCCAACATCTTGAGCAATATTGAAAAAGTTCTTTTAAAAATATAAGGCAGTGCTCTCAAAGTTGGGCAGTGGGAATTGTCAGCAGGCAATACCATCAACTGACAGGCATCAGTCAGGTTGTTGTTCCCCAGAGACAAGGGCAACATAAGAAATGTCAGTATGGATGTCAGAGCGAAAACAGGAATGTCACAGTGAAGTCTAGAGAACTGGTCCTTGGAGCAAAAGGACATTTCTCTAGCGCCACATTACTATTGGAAAAGGATTTTTTGGGGAATCTGGATTTACACGAAAGTTGTTCAGTGTGAATTCAGAGAAATGAAATACAGTTTTACCCGACTTATATAAATCTGGAAATATTAATTTAATGTAAACTGAAGCTTAGAGGTGAGCACAGACATTCTTTGGAAGAAATGCTATTTATCTGTGGCAGGTAAGGCATCTGATTTTACAAAATAATCTCATTTCAGTATAAAATGGCCTGAGTTTCTACTACCTTTTGTAATAAAATTGCCTATTATATCAAAGTTAAAAGTGAGCATGAAATTATCTAGCACTGACAATGAGTTAGAATATATGTTAAAATAAATGTTGAGAGACTAATCACAAATCAAATATTATCTACTTTAAAGAAATTTGATTAAAATAATCCGTGGGGTTTCAAACTATTACTTGTATAAGGATCACTTAAAGCTCTTGTGAAAATGAAACATGCTAGGTCTGAGAACAGATAATCTGATTCTGAAAGTTGTTGGTGGGACCTGAGAATCTGAATTTTAAGCAACTAACTTCACCAACTGTAAAGCAAGGGGCCCCAACACTGCTCACATGATAGGAAACACTGAACAGAGTACATTAATACTTAACAGACCACCACCTTAAAACATTCTCAGCAGGACATGCTTCACATTACATAACACGATAAAGAGACCATACCATCAAAAGCTTAACCCCAGAGCAGTTTTGAGCAATTCTTCTAAAGCACATTTGAAAAAGAATCGACTAGTACTAGGGAAATTTATATTAATAGTTTTCAACCCCATGGGCTCACATTATATGAAAATTTTCCCTTTTATGATTTCCTTAGATTGCTGTCATGTGATTTTTTATTATAAATGTTTGAGGTGCTTAATATGATGTGTTAGCATATACAGTGAAATAATTACTGTCGTCAAGCTAGTTATTATAGCCATCACCTCACATGGATACCGTGTGTGTGTGTGTGTGTGTGTGTGTGTGTGTGTGTGTGTGTGTGGTTTGTGTTCTGGCTAAGAACGACAACTAATTCTAATACACAGTATTATCAACTATAGTCCTCATGCTGTATATCGGATACATTAGATCTGTCTCTAAACGTATTTATTCTGCAAAACTGCAGCTTTGTACCCTTTGATTTATATCTTCCCATTCCCCTTCAACTTCACGCCTGGTAACTACCAGCTAACGTATATATGAAAGATGCTCAACCATTCCTAATTATCTGGGAAATGCAAATCAAAACCACAGTGATTTATCACCTCACATCTATTAGGATAGTTACTAAGCAAAAGTCAAGAGATATTTACCTCTTTTATTAGAGAGAGGGTGAATACAAGGGAACCTTTGACACTTGGTGAAAATGTCAATTGATAATAGTCATGGAAAATAGTATAAGACTTCCTCAAAAAATTAAAAATAAGACTACCATATAATACACCAATCCCTCTTCTGGTATAATGCAAAGGAAATGAAATCAGCATGACGTAGAAATATCTTCACTTAGATGTTCTTCACAGCATTAGTTATGATAGCCAAGGTATAAAAACAACGGAAGTGTCCACCTTTGGAGGAGTGGAGAAAGGAAGTGTGAGATATACAATGAAATGTATTTCAGCCTTTAAAAAGAAGGAGTTCCTGCCATTTGCAACAACATGGATGTACCCCGAGGAAATTATGCTAAGTGGAATAAGTCAGACACAGAAATAAAAACACTGCATAATCTCACTTATGTATGGAATATTTTTTAAAGTCAAATACTTATAAACATGTTTTTTTGTTTTCTCTGATTTAAGAATTTTTCTTTTCTAAAAATTAATAAGGTTTTACACCATTCTTGTTTTATACTATAATCTACTTCATCTTAATTTATTTAGAATCCTGTCTAGAAAGTAATTAGCTTGCAACTCTTTTGTCTCAATCTGTTTCCAAGTATAAGCAGATTTAATTACTACCAAATCAATACTAAACATTTAAATCTAATTATGGTACAAGAATTAGAGCTTTGATGAAGAAAAGATTTTCTAGCTAATTAGAAATTTACCCTGCATTTAAACCAGCAGATTCTTAGTCCTGACTACCCTGATAGTACATGATATTAAAAATTGACTTAAGAACAATTAATTATAATCAGAATAGATATTATAATTACATATTAGGTATACATAATGCCATATTTCTTTCTAACAGTTTCTCCATTTATAGGCAGATTTTTTTTTATCTTGCCTCCAGCTAAGACTTATGGAAAGAAATTTATCTCCCCTTTCCTTAAAGTTAACCTCAGAAGATAAAATCATTGTAGTACTGATACAATTATCAGTACTACAGTTATCATTGGAGTAATAACTATCATTGTAGTACCACATCAATGGTATATTAATTACTTAAAATCTACCTCTTGCTTTTCACTTCCTTATTTGTGATCTTCTGAGGAAATAGCAGATCTCCAACTTTGTCTACATAATGAGTCTTGGTGTATTTGAAATAGCCTATTACTACTAAAATGTGTGATATACACGTAATGCACAGAAAGGCAATCTCAAACTGCTCAGACGTAACAACAAATACGAATCAGTTGTGTGTTTTGAATACAAGTAAGTTTTTGGGTGTCTATAGGAAGCAGTAGACTATTGATAATTGTGTAATATTTGAATGTAAGAAACAGCACCCTAAAGGCACAAATTCTCCTGTTTTCCTTCACACATCACATCATTCCTTTATACAATTGCCCATGGCTCTGCAAATTAGTTTTCTCAAAAATTCCTGTTTCTATAACAAAAGTAAGATGACCCTTTTCCCCCAAACTTTCTTCTAACGCCTCTATAGAGACAGAATCTCATTCTACTTTATATATCTATATATTGTGCACACATGGTATACTGTCTTTGTGGGCATCAGCTTTTAATTTAATTTTTTTCCACCTATCTCTATAGAGAAACGTAAGCTCCTCAAGAGCAAGGGTGTTGTCCTAGCCAGCAAGACACTACCTAGGACATAGTAAGTTTGTAATACTTCTCATTAATATAATCTTTAAGTCGTTTTCCCTCTCTTACCATTTTTCAGTCTGTGAAAATTGCGTTTCCAATTCTGCAACGGTACTACATCTCAATTTGTTTTTTGTTTGGTTTCGTTTGGTTTTGTTTTGTTTTTCACATGTAGCTCCTTAGTGATTTTGAAAACCTGTTACACATTGTTTCAGTTATTACTTCACTTTGAGAACCGTTCTTGTTCACATCTCTTCCTAAGGAAGGCTATATACAAACAATACCAGTACCTCAACATTTTCAACAACGCTTTATGTTCAAGATACAATTGGAATTTTTAAATTATCATAGTTATTTTACTTTTTTTTTTTTTAATTTTTTATTGGATTATAGGTTTTGGGGTACATGAGTTATTTTACTTTTTGCAGGTGAGAAAACTAAGTCCAAAGTAGTTGAGACTAACCACATGCATCTAAGGAGGATGTAAAGCTAGACACTTCTTTCTTGCTTGAATTATTGGGTTCAGGTCAGTTTGAGCACATCAACTTGAATTTGTATTAGTATTCTGTATTTCGTTTTAAAAAGTTTAAGTTATACTTCATTTTTTTTTCTGAGACAGGGTCAAGCTTTGTCACCCAGGATGGAGTGTAGTGCCACGATCATGGCTCTCTGCAGCCTTGAACTCCTTGGTTCAAGCAATCCCCCTGCCTCAGCCTCTCAAGTAGCTGTGACTACAGGTGCATGCCACCATACCCAGCTAACTTTTACAAAATATTTTGTAGAGACAGGTCTCACTACGTTGGCCAGGCTGGTCTTGATTTCCTGAGCTCAAGTAATCCTCCTGACTCAGCCTCTCAAAGTGCTGAGATTACAGGCATGAACCACCATACCCGGCCCACTTTGGTTATTTGGTGAAGTATTTCCAAACTACGATATCTCATTGTTTTGACATAATTGTGTGTCAAGTTTCATAATTCATTATGACCATGAGAAGGTAAGTTTCCTATACTTCCACAACAGTATTCCACAGAATAATATCAGCATGTGTTTAATCCCAATCAGAAAACAGTTCTTTCCCTATCCACTGCTACTTTACCTTCTCTGCTACTCTTTTCCTGATTGGTTTCCTTAGTGATTTCCTTTTGAAAAAACGTTTTTTTTGTCTGGTAGGATAGGAATGTTGTAGTAAGTCCAGACATGCACTAACCTTCCCAACTCACACCACCCTAGGAACAGCACTCTATTTGTTACCATAAACTACTTCTCCTGATGGAGGAGTAAGCATTACAACTTTAACAAAAGTCCATTGCTCTGTTTCTTTTGTATGCAGTTCTTGTGATACACACACACACACACACACACACACACACAGATGATTGATGATATAGAGATACGAGAAATATGTGTGTGTAGACATAAATGTAGATAAACATATAAAGTTGCATTTAATATTTAAGGATAATACTGATTCTACTTAAGACCCTTGCTATAAGAATCCATTTATTTTACAAATAGGTTTCATTGTCTTCTACGTATTCAGCCCTGTGATATGCACTGAGAATATAATGATATAATCGCTTTATTCTCTATTGTTCAAAGGTGGAAAAAAATACATCAAATAACCAATAAATGAACATATATTTGGACAGTATTAAAATGTGCTAAAAGAAATTGGGGTTTTATGAGAGAATAAGATGGGAACTGCATTAAATTGAGAGGCTTCTTTAAATAAGTAACCTTTAGCTGACTCCTGAGGGCTATAACTCATTTGAATAGGAAGTAGATAAAAGAATGTTTCAGACAGTGGATACAGCCTATTGGAGTCCCTCAAGTGGGGAAGAGCTTGGCATGTTACAGCGGCAGTAAGAAGGATTCTGGGTCTGAAATACAGTGTTATAGCAGCGGGCATGGTGTTTGTTGGGTTGGCAAGAGATGAGGCTTAAGAGATTTAGAGACTATAGGACTTTGTAGGCTGCAATTAGGATTTGAAATTTTATTCAAAACATAACAAAAAGTCATTGAAGAGTTTAAAGTAGTAAAACATCATAATTTATGTTTTGGGAAAATATCAATAAAGTGAAATGATCAATTACATAAAATGAATGACAGAAGTAAAAGAAAATAACTTTTTATAGGGTATGGATAGAGACATGTGGACTTACTTCAAATTTATTTGTTGGTGAAAAAAAGCCCTTTGATTTTGATTTTATATATCATTTCCGCTTTCCTTCAGTTTGAGAGAGATATTCAATTAGCTGAAGTCAAAAGAAACCAATAATAATACCTATATGGAGAACAAAAGAAAAACCACTCATATATATATATATATGATGGTTTTATTCCATCATTCATATGGATATACATATATATATATATATCCATCATCTCAATCTGAAAAAAAAAATCATACTGGTTCATTTGCAGAAAGGAATTTGGTTAGATATTTTTTCTGTTGCAATATTCATCTTCTCTCTAGATTCATCTGGAAATAAACATTGCAACTAGATAAGGCAAACTCCCTGATAACACACACATTTAAAATTAAAATTTTTCATCTCCTACAGTTGCAAACATCCTTAGACATGTGATACTTAAAAACTAAATAAAATTTAATCCTTGTATTGATAAAGGATTTAAAAATGTGAGGATATTATTTTAATGATACATTGTCTTCACTGGTTATTTCTAACAAATATGTCTAAGTCACAACTAGTTCATAATTTTTTAATCTTTTCCATTTCAATTGCTTTATTATCTTTGCTTTCATTGCCAACTCTTTTAAAAAAAAAGCCTAAATTCACTATTTAACATCATGAAAACATTTCTTCCCTATTTTTCCCATAAAATTATCATCAAAATTCACTAATGATGTCCTATTAAATAAAACAGTTTTTTTCTGTTAGGAAACCACTTTATACAATATCAGATAACACCTTTATTCTTTAAACTTTTCCATTTGCTATATGCTAAATTTTCTATCTCTTTTCAATCAGTTTTTTTTCCCACAAATTTATTAAATTTCATCAAAGTGGCTCTCTCACTCAGCACTCCTGTGGTGGCCGTCCCATCGATTCTATAGTTTTAAATTTCCTCTAATTTTGATGGTTCCTGTATTTACATCTACAAATATATTTGGTAGCCTTTTTCCCAGTCACCAAAATATATACCAGTCAGGATTCACTATTTCCACCAATTTATTATCTCAGTTGACAACAACACCTTCCTCCCAGTATCATGCACTCCTTCATTTTCAAGCCCAATTTTAAATTCAGCTGCCATAACCCAAAATTATTTATGAAATCCATCATCTTTCTCTCCTCCACTGCTGCTGATGCTACCCTAAATGAATTCTCTAATTTATCACATTGCCCAAAATTTCTTTGTTTTTATTCCATCATTTATATACCTCTTATATTTATAGCAATTATTGGTGACCTGAAAACACCTGCTTCATCAAAAATCTGCTTATAACATTTTATATGAACTTCAAAGAAGTTCAGATATAACCTATATTCCTAAGTTTACCTACCAATATGCTTTTCACATGTTCTTTATCACTAAGTGTACTTGGCATTTTTAGAATACACCCAATACATTTCTCTTGTTCCTTTCTTAGGTTGGGTGCCTTAAAAACAGAAACCAAGATTCTCATAAAAGTAATTTATTGAAGGAATGTTCTCAGAAGTAGGAGAGTGAGAGAATAATAAAAATGTGTTGCTTAGTTTTTGTCTTTACAGAGCATATTGTCTTTTTTTATCAGTATTGGGTGTTTATTTTCTTCTATCTCCTTTTATAATGAGTTATTTATATGAGGTAACATCCTTGGGCTTAAAGACAGATATTTTTATTCATTATTTTTATATTCACTCCTCTATAGCTTTTCTAAAACATAGTCAGAATTTTAAAAATGTTTCTTAAATTGGATTGTCAGTAAAACTGAGTAGTTTACAGGAAATCTTGAGAGTAGTAATCTTTTTCTGGAAAAGGGGCTATTATATATTTTATATTTCAATGTCCTATTTATGGTTATGGATTTAAGACCTTCTTTTGTATTTTATGTCAGACCTTTCAAAAATCATCATTAGTTCTTGTCACTGAAATGCTACTTGGTATTGTTCCAAGATTAATTATATTAGCCATTTTTTATTTTCTATAGCAAAACTGAAAGCTATTACACATAAAACTCATAGAACTAAATGAGTCTTGGGAGGTCATCTCCACCCCAGTTCTAAATAAAACTACACTGGTCTCAAATTATTTATAAAAGTAGCTGTCCACTTGTTGCATTTAACTTTTTAAGGAACATATCAGCCCTACAATATTTCATAGGCTTTATTAGCTTTCTTTCTCTAAATTAAAAATATAGTGTGCCATTTTTTCCTGTTTTTTAGGCCTCTTGGTTACACCCTAGGTTCCCTCTGAACTGCTTTTATGATTAAAAGCAAACATCTACTTACATGTATCTTTCTTAACTGTCAGAGTTTTTTTTAGTTCAACATTTAATAGCTTTCTTTTCCCCATGATTGTAGGAAAAGCAACTTACAGTGAATTATTTACCTTGTTTTACTGAACTCTCTATTTTGAGATTATAGATTTCCATGCAGTTGTAAGAAATAATATTTTAACCCAATTTTCCCCAATGATAATACCTTGAAAACTAGAGTACAATATCACAATCAAACTATTGACACTGATACAGTCAAGATAGAGAAATGTTTTACCATCAGAATTCTTCATGTTGCCCTTTAATATTGCCAAACCCATTATCTTCCTGCCTCATCCGTTCCTCAACTACGTGCAACTACTAACGAGAATACTGTATTTATGGAATCACAGAATATAAAATCCTCAGACTGGCTTTTTGCACTCAGGATAATTCCCTTGAGATATCCAAGTTCTTGAAGACATTAATAATGTACACCTTTTCATTACTGAATAATATTTCATGGTATGAATATGCGACAGTTTATTCCTCCAATGAAGGATATCTAGGTTGTTACCAGTTGTTACCAACTTTATTTGGCTTACTACAAATGAAGTTGCTATAAACATCTGAGTTCCCAGGTTTTTGCCTGAGAGTAAATGATTTAAGCGGAATAAAAGCCTCAAAGTTCAGTTAGTAAGTCCCAGTTTTTAGTTTTCTTAAGAAACTGCCACGTAATCAAACTTCACAGCTTCTGCATGGCAAAAGAACCAGTCATTAGAGTGAATTGGCAACCAATAGAATGGGAAAAATTTTTTCCAGTTTACCCATCTGAGAAAGGGCTGATATCCAGAATTTACAAAGAACTAGAACAGATTTACAAGAAAAAAACAAACAAGCTCATTCAAAAGTGGGCAAAGGATATGAACAGACACTTTACAAAAGAAGACATACATGAGGTCAATAAACATGAAAAAATGCTCACCATCACTGGTCATTAGAGAAATGCAAATCAAAACTACATTGAGATACCATCTCAACGCCTGTTAGAATGACGATCATTAAAAAATCTGGAGACAACAGATGCTGGAGAGGATGTGGCGAAATGGGAACACTTTTACACTGCTGGTGGGAGTGTAAATTAGTTCAACCATTGTGGAAGACAGTGTGGCGATTCCTCAAGGACCTAGAAATAGAAATTCCATTTGACCCAGCAATCCCATTACTGGGTATATAGCCAAAGGATTATAAATCGTTCTACTATAAGGACACATGCACAGGAATGTTCATTGCAGCACGGTTTACAATAGCAAAGACCTGGAATCAACCCAAATGCCCATCGATGATAGACTGGACAAGGAAAATGTAGCACATATACACCATGGAATAGTATGCAGCCATAAAAAACAATGAGTTTGTGTCATTTGTAGGGACATGGATGAACCTGGAAACCATCACTGTCAGCAAACTGACACAAGAACAGAAAATCAAACACCACATGTTCTCACTCATAGTCAGGTGTTGAACAATGAGAACATGTGGACGCAGGGAGGGGATCATCACACATACAGACTGGGGTCTGTTGGGGGGAAATAGGGGACAGCAAGTGGTGGGGAGTTGGGGCGAGATAGCATGGGGAGAAATGCCAGATACAGGTGAAGGGGAGGAAGGCAGCAAATCACACTGCCATGTGTGTACCTATGCAACAATCTTGCATGTTCTTCACATGTACCCCAAAACCTAAAATGCAATTAAAAATAAAAAAGAAACTGCCAGACTGTTTTCCAGAATGACTGTGCCATATTTCATAGCCACCAGCAATGTATAAGCATTCAATGTTCTCTACATCCTTGCCAGTGTTTGATGTGGTCATTGCTTTTTACGTAAGCCATTCTAATGGATTTTGTTGATACTTTATTATTGTTTAAATTTGCACTTTCCTAATGGCAAATGATGTTAAATATGTTTTCATATGTTTATTTGCATCAGTATATTCTCTTCATTGAAATGTCTCTTCATGTCTTTTGTAATCATATTGTCTCCCTAATGATGACTTTATTTTTTGAAATGGAGTTTTGCTCATTTCCCTGGCTTGAGTGCAGTGATGCGATCTCAGCCCAAGGCAACCTCTGCTTCCGGGTTTAAGTAATCGCCTGCCTCAGCCTCCTGAGTAGCTGGGATTACAGGCATGCACCATCACGCCTGGCTAATTTTGTCTTTTTAGTAGAGACAGGGTTTTTCCATGTTGGTCAGGCTGGTCTTGAACCTCCAGTGATCCCCCTAACTCAGCCTCCCAGTGTGCTGGGATCACAAGCATGAGCCACTACACCTGGTCCCTACTGTTGAGTTTCGAGAGATTTTCAAATATTGTTCATACTACTCCTTTCTCAAATACAAGATTTGCAAATATTTCTCACATTTCATAGTTTGCCTTTTCATTTCATTAATCCAGTTTATACATAGAAAAAAATTATTTTTGATGAAGTCTAATTTGTCAATTTTTTTTATGGGTTATGCTTTTGTGTGAAGTCTAATAACTCATTTGTAGCCCTGAATCTTGAGGACTTTCTCTGAGTTTTTAAAGTTTATAATTTTACATTTTACACTGAATTCCATAATTCATTTTGAGTTAACTTTGTACAAGGTGAATGACTTAGTTCAGTGTTTTCTTTTTTTTTTCTTTCTTTCCTTCCTTCTTTTCCTTTCTTCCTTCTATGTAAATTTTAATATAAGCTTATCTGTTCTAGGGAAAATCTTGTTGGGATTTTTTATGGGAATTGTTATTTTTCCTGTACTTCAATTTGTGGAGAATTCACCTCTTGATTATGTTGACTCTTTCAACCCATTAATATGTCTTTCCATTTCTTAGCTCTTTCTGAATTTTTTCTTCAGCATTGTATAGTTTCCAGAATACCACTTCTGTATATATTTTGTTAAATTTAAACCTAAATATTTCCTATTTTGTGCAATTATAAATGGGATTATCTTTTTAATTTTAGTTTCCACATGTTTGCTCTTAGGATTTTTGCATGCTCATCTTTTATCCTGAATTTTTGCTAAACTTATGTATAAATTAGGGAAGTTTGCAGGGGTTTTATTGTATATTCATTAGAATTTTTTTGTAGTCAACCATGTCATCTGAAAATAAATTCAGTTTTATTTCGTTCTTTCCTTTCCACATACCTAATGTTTCTTTTTCTTGATATATTGGTTAAAACTTCCACAATTGTATTGAAAGTGTTATGAGCATGTTAATTTTTGTCTGGTTCCTTTTCTTATAGGAAAAATATTCGGTCTTTCACTATTAAATGTAATACTAATTGTAGGATTTTGAAAGGTGTTCTTTATTGAATTAAGAAAGTTCCTCTCTATTCCTATTTTTCTGAACATTCTCATAATAAAGTGGTGTTTTATTTTATCAATTAATGTTTCTGCATGCATGAAAAAGAGCCAAAGATGTCAGAAAATTTATATTTTTATTTAGGGTCAGCAATTTTTTCTTCTGGAAAATGCCAGGTGGTAAATATTTTAAGTGTTGTCTATCACATATTCTCCCTTTTTCATATACTTTGGTTTTTATTTTATAACCCTGTAAAAGTTTAAGAACCATTGCTAATTAATGGCTTTACAGAAATAATGTGCAGGCTTCGTTTGCGCCTTGGGCATTAGCATAGTCCTAATCACTATTTTGAAATAATTCCTCATGTTGGTTCATTCCTCATATGAGATGTAACTTTTTTAATGTGAACTTTTATTTAAGAAAAACTGCTTTTAATATTGACTCTCATTTGTCCTGGATTATGGAAAAAATGCCTTAATTAGATCTGGACCTATTTATGTTAATTTTTTTCTTTAGAAATCTACATTGACAGGAAGTGTAAACATGAATGTCACAACATGGTGTGAGGGTGCTCAGTATTTTTTATTTCGATTTTTGTTTTTGCTGCCTATGTTATCTGCTGGAGAGGAATTATCTTTGCTGTTTTTCTATGTTTCTTAAATATATATTATGTATAAATTTGACTTTAACAAATCCAGGTTTTTATTCAGAGACTCAGGTTCAGTCCTTTTACTTTTTTTTCAAGCTATGATGGCAAACCTTTTATCCTTGAGTAGGTATTTAACTCTAATTTCTAAGCCTCTAAGCCATGTGCCTTTTTCAAAACTACAGAGCACCAAAGCAGCATGGGCTTTTCTTCTTACTTATTTTCTTAATCTCTAGATTTGATTTATCTATTTATTCCTGGCACCTAGGTGTTTTCTTCTCTAACAGAAGTAATTGGTATCTGTATTGCTTTATTTTTTTATGTAATCCTAACAACAACCCAAGTCACAGAGTCTGGATATTCAAAAGAAATTTTTTAAGTGAAGGGTGAATCTGTGCACTTTATATTGTTCTCTGGCCCTTTCCTCTGATCTTCACTTTTCTCTAGACTTGTGTCTCAGGCTCCTAGGAGTCAACACCATAATATGTATAAGAAAAAAAAATATGCTGCTTCAGGTAATTATGTGAAATCACTGAGAAACTATGGGAATTATGCTTTGCTACTCAAGAAACTAAATTTAATATAGTAGAAGATGAAAAACTCTGACCAATTTGATGTATAGCATAGTTGATATGGAAGCATTGAGAGAATCGGAGAACACAATATTGCTCTCCCTTGCAATCTTCTAATGAAATTCAGAATAGACATGAACATTTGAAAATGTTATAAACAATAATAATTTTATCTTCTTCTTTGGGTTTTGATGTTGTTTTGCTTTGGGCATGAGCCGATTGGGACCTTTCCCTTTAATATAGCTACATTAAAAAGATTTTCACCAAACATTTAGGAGATACGGCAAGCCAAAACCACATAAAATATCTGTATCTACCATTTTCTTTAAAAACATATCTGCTTATTCTCCTTGGCCCAAGGAGAAAATGATTTTCAGTGGGTTTGTAAGAAAATTATGAAATTGCACAGATAGAATTTGAAGCCATGTTTTCTCTGACAATAGATTTTGGCTTCTTTCCACTATGTTCTGCTGCTTCCCAAAAATATTAAAAGGTTTTCATAAACATGAGATAAAAGATTGAACTTTGTGTTCAGATCACTTATTTTACTAGGGCTTAATGAAATCTCTCACAAAGGGCCCAAATCATTGCTGTAGCCTTAATTATTGTATCTCTGCCAAGTTAGAAAGTTGAATAAAAACCTTAAATCACCAAAGACATTATTGAAAAATGATTACACTTACATGTATGAAACTTATGTTTTTGTGCTCTATTTGAATAACTGTGGAAGGCAATATTATTTGAAAAATGAATAGAACTCTATTATTAAACTTATTTTAGTATTTAGTTGGGGACATCACTTTTTCAGATCAAACTGGAATTTGATGTTTAATTAAGAACACATTTACACATCCTGGGTTTATTCCTAAATAATAAAATTGTTATTTAATGCTTCAACTGAGACCATCTTTTTAATGTTAAGTTTAATGCCACTCAAAATTCTGACTCTTTAAAAATAAAATTTAATTAGCAGGGAAACTCAGAATTAATCACTCTGATTTAGAAGACCCTAGTTGAAACTTTAAATAACATAAATGACCTGTTGAAAAAACCAAAGAGATTAAAGAAACTGAAAGTATGTGTAAAGCAGATTTCTCAGGGAGAAGGTATGTATGGTAGAGGTGATTATATTCATCTTGAGGAAAGCTAGTTGCTAATTAATAGATCATGTTGGTCATTGTATACCTGAGATTTCCAATAAATATTTAATAAGATTTTACAAGAAGATAAAATATTTTTTTTCCAAATTCTACTAATAATGAATAGGTGGTATGCTTAACTCAGCTTTTGCTGATTAGTGAGAGCCATTAAATAAATATTCAGGAAATTTCTGGTATGGTAACTAAAAACTAGGAAGCTAGAAATCAGCCTCAGTGGCAGTATTTACACCATAGAGAACAGCAGATGACAGATGAAGCAAATCAGTCTTTTATTTTCCTCATGGCATGCCATTTTACCAGTGTACCAATGGCTCTCTCAGAAATTGTACAAATCACTGAGTTCCCCAGGCATAAGTCTGAGAAGATAGGTCATATAATCTTGATATACCTAGCTGAATCTAAAATTAGAAGTGTTTTTAGGCAATGAACAATAATAGGATGAAGCTGAGGAAATAGATGTAACTCAAATTGAGATTTAGTCATTATCTTATTGTTGACTCCCATGTAACATCTATATCATGCTATATCCATTATATCTATGGTTTGGATAAATGTCTAAACTTATGGTATCAAATGTGTGGATCCAGGGAAGCTAGAACAGACAAAGCACTGAATACAGAAAATGGAATTTTAAAATTAAAAGACTCTTGCCTATAAAAGTGAATATATTTATGACATCATGTAATTATTATAACCATATGTGTATTTAATACATTTCTAAGTAAGTACTGCCTTCATCTTACTTTAGAAGTCATGAAAAAAGTCTCCATTGTTTTCTAATCAGTCATTCTGATAATAGATGTAATTTCAGACAGAAATATCTTTCCTGTCTTTTTAACATGAAGCAAAATACTACCAACCATATTATTCTCTTTAGACAATAAATATTTTTTTCTTTGAACTAACAGCTTCTACAAAGACAAAAAGAGTGTCAGCACTAATTATGCTTTATATTATCAAACTCTGGACTCTTAAAAATTTGGTAATAATTAAAGCATTAAAAAATAGATCCCTAATGAATACTTGTGGAATAAATAAATGCATGATTATAATGTTAACTATTAAATTATATAATTAAATAGAGAGAGAATCAATCTGATCACTCAGGAATTAAGATGTTTTCATGAGATGGTAGAGGGGTGAAAGCAGGGCAAAACTGATAATAGACAAGTAATTCTTTTGACATATGCATATGTACCTATAGTCATCTTTTTATTTTATATGTGCTATTGTTTTGTATAAATAATGTATATAAATAATATGTATATTCTTTTTCTAAATATATTTATAATTATTAATGTACCCAATGTTGTGAATGTGCCCCCATAACATTTAACAGTCACGTCAGCAGGAAAGAGAAAAGGACTACGGCCATGAAAACAATTCCTTGCTTCAGCTCCTTGTTAGCTATGACTGCAGCTGTCTGAGCCAGCTGTCCAGTGGTAGCCTGATTTCCAGGGTGCATCTGGAAGCAGTGGAAGAATGCCAATAAAGAATAAGAAAGGACCAAGTACGCTAGTGGAAACCAACTAACCACGGTGAGGCTGCCACCTCCATGTGTGCGGAGGGAAAGCCCTAACTGTGCCTTCTGGAAAAGCTGGTGTCTCCTTCTTAGTGGGTTGATTTTATAACCATCCTTTGTTGCTTCTAGTCATCTTGTCTTCTTATATCTTGCTGTGTTTCCAAAACTTATTTTTTTCATAATTCATTATGTTGCTTTCCCAATATAACTCTCCCCATCACTTAGAATTTCTGTTGTTTCTAGTCCTATTTCCTTTGTTGGTAATATCTGGAAATATTATGAGTGAGTATTTATTATGTTATTTAACATTCTTGAATCTTCAGAGTACTTGTGGCCAACACTTTTATTAACTGTTCACAATAGCCTATTAAAAACGCATTTTCTAGTTGATGTTTAAATCTGGCCAAGACTGAGAAAAAGCAATCAGATTTACCTTCTGTGGCCTTAGAAGATTAGAAAATTAGGTGAATTGTAAGAAATCAGCTCACAAGTCATGTGACATGAGGGAAGAAAGGACAGTTATTCCTGAAAGATGGGAAACAAATGAAGTGAACTCCAGTTTACTGACTCGAGAAAGTTTCCAGGAAATAGTGTAGACAGTGGCAACTCACACAGAGGCTAGTCTCTCAGAGTTGAGGAGGTGGAACTGGAAGTCTAGGAGCAAGGTGGCTGGAGTTCACAGAAGACTGCGAGAGGAAGAAAACTGCAGGAAGAACAGCCTACAAATATCTGCAGAGGAACTCTGTGGCTGTCTGAGCCAGCTGTCCAGGGCTAGCCTGTTCCCAGCATGCATCTGTAGATGTTGTTCATTTAAGTACTGATAAGCACACGTGTTAAGAAACTCTTCAAGGCCAGAAAGAATCACCCAAAAATGTTAGAGAAAATAGTGCCTAGAGATCACAACAGGCCAAGAATAGTGGCTCTTCTCCGTAACCAGAGCAGAGTTACTCACAATTCACATGGCACCAGTCAGAGTACTAAGAAGGGTCTTGCTTCAGGAATGTGGAAAAAAGTAACTTTAAATAGCCTCTGGTCTTCCCTAAGAAAGTCTAAAACCAGGACCCAAAACAATCAAATTTATTCCAAGTCACTCAACTGTCACAGAACAAAGCTCAATGTTATTTTTAAAACATAAGTACTAAGCATTCAATAAGGTAAAGTTCATTATGCCTCAAACTTAATAAAAAAATTACTAGGCATGACTGCAAAGAAGCAAAACCTATATATAATCCATAATGAAAAAATGGTGATCAATTAAAACTAAAACAGAATAATGCAAAACATTAAATTAATAAGCAAGAACTTTCAAAAACATTTTAACTCTATTTCATGCACTTAAGAAACTGCCAGGAAGAGCAAACATGTTAAGAAGCGACATGGCAGAGATTCTTTTAGAGGACCCAAGTTGAACTTCTCTAGGCAAAATATATGAGTCTAAAATAAAAAATTCAATTGATAGGATTAATTCCAGATTACATGTTGCAGAAAAAGTATTAGAGAGTTGAAGACATAGCAAAAGACACTCTCTAAATGAAGCCTAGGGAGAAGAATATCTGAAAAAATGATGGAAAACCAAGTGTTCAAGTGATCAAAGTATGTGTAAGTGGAGTCTCCAAAGTAAGGAGAAGAAATAATGATATATTTCACAATTAATGGCCAAAAATTTTCTGAATTTGTTGAAAACCATAGATTGACAAACCAAAGAAACTCAATGAACCCAACTGTGAAAATCATAAAGTACACTATACAAAAGTATATCGGAATAAATTGCCTCATGTCAATAATAAAGGGGACCGAATGTAAAGCAGTTAGTAAGACATACTGCATACAGAAGAACGAAGAAAAAGGTGACAGATTTTTCATCGGAAGTAAAACAAGTTACAAGACAAGTTGGAATATTATCACTGATGCACCAAAATGTCTGCATGTCTATGTATATTTATACATCCCTCTAGAATTTTAAGCCATGGAAACATTGTCTTTCTAAAAGGAAGGTAAAATGAATATGTTTCCAAAGTAAAAAGAAGCATAAATAATTTTTTACTGATAGATCATCATTATAATAAATATTGAGAAATATTTTCAATAAAAATAAAATGATACCAGACAGAAATCTGGATATGCCCAAAAGAGCAAACAAAAGAATAATTAAATGGGTAAATATAAAGAAATTGTCTTATTTAAATATCTTTAAAACTTAATTCATTGTGTAAAGCAAATGTAATGTCTTTAAAATGTAAATCATTGTGTAAAGTAAATGTTGAAATGTAGCATTTATAACATATAGATAACTAAAATGTATGACAATAATAGCACAAAAATCAGAAGAGAAAAACTAATTATACTGTCACTGGTTCTAATTCTGTTCACGAAAGAATATATTATAATGTGAAAGTAGACTATGATAAGTAAAAAATATATATAATAAACTCTAAAGCAACAGTGACAATAGCATAACAAAGAGCTTAACTCTCAGAAGTCATAAAGAAAATAATAGTATTTTCAAATTCCATTTTATGATTTTTATATTCTATGTTCTAAAGGAAAAATATATTTATACTAAAGAATATACATAATTGAAAAAAGGAAAGATAGTAACTGAAAAAAGGAAGATATAACAAACCTAAAATATATATCAAGATGGTGTATTTGAACTCACCAATATCAATAAACATATTAAATGTTATTTTTACCCCAACTAAAAGGCAGAGATTATCAAATTGGATAGAAAAATTAAGACACAACTAGATGATGCCTACACTGAATTCATTCTATAATGATACAAATAAGTTAAAAATAAAGTATGGAAAAGATTTACAGACTGACCTTAATTAAAGGAAATTAGAGTAGCTATATTAATATATTACCCAATAGAGTAAGAAAAATATATTACCAGGTAGCAAGAAGGTCATTTCATTAAAAGACATACTGATTATAAATATTTATACACCCCAGAACAAAAACCCAAAAGGCATGAAAAGAAAACTTATAGATCTGTAAGAAGAAGTAGAAAATCAACAGTGATAGAGATTTCAATACTGTCACCTCAATAACTGATAGAGCAACTAACCAATTAGTGTAAATATAGATTTGAACAATACCATCAACCAGCCTAGCTTAAATGACATTTATAGATTACTCTACTCATTGGCTGCAGTATAAACATTCTTTTCAACTGTACCCAGAATATTAAGCATGATAGACCAAATTCTGGCCATAAAACAAATCTCAATATATTTAAAAGTGTTCAAGTCATACCAAGAATGCATTCAAATCACAAATTCAATTTGAATCAGTAAGAAAAAGATATCTAAACAGCCCTCAAATATTCAGACACTAAATAACACACTTTTACATAACCATGGCTCAACAAGGAATCAAAAGAGAAATTAGAAAGTATTTTGAATTGAATAAAAATTAAAACACAACATTTACATTTTATGTGAAGTTAAAATGGTACATAGAAAAAATGTTTAGCATAGAATAATTTTATTCAGAAGAAAGGACTAAAATTAATGACTGAAGATTCTAGTAGAAGACACCATAAAAAGGAAAAATATAATGAAGATTAGGATGGTAATCAATGAAATAAAAATATAATAATGTTGACTATTCATGACACTGAAAGACTTTTTTGAGGAAATTAATAAAATTGATGAATTCTGTAAGTATATAGATAGGGAATAATAGAGAGGTGACAAACTACCAACCTACTAACATCAGGAGTGAGAAAGGTATTGTCCCTATAGTTTATACAGCTATTAAAATTATAATAAGGGCAAAAGATATTCATGACAATAAATGCAACTTCAATCAAATGGACACATTTCTTGAAAATGATGTAAACTCCCAAAATGTACTTAAGAATTAATAAATAATGTAAATAGTCCTATATTTATTGGAACCTTCAGTTACAAATCATCTCACAAAAACCTCCAGGTACCAATGGCTTACCCAGATGAATACTACCAAACTTTTCAGGAAAAATTAATATCGACTATATACCACTTCCTCTCCAAAATTGAGGAGGTTGGAATATTACTCAACTCATTCTCTGAGGTCAGAATTATTCTGGATCAAAAATTTTAAAACATAAAAAAATAAAAATTATAGGCCAATATTCCCTATAAACACAGGTACAAAAATTTAAAACAATTCTGACAAAATTCACCCCAAAACATATTAAAAATGTAATACACGATGACCAAATAGGACTTATTCCTGGAATGTTAGGACAATTTTATATGAAAACCAATCATATTAACAAACACACAGATATTGACACAATCATATTAATACATGTACACATTTTTGTCTGTTAATATAATTGGTTTTGAGATACACACCCACACACATCCACACACACCCATTTAAATATGCTAGGTGGTGTATTTCAATTACAGCTTTCCAGTTTCTTTTTTTCTCTTTTCTCTTTTTGGTAAACATTTACTGAAGTTATCTTATGTATCAACCTTAGCTGACTTTGGGTAAGATCAGAATTCCTGTTATACTGTTGTAAGTTGTCCTTAACTATAGTGACAGGATGGGATGCCTCACATATGGTGTGAAATCAGAAAAACTGAATAAATAGCCCATTTACCTTGGCATTCCATACACTTCCTGTTTCATGGAATCTCATTTCAATGTCAGCAACTGTATTCTCTCTTTTACAGACTTCAGAAAAAAAGCTGAAGAAAATTTAAGAAATGTTGGAGAATACCATTCTCTTCTATTTAAAAGGAATGAAAAAGGCTCACATGAAAAAAGCTGTTTTGTACAAGGGAATATTAGGGAATGTCGGATTGTAAAAGTATAGTTTTTTAAAATCAATAGCTCAACCTTTTAATAAACAGAATCATATCATATTTAGTAATAGAATGGCAGTAAAAGTTGCTTAAAGTACAAGGACTACATTTTATACGACTTTTTATACCTAACACCAATAAAAAAATAAACAATAAATGTTTTTCTGCTAAGTTTAAAGTAGATTTTCCCATAGCACCACACTGTCTTCATTTTTGGTCAAATAAATGTATAATTCACATTAATGCAATACCAGTCAGGATATTTTATGGATTGAAGATAAATATTATTGTACTTTCTCATTCTTGATAACCTTTTAGTTTATACAATGAAGCAACCATGATACAGATCTATGAACACACAGATTACAACATCTATCCCACAAGTGTTAAGTAATAATGTCAACACTGAAGGCTGAGCTTATTTATCAATTTCTCCAGAGAGATATTAACTATGCAAGACAATAAGCTTCTTCAACCTGAAGTAGAATTACCAGGTGGAAATTGAATAGAAAGATGTATGACAAAAATTTTAATTGAACATTTATTAACTGTCAAGCATAGTAGATTAATGTATTTATTCATCCTACATTTTTTGACTAGTTATTATTTGTAAGACACTGTCCTTTGTGCCAGAAATACAATGGTGAGTGAAACAGACTGAGCTCCTTGGTGATCCTATATTCCTGTTGGGGAGGGACAGACAATTAACAAATAAGTAAGTAAATAGGCTAGGTACAGTGGCTCATGCCTCTAATCCCAGGACTTCAGGAGGTCAAGGCGGGTGGATCACAAGATCAGGAGATCGACACCATCCTGGCTAACACAGTGAAACCTGGTATCTACTAAAAATAAAAAAAATTAGCCAGATGTGGTGGCACATGCCTGTAGTCTCACCTATTTGGGAGGCCGAGGAAGGAGACTCTCTTGAACCCGGGAGGCAGAGGTTGCAGTGAGCCGAAATCGCACCACTGCACTCCAGCTTGTGTGACAAGAGTGAAACTCCAACTCAAAAAGAAAAGTAAATAAGCTTTTTGCGTTCAGGGAGTCAGGGGTAACTGTCAGGAGGAAAGTAAAAAAGGTCAGTAAAACAGCAAACCTATTTATACAATATTATCACACTTAATAACAGTGCACCTTTGAAAATTCTTTAGCCAGCTTTGACCCTCCAGTAGAGAATGACTGGAGTAGCTGTTCTAAATTAGAAGGAGGGGAGGAGAAAAGCCTAAATGATAAGGAAAGGCTGGAGGGAACATTTATGGGAGGCTGTTTTCAAGCAAAGGAATCAGTGTGGGTAGAGGCCATAACACAACCAGAGTTTGGCCTCCACCTGGGAAGGCAGCCAGGGGTCAGTGTGACAGGATCAGAGTGAGGGATGGGGAAAGCCATACGGGAGGAATCAGACTCCTTCCATAGAGGAGTAAGGAAGGCAAGGACATGCACGACCTTGTAGGCCATGAGAGGAAGCTGGGGTTTATTTTGAATAAGATAAAATTTACCAGGTTTTAAGCAGAGGGTAAGTAGGATATTTTTTCTGTATTTTTAAGAGATTCTTCTGGCCACTCTGGAGGTCACACATAAAATGCCAAGACTGCGCAAGCAGGAGTAGAAGCAGGGTGATCACTTAAGAGGCTGATTAATTACTTCAGGTGAGAAATGATGGCTCTTGGACTGACACAATAACACAGATTAGATGGAGTGGGGTGGGTGGATTTGGAAAATATCTTGAAGGTCAAGTTGATAGTACTTGCTAATTTGTTGGTCTTAGGAACTAGAAGATTAGAGAAGAGAGTCAAGAATAACACCTCCATTTATAGCTTGGTTGTTATTGATGCTACATAATATCTTATTTATTTCTCATTATAAGCCTACCAGATAGGCATGAAAATTCTGGGGTCACAGATGATGAAAGTGTTATTTGGCTAGAGAAGAAACTTGCCCAAAAATCACACTGCTAGGGAATGGAAGAATCAAGATTTAAGTCCAAAGAACAGTATATTTCTTCATACAATGTCATCACACTCAGTAATGCTGCACCTTTAAACATTTCCTAACCAGCTTTGACAAGATTATGAAGCAAAGGCCCAAAAGCACAAGCTGAGCCTCAGAGCATCCAGTAGCCACAAATTAGAACAGGAAGGAATATCTAACACCAACTTAATAACGAGCCACCAAAAGCACTGATTTATTCTACTGAACCCAGACTCCACCTGAGAATTTCAGCTTATGGGGGACTCATAACATTCCCTCAGCCTTATTAAAGTGCAATTAAAACCCCTGAAGTTAGAATTGTTTCCTCAAAAGAAAAAGATCCTAGGTCACTGTATAGAGTTTTGTTAGATAACTTTTTTTGAGATGGAGTCTCACTCTGTCACCCAGGCTGGAGTCCAGCGGAGTGATCTCTGCTCATTGCAATCTCTGCCTCCCGGGTTCAAGCAATTCTTATGCCTAAGCCTCCCAAGGAACTGGGATTACAGGTATATGCCACCACATATGGGAAATTTTTGTATTTTAAGTAGAGACAGGGTTTCACCATGTTGTCCAGGCTGGCCTTGAACTCCTGACCTCAGGTGACCTTCCCACCTTGGCCTCCCAAAGTGCTGGGATTACAGGAGTGAGCCACTGTGCCTGGCCAGGGTGATTTTCTTAATTGCAGATATGCTTCTGAAACTATTTTTTTTTCTATGAGTAGCATGAGTTAAAAAAATTATCTGTAGGCTTGACCAAAAAGTCAACAATTCTTTCCAATGCTAAGGCTTTTAAAGTTTAAGAGTAAGGTCTAATATTGGCCATTATGTCAATTCTAAACTATTAATAGCAATTAGTGCTCTTCTGTGAGACTTCATTGAAGTCCAATATTTCCAGTGCCAAAAAGAAAAACGAAGTGGTAAACAGATGCCGTCACTGGTTGTGCATCTTGAAGTGGGAAATCAGTGATTGTGTCAGGTTCACAGGACCTGACCTCCAACAGAACTTTCTTTGTCTTCCTGCTGTAAGCAGAGGGGAAGGTTGACAGCCATGTAACTTCTGAAACAAGTCAAAGAAAGAAACTGCAACTGCAGAGGGGCTGCAAAACCTATTCCAGGAATATCAGATTAAATTAACTTTGCTAAAAATAAATAAGAGTAAAAAGAGCTATGTTTAAAAACTAATTAATAATTTTAAAAACATCTTTTCTTACAGATGCCTTTCTGCCTACTGAATTTCCAAGTTTTTCAACATCTGCTTTATAAAGAGATTTAATTAATTCAATTTTATCTTGGCAGGAAAAAGAAAGTCTTTGCTCTTTGGACAATAATTCTCTTAAAACACTAATAATCATTTAGTTAGAAAAATCATACTCTTCATCATCTATGTCCTGAATTATACAAAATTAATTCAAAGAAAAGGAATGTAGGATACATGATGTCCTCTAAAATGGGTTCTAGGGAAGAATTTATTTGGCATAAGTAAAGCTCTATGCTGTTTTGAACAGCTTTGCAAAGATGTCTTCAGATGCATACTTTAAAAGGAGTTTTCAGGCTGCAGCTAATTTTTCTTTTCATTCTCTCTATAAATTTAAGAAAAATGTAGCACAAAGGAACATTATAATGATGTGTGATTTTTTTGTGGTAAATGTTGGGCAGAAAAATCTGTAAATTAACGAAGGAAGCTCTTAGCTATTATTTTAAAACTGTAATTTGGTTTCATAAAATATAAATCCTAGACTAAAATAGAAGCAAGGAAATTAAACATATCAAGAAATGCCAATCAAAGGTGTAGACAAAATGATTTATGTAAATATATATTCAGAGAAATATTATTAATAATCATAAATATAGAAAGAGACTTCAGGCTTAGTAATAAAAAATAGTTATGTGTATCATTCCTATGTCCTTAAAATAACTTTTCACAAGTCTAATGAAATTATTTGGAAATACTCACATTATATACTGGCATGGTACAACACAAGGCAACATAGGTTGATCAATTATTACCTTAGGCCAAGCACTGTGTTAGGTACCTTAATGTATTATGTCATGTAATCTCTAAGAAACAGGTACTTTAGCTTCCTGATGTGAAAATAGGAGAGAGAGTAAACAAATTCCCAAGTAACATATAATAGGTGGTAGAGCATCTATTTGATTTGAACTTGATGTGTCTGCTTGCAAATCTTATGCTCTTAACCATGGTTCACCTGCGTTTGCAACAAAATTGTTGCAAATACTCAGCTTAATTATCTTTAGAGTGATCATTCCTGTTGTTGTTTATTGCTCTCTTGATAGTATAAAGCGAACAAAACATTCATACAGCGTCATTCCATGCAGAATCTTAGATAAGATACTTTAATTCTGATGGGCTCAGAAATGTGCTGTACTGGTAACTGAGGGACATAAGATATTAGGGATTTGCAAAACTCCTGTTTCAATGACCACGATATTATGTAAGCCATGGCTTCCTGGCTCTTTCATTTTTAAGTTCCTGAATCGTATTTTTGCATTTTTGGTCATTGTTTTAGGTACTCACGGAATGAAGAAAGCATGATATTCAATGTGCTTTATTTCTACATGATGTCTAGATGGGCATCTAAGGGGATATTAACTTTGCCTCTTTTTCTGTGTGTCCAGCTTCAGCATATCCAGTTTATCTTAGAAGTTACCTGCTATAAGGAATTCCATAACCTCCATTCTCTCTAGTACTGTATTAGACCGCCTACACTAAACTCTTGATTTTGTTCCAACTTTACTGGCTGCTCCTTCTTTGTCTTCGTCACTGATTTCTCCTTATGTCCCCGCTTCTAGACATTACAGTGTCCAGGAATCAACACTTAGAACCCTTTGGTGACAGTTTATCCAATCTTGTGGCCATAAATGCAATCTCTATGCTGATGACTGACTAATTTTATGTCCTAAGATGAGTATATCCAAGTGCCCATTTGATTGTCTTGCTTGCCAGTCCAAATAGCTATTTCAAATTTCTTTCAAAACAAAATAAATCTCTATTTTCCACCCATCCAATAAATAAAGCAATAAAACAAAGCTTATTTCTGCCCCATCTCATTTCTAATCTCAGTAAATAGCACCACAGTTTGCCTATTGTCTGTCACTCTACACACTCACGTGTAATCTACCATTGCGTCCTTTGGGACTTCTGCTTAAAGTTTAGTTCCCCCACTTCTCATGCCACTCCAGGTGTTATCTCTCACCTGGACTTTTAGTATAGCTTCTAATTTCCTCTTTTCTTCATATTCCTCTGTGGTCTAATTCCTCAATAAAGCAATGTGTTCTATACTGCCAGATTTGCTGGTTTGCTACCTGTCTCCCAGCTTACTATGTTAAAGCCACTGGGTCTTCTGAATTGTCTAAGCTATTTCAGCTTCAGTAATTTATGTAAATTTATATTCAGAGAAATATTATTGCTATATACTTCCAGGTGCCTCTCATTCCTACTCTCTTTACAGATATTCAAAATATATTTCTCCTTTAATATACGTCTCTGCTCAAATTTTACCCATACTTCAGGGTGACATACTTTCCCTTACCTTCCTATTAAAAATAATACCCCGTCCATTCGTATCTCTTCACTTTGCTTTATTTCACTTCATAGTACTCAGAATCCTGATACATATTTTTTTGCCCATTTGTTTATTGCCAGTTCCCATTAAAAGTGAGTAATCTGCATGAGAATAAAGACTTATTTCATTAAGACTTTTGTTTACCTCTCTATCCCCATTATCTGGAACAATGCCTGGTGTTAATAACAGGTGTTCAATAAATATCTGGTGAATGAAGAATTATATAACAGATAACAATCTTTTTTTTTTTTTTTTCGAGATCAAGTTTCGCTCTTGATACCCAGGCTGGAGTGCAATGGCGAGATCTTGGCTCACCGCAACCTCCGTCTCCTGGGTTCAGGCAATTCTCCTGCCTCAGCCTCCTGAGTAGCTGGGATTATAGGCACGTGCCACCATGCCCAGCTAATTTTTTGTATTTTTAGTAGAGATGGGGTTTCACCATGTTGACCAGGATGGTCTCGATCTCTTGACCTCGTGATCCACCCGCCTCGGCCTCCCAAAGTGCTGGGATTACAAGCTTGAGCCACCGCTCCCGGCCCAGATAACAATCTTTTTACATGTCTGTCTCCATCAATAGACTTCAGCCTATTTCCATTGTTTGATGTGGAGTGAACACAATAAATATTTATGAGTGAGAAATTATTAATTAGTGAATGAATATCATGTAATTAGAAAACCATCCCCTGGAGGATGAACTGGGGAAGGTGTGATGCACAGGCAACGCCTTACACCCGGAAAAACAAATATTTAATTTACAGAGAACCTAAACTTATTTTTCTTTCTGTTATCATTTCTGATAAATAAGTGGCTCCTCTTGGTTGGTTAAATACAGGTTAGACACTAGAAATGGATAATTAATTGCACAATAGCAGTAACAGTCAGTACCTTTGAAATCTAGAACTAGATCCAATTATTTGAAAGCCAATTAACTTATAAGTTGAGCAGTTACTGTCATAAAGGCATAGCCTCAATTCAGCATGTGAGATTCACCTTGACTTTCAGCACAGCTGTGACTTTTTCATGGGTTATTATGGCTTAAACCCTGGATTCCAGTGGCAAAGATAACATTTGAAAGAACGGATGGAGAACATTGGGTTGAGGGGAAAAAGACATCACAGTACTCAGTGAAAAGCTTAGGAAACAAAGACTGGAATATTTTTTAAAAAATGCTCCAAATAGACGGTCAAATCCTTTTCGTGGGCCTATGCTTTTAAATATTTCCTATCATAAAATTTTTTTGAGAATATTGAATACGAGTTTATATTATTAGATATCATTATATCTAATAAATAAAATAAGTAATATAGCTAAATCATATTATATTATTATTGGAATATACTTCACTTAAAATAATCTTTGATAAAATCAGCTGTAAAGAAATAAGAGAAATTATTTTTACTCAAAAACGTGATTGAGATGTTTTTATTACCAAAAGTGAAGGTGTGAAGATTTGTTTTATCTTTTTAAAAACAAAAAGGAAAAATTCATTGAGGAGAAGTATTCTGATCTATTCTGGTGTACAAAAATCTATTCCAGGGTAAACCAAATATGGCGTTTGAAAAGCACATGCACAGGTCATTTTCTGACCTGCATAGGAAAGTGGAGCATGGTTTGAACCACAGCACTATGTACTCACTAGAGAGTAGAACAGCATGTGATACAATAGAAAGATCAGGGGCTGGAGGCCAAAGAGCTGGCTCCACGTTCTGGTTCTGACCCCTTGTAGATCCCTGAATGAATACGGGTATGCTCCCTATCCATTCTCATTAGTCACATTTGTAATGATGACTCCTATCTCATATGATTTCTGTAAGGAGCAAGTGAATGGCACCTTTGTTCAAGCAAAAAACCAAGTACATTTGTTCCTGAATGAAATATTTCAGAAGCCAGAAAGAAGTGCAGGGTAGATGCTAATGGAGCAAGAGAGAGCTCAATTCAGTGTATCTCCCCTGGGGTTCGAGGGTTACATGGCATTTTTCAGTTCCTCAGATTTGCCAAACATTGTCTCCTCTGCCTGAACTGTTCCTCTTCCGACATATTGTCTCCTTTTTCATAATTTCAACTTATCCTTTAAGTCTTAGCCTCAACATCATTTCCCTCAAGGAGCCTTTCCTGGGACCACTCAGACTAGGTTTGGCCTGCCTTTTCCCGTGGCACATTTTTCTTTTTTATAACTCTTTTTTTTGTGTGCGATTACTTGTGCAAAATCTCTTTTACAGGTTTCACAGAAGTGCTAAAGAGACATGGACTCTGCATGTTTTAGTCAACACGACATCATCCTAGTACAATACAGTAAGTGAGTGCTCAGTAAATATTTGTTGGCTAAGTTAAAATAATTTAATTCCACATCTCATAAGAAAGTGATGTAACAAGATAGCAAGAGGGATTGAAACATGTAAGGAATAAGTGAAGGTAAAAGAATTTAAAGCACACCTTGAATAATTTACTTTCTCAATATGAAACAGACAAAACTTAACTGGTAGTAGTACCATGTATTCTAGTATGGTATAAAGCCTGCTACATAATACATGTTCAATAAGCATTTATTCAGTAAATAAATACACCATGTAATAAGGGCACAGAACATCAGCATGTGCCCTCTAGGACTCTAACATATTACGATCTAGATGTGATTTTTAAGGAAAGGAGCGATGATGAATTGCTAAAATAAAATGGATTACAATTTAAGAAACAAAACATTAAGGCTTGTTTGTGATTTTTTTTTTCTGTTGGATTTACAAATATCCCAGAATGCCTTGATTGGTATTTGTATATGTTGAAATGTGTGAATTATGAATGAAGAAAGATTAGATATAAAAAAGTTTCTCCTGCATTTATACAAATAATTAAAAGGGAATTTATGTTTCTTTCTACATGTAAGAAAATTCACATTTACCAGGTAGTCTAAGCAGCAAATGTAACCAAAAAGGGGCTTAACAGAAGGAGGAACAATTTTTACTGGAAAGATAATGAATTCAGTTTTGAAGTCTGTTCAGGTTGAGTCCCTATGTAGATTTCTAGCTGCAGCTGAGACTTAAAGGCAAGCTGTGTAATTCTTTTTTCCTCTATTTCTTTAATGTACATTGGAGACAATGATAATATTGGTTGCATTTTATTTTTGTGTTATAAGCATTCATATATATATAAAGTGTTTAATGGCTGGCATCTAAAAATTTTTCAGTGACTATTATTCATTATTAATAATATTAATGTATTAACAAGTCACTTAACAGTTGAATAGAGAGGTCTGGAACTCAGGAATGTGATCAGGGGTGTGCACACAAATTTATGAAAACTCATCATAGAGATGATAATGGAATCCATAGGAAAATATGGTTTTTCTGTGAGATAGAGAATACCATTTGAAAAGAGCTAGAACAAAAATATCTCCCAGGAATATCAATGTTTACATTATAGGTAGCGAGAGTTGTTTCAGTGAAGGCAGCTAAGAAATTGAAACAATACAGCCATTTTGAAAGAAAGCCATTAGAAAGATTGCTAAATGAAATTAATTTCCATTTAATTAGACCATGTTTTCCAGAAATCTGGCCATAAAATACAACTTTTTAAAAAAAGCAACCCTATGTAAAAATAATTTGCTATAAAAAATTACTGTGGGGGGGATAATTTATGTTTAATTTCACCTTATTTGCTTAGGAATTTTCCTCCAGCACCAAACTCAGCAAAGCAAAAACCCTGCAGCTAACATGATACACTCTCTCTAAGTGGCAGGTTAGCAGTTTTCCATTACTACTGGAGCACATTTGTCAGAGATCTCACTCTAGCCTAAATGACATTAGAGCAGTCTTCCAACTATATCTACTACTATCCCGTGGGGACTTCTCTAAATACCCTTTTCTCCACTTCATCATATATTAGGTGATGTTTTCCAGTGATGTATGTATACATTTATGCCCTGGGCAACTGTCTGCCATTTGGTGTGTCAACACTTTTTACATTTAGAACATGTTTTTATCAGATAACATTATGTTGTCACCCATCTCTTTTCATGTGAAGCTTACAAGTGCCAACTCTGTTACTATCACGCCCAGGTACAAAACTTTGTTCTTCGTTTAACTAGCTGTGTGACTTTGAGCAAATTATCTAATCTCTCTGTGCCTTTGTGCCTCCGATTCCATATTTGCAAAATGACGATTGTAACAATAGCAGGTTCTTCATAATGTGATGCCTGACATAATATGTGCTTTGTAATTATATGTTATTATTATCATTCCCAAAACATGTCAGGTACTCGGAGACAAATAAGAAATATTTATTCTCTGGCCAGGCGCTGTGGCTCAAGCCTGTAATCCCAGCACTTTGGGAGGCCAAGGCGTGTGGATCACAAGGTCAAGAGATCGAGACCATCCAGGTCAACATGGTGAAACCTCATCTCTACTAAAAATACAAAAAATTAGCTGGGCATGGTGGCGCGTGCCTGTAATCCCAGCTACTCAGGAGGCTGAAGCAGGAGAATTGCCTGAACCCAGGAGGCGGAGGTTGCGGTGAGCAGAGATCTCGCCATTGCACTCCAGCCTGGGTAACAAGAGCGAAACTCCATCTCAAAAGAAAAAAAAAATTATATATATATTTCTGCTTCAGGAAGCTTGCACTATAATAAAAGGATCTGATGTTTAAGCAAACCACTAGAGTACAGCATCATTACTACTTTAGAGAGATTTCTACCAGGTACATCATTTGAACAACCAAAAAATATTTAATCAGCTTTGCTTAGGGTAGAGTGGGTGTGGGAGATACAAACCCACTTGTGTTGTCTTGGGGTGTCACAAGAAAAGAAAACATGAACATGCTGCTTGAGAGCTTACTAGGCTTTTGCTTCATCATATATGGGAAAGATTTTTATAAGATTTAACAGTAAGGAAGATGAAATTAAAAGATCAAACAACCACTGTCATGTCCATGCCTATAAGTGAAAACTGGCCAGATGAATAAGACGAAGTTATAGGAAAATAACTGTGAAACAGCGGAAGTAAAAATGGTAAATGTGTGCATATTTTTCTATCATAAAATAAGTTTTATGCTCGTGAACATATTTTCTGGTGTTGCCATTGTTATTGGGAAAGAAAATATCACAATAGGAATAATGGTGGAATGTGTGAATAATGACTAAAAACCTAGAATGAAACATGAAAGTGCTTTGAAATTTACATATTGCTGTGTGATATTAAAGTTTTATATAAACTATAAACCCAGATTTACTATTTTATAATCAAATAGAACTAAAAGTCACTATCTTTATAAACATCTGAAAAGATAAATAATGAAAATGCATATTTGACATTGCATACTTTATGATTTTAACTAATTCATATTTTTATTTGCCAAATGTTTTCACATTTTTTAGAAGCAAATTAATATATGATAATGACAACTTGCATTTCTCTTATAATCTCACCTTTTTACAAAAAGGTTTTAGGACAACCGTTAAGCAAAAATGGACAGGTATCTTTCTGTACTAATCACTAATCGAGTAATTAATTATGTTCTCATCACAAACATTTAGGATATTAGTAAAAGTAAGTACCAATACTTACAAAAAATAGTAATAATATTTAAAATTGTCATGATGTTTCTCCAGCCTTTTCTATGATACTATACCCTACTCAGAGTAAGAAAACTTTCTGGATACAAATTGAATTGCAAGAATGTATCCTAATTCAAGAGGTAAACCATCAATTATGGGTGAAAAAAAAAACCCATGTTCCTCTGAATAGAGCATTTCTACTATCCTCACATATAGCTGTTTGTATGAGAACAGAGATTTTATCTGATGAAGAAAAAAAAATATTCAAATAGAAAATCATACCTGAGTTACAATTCTGTTTTGTCATTTACTAGCTATGTCCTATTGGCCGATGGCTTAGTCCCTCCAAGCCTCAGGAAGTATCTCATCAGGGAAATTGCTGTCCCAAAGATGATCATGACACTTTGGAAACTATATTGATAACTTACTAACCTTTGATTTTAGAAAATGTATTTAGATATGAGATGCATGTACTCTTTTTTGATTTCCAGTAAACCATTTCTGAAATCGAAGTGTAATTTTATTACCCACAAGTGGTTGTTTTTCTGATAAAAAACATGCAAAAGATGAGACACAATGTAATCATGATTCCAAAAGCCTTTCCCATGTGGAAATGATTTGAGAGCTAATTATGAATTACAAAAATCTTGGAAATTTAATTTTGGTGAAGCAAGCCCTTTAAAATGAATTTTACAAAAAAAACCAGCAAGGCATAATTTGGGGCTCAAGATTAAGTTACTTTGACTCTTATATGTCCAACATAGGTGGCTGATTAATTTCTTCTGAAAACCCTTTAAAGAGAACCATAAATAATTTATTCCAATTTATCTAGTGTTTTTTTCAATAAAAACTCAGAAGTTATCTTAACAATTTATAAATAATTATCAGAGTAAATGCTACAGAGGATGTGGATTTTTTTTAATACACACATAAACATACACACACATAGAAACACAAACAACATTAAATAAAAATGAACAAAGACATGCTTATCTCTTTAACACAAATAGCTGACAAGATAATGTACATAAACAGACTTGAAATCCTTTTAAGATACATGTTAAATATTATAAATCTGGGAATGCATTTTAATTTAAAAAGAACTCCAAATAGGCATGACAGCTGCACACTGATCATCCACATTATCCCTCACTATGAACTAAGGCACATATTTGCAAGAAGGATGTGCAAAGTTTGATAGATTGTCTATGATCTAGGAATCACGTAAAATTAACTGTTATACATGATTGTGATTGCAATCCAAAACGAAGACTTCAGTAAAACTGTTCTCTAATGGATAACCAGTCAAACAGCGTTTAATTTGTAGAAGTGGGTGGGGGTAAGTAGAAGGCATAGGCAAAGTAAGAATACATAGTTCATAATACTACATATTTCCATTTTCTACATAATGGTTTCAATAAACTCAAATCTTTTCATGAGGCTATATCCTTTAAAATCTGTAAGTATTCACACAAAAGTGCCTTTAGATATGAGTCAACTATACTCAATAGCTTAAATCATAAAATTCCAGTGAGCATACATTTCTCATATCACAAAATTCTTGACCATAAGATGTCAGGGAAAAATGTGATTTCTATATATAAAACCTCTAAATTGCATATAAATAGTAAAATAAAAATATAAAATACACTTCTATTAATTTATAACTGGTTTGATTCTGATACTTATCAAATAAATTTTCTTTCCTATTAATATTGGCAATATAATGGATGATAGTAATTAAAATATGAAGGCTATAACATATTTGTTCATAAACACAAAATATGTTGTGTTTAGTTTTTAATAAAATTTAATAGAAGTCCAAATTTTCCCTAAGGCTATACCATCTGAAATAAACTACCTTCATTGAATTTAGGTGTGATTAAGTGTAAATATTTAAATAAAAATCAAATGAACATTACAAATAGTGATATTCATTTTAAACATTTTCTGGAATAAATTATCAATTAACAGGCTCTTGGTTGAAAAATTACCAGCTTGTTTTAAATAAATACATATATTTACTTAAGATACAAATGTGTATATTTATAAGGAGATATATATATATATATATATACACACACACATATATTCTTTAATTGTTGTTTTCATTTGCATATAAGATGCTGTTTAGCTGCTAAGCAAAAGTATTTGAATGTTTTTTGAATTAACACCCACACAAAAAAATTCATACTAGATATACATATGTAAGCTATACATGAAGCAGAAATTTAGAATTGCCAAGGTCTGATATTTGTTAATGGATTTAATAAGACTGTTTGAGAATAGAGATAAAAATATTGAATGTATGGCAAATAAATTTATAGGCATACAACTTACACAATCTAAGATTTGTATAAGAAAAACATATGAGTCCATATTTAAGATTGCTGATGAATGCTATCAGATATGTGTTCTAAATGAAATTTTCAACACTGTCAGTTAAAAATCATTGGATAGAAAATATAAAACTCTTAATTGTCACAGAGTAATCCAAGTAGTCATAATATTATTTCTAAATTAATGGGATCAAAGACCTACATTTTTTAATGAAAATATAACACTTAATCCTCAGAATAGAGGCTTCAAATTTAGCCCTTACCTTGGTAAATATTTATACAGGAAGAAATTCAATGAATATTACCAGATGGAATTAATTAATTAAGTAAGTAATGAAAGTTACAGGACAGAACTGTTTTACTAATGCTTTGAGAGGATGAAACAAATGGGGATCTGGACGCCAAAAACATTTTCTGTACCAAATGGCAATCCAATCATGAACCCACTTTTTTCAAACCATTATTTTTAAAAGATACAATGTTGCATTCTATGTTTAATGATCATATCAAATTCCCTTTCTTCGTTCCAGTGAGACAGTCCCAGTGTCCAAATACTCCAGTTGAGGAGACAAAGAGAAGCATAAGAAAAAGGGAAGGTTAAACTAGAATCCTGGTTTTGACTACCACTCAAGAGTTAATCCACTCCCCCACATTCCAATTTACAGTAAAATAATATTGGCACATTAACCTGAAAGGAAAAAAAAGAAAGAAAGATGACCAAATTCTTTCAGTGAATTCAGGCATATCCAGTGAAGTAATAGTGAGTTTATGCAGATTGAAAAAGCAATTTGGCTCTGAAATAGCAAAATTTTCTTATACCTAGTGGGAAAAAAAAGCAACTAAGGAATAATCTGGAAGTGCTTGAGAGTGAAATTAAAATAGAGAATTGGCTTGTGCTCAGTGTCAAGTGGCTTTAAAAGGGAATTCTGATGAGCAAACACTCAATAGAGTTTTCATCCTTCCTCCCCTTGTTTCTACAAAAACTCTATAGATTGCAAAACTCTTTAAGAACAAGGAGGAATATAACAAATTTGCAATTACAGAATGAGAATATGTTGGAAATAGTGAAATAGAGCTTAACAAGAAATTTTTATTTCAAGAGAGAAATACTTAGTCATTTATTATAGTTATAAGTAGATTCTAAAACTGTCAGTCATGTCTTTGACAAAATGAATTGTATTCCAAGTGCCCACAAAGCAAAATCTGTGACAATAGGCAAGATCGAAATGGATGAAATAACATTTAAAAAAGCAAAAAAAAAGAAACTAAAAAATGAGATACCATTAAAAGTATAGTAGGTATAAAAATGGCAGTAGTATTTAAGGGCAAGAGGAGAACATAAAATGGAAAAGCAAGAAGGAAATAAATAGAGACAGGATATAAAACACATTCACAAATTCTTATAGACTAGATTGACTCTAGGCACTTTTCTATATTTACAGGATCTTAGAGCTTTTGTTTTAGTCTCTCTGTTTAAATATTGTCATGTACTTTATGAACTTGGAGTGTCATATGCTGTCTATGATTTGTTTTAAAACTCAGAAATGGAGAAAGTATAATTTCCTGATTAGAATCTAATAGAATTTCTGTTGTCATGGTCTGAGCAAAACGACATATTAAGAGAATGAATCACTTCCTGCTTAAAATGTGATACAACTTTTACAAACCTTTTCATGCATTTCCAAAGTTTTATATCATGATGATTCATTTATACTTACCCATCTTTCATGTTGGTGATTAAAAATAAATCATTTTAAGTATGAGAACTCTTTGCACATTTCCTCTACTTTTAAACAGATACTTGTATTATTCTAATATTTGCTTTAATAAGCTTGTTGAGAGTACATGTAAAATTTGTGAAATGTAGCCAATATACTCTCTGAAGCTCATAGAATATTATTAATAATCATACATTATCAATTAAGATTGATAATATAGACAACTTTTGTGGCTAAGCTAATCAAACCACTTACTTCAAAAAGAAATATATAATTAATTTTATCCAGCAGAAAAAAATGTATATAACCAGAAATACATTCTCACCTAGAAGTGATACCTGACTTATTTGTTTCAACTTACTAGACCGGTACCTCTAGGAAATGGTGAGATTGGGAGTAAAAGAAAGAGGAGAAATCACATTGTGTTATATTTTAGTTAATTTCAACAAGTGTTTTTAAAATGATATTGTTAAGGTGTTGTATTGAAAATCATTCTGTAGCATTCTTATATTTTTAATGCTTCCCTTCATTATTCCTATTTGCTATCATGGCCACCAAAATATTTAATGTATCTGCAGATTTCAAAGTTAAGATCTCACCTGTTTCCTTAAGCAGATACACTGATATATTTATGCATGAAATATTAAACATATTAAAATCCATAAAATTAAAAGATATTAATGTGTAATTTTGAAAAACTAAACTGTCTTAATAATTTTAGAATATTTGTGAATGGAATTACCTAAAATGATAACTTTGTAAAAGAAAAACAATACGGCAAGAGTTTTAGCTTCTTATTAACACACTCTCAGTACGATACTGAAAGAACACTTTTTCGTAAACACATTATGGAATTTTTTAAGTAAGTCACCTTTCTGCTCTTTAGTATAACTATCACAGCAGATGAACTGAAAACATACAGTGTGATGGTTGGTGATAGCATTGCATGATATTTTAGCAGCAAAGTATATCTGTAATAAAATGAGTAATATAATTAATAGCCATATTCCTACATCTATGTGAAGCACTTAATGATTGTAGGTATGAACTGCCTGAATTGTTAATTATTTTAGCTTACAAAACAGGTATTTTTATTCTGTTACATTTCTACCTAGCTGATATATAAATTGAGCACAGATGTCCTCATTCAGTAGAAACAGTTGAGTTTGCTTGGGAATAAACTTAGATACACTTTATGGTTTCTCACTGTTATTAGTTTGAAGTACTGTTAAGTAAAAAAAATAAAGATCTTTGCCTTTTGTAAGAACATGTTTTATGTATGATTGAAGATTTTACAACACTCCAGAAAAGCCATCCGATGTTAGATTTAAAAATAAAATCGAAAGCATTTTCTGACATAGTACACATGAAAAATTGGAAATTCCAATATCTTCAATAGAAGTTATAGAAAGTGTATGTCTTCTTGGAGTTTGACACCCACTTAACACAGCAGAAAATAAGGTACTATACTGTAAACAAAAAAGTACAGTAAAGGACAGTTGTAAATTTACATAAGAATATTTCATAAACATTTTGGTCTTTCCATAACAGTTTTTATATAAAATGAATTAAAAAACCTTTAGACAGCTGTCATCACTCTCATTTGACCACTTTTCACTTATATGCACACAGACATATTTATATAGCAATATATTGATGCACCGTTACATGGATATTAAACTATGATTACTGCTTGTAATTGAGATGTGCATTATCCAGTCAACATTATCCATAGTTGAAATACTCTTACATTATGTATTCTTGTCATGTTGTATCTATAAAAACATGAAAATATAACTTTACATTATTTCAATTATTTACATTAGTTCAAGCTTGACAGAGAAAAATTGATAAGCTACAATTTTTAGAAGAGTAGGCCCAGAGGTACAATAAATAGCATTAATTGTATATAGTCATTTCTTTTTCGTTTTTAAAAACTCATTTTAAATACAATATGGAAACAATTAGTCTGCAATTTGGTCATTCTAGCACTTATTATTAAAACTTAAAATGCACCTCCATTCCTGATGAGGGAAGATACACTACAATTATATTTATTACCTTGGAATCTGTGATTAGGGACAGCTAAATTTAATGAAGAATATCATGATACCACATGCCTCCATGGTCAATGCAAGTGGTTACTGTTAAACTCTACGTTTTTCCTTCCCTTCTATGAAATTCAGTAAGAAGGATTTAAAAGCACTTTGCAAAATACCAAGTGCTACACAAAGGCTTTCTTGAAGAAAAAA